>NC_051194.1:3425400-3736800 GCF_015220075.1 Falco rusticolus
CTGCTTTGTGATTATCGGGTATCATAAAATCTCTCTACAGTTAGCAGAGAGGTAACCTCTGGTCAAAACATGAGCATCAGTTTATGGTGCAGAAGGATTCTTTGCCTTTATTCTAGATAGAATAAAAGCTGCAACATTCCATCTGCCTCTGCCTCTTCCAGAAGTTTCGCGGTGCTGATAGTTTTATTCTGCTGGTGCATCAGTGTTTGGTTTGTGATAAGCAACATCCCCTCTTCAAACCTTCCTTCTTTCCCTCAAGTTACGTTACCGCTCCACGGAACGCTGCCAGCCAAGCTAAGGGTACGCAGCAATCTTTTTTCCCCCTTTTTTTTTTCTTTTTTCTTTTTTTTGAAGTCTGCAGCTCCTAACTGCTCTGTTACTAAACCTACTTAATGGAGACCACCGAAATAGAGAATGAAAAATGGGGGGGGGGGGGGGCTGTGGAGAATGAGCAATCATCTTGGTTTTGAAATATCCTTGATGCAATACTGTAAGGGAACCGAAGATGGGCACAGCAGGAAAAAAACCAGAGGTAAGTAAGGAGATAAATGACCAGTACACGGCTTGCAAGTCAAAATGCGGCCCTCTGGAGTTGTACAGGGTGACTAATGGCACTTGTACAGATATAATGTGTGGTCTGAGACCTCTCACCTGCCCGGGCTGCTCAGCTGAACTAAAGCCAAGAGCAAGATCAGTTTGTTGCAATTTTATCTCCCTGTATGTTCTTACAGCTTCATCCTCCATCTCGCTCCATCCGTCGATCCTCAGACCCCCTGCCCTGCAGCTCCGGCGTGCGCAGCTGCAGCACCATTAGCTTTATCTGTAATGAAAAAAGTTTACAGTCTCAGAAAGCCCCAAGCCCATATGGTTCAACATCTGATTCGTTTCAAGTCATTTAAGTCACAAGTTGAAAAATCCTGCCTTTCACATGTGCTTAGGAGTTGGGATGTGGATTTCTCCAGAAAAAAAAAGATTCTTCCCTCCGCCTTTGAAGGAAGCGGCTTTGCCTTTGATGTAGCCGTGAGCAAGGAGGTGGCCTCGTCCCACGGTGTGTTTCCTTCACGGACACCTGAACCGTTAGGCATTATTTACAGCTCATATAGAAAACTGGAAGCAGAGTCTTACGACACGTTGCTAATCCTGACCAGGCTGGATTTGGCATAATTCGAAGCATGGTATAGGCGCAGGTACCGGTGTAGGTACTGTCCTGTACGCTTTACTGTTAAGGAAAGTGAGTCCTTTCCCTGGGAAAGGCTCCCGAGGCAGGTGAGGGCACTGCGAGGCATTACTGACCCTGAGCAGCCCCAGCTGGGGTCTCACCCGCACCCTCCACCCAGGAGCCCATTTAAGCTCCACCTGGGACCCTCAGTCCTTCCCCGAGCTGTGCAGGAGGTGCTGGTCTCCAGCTCAGCCCCAGCCGTGCCTGTGCTGGCCATGGACCACCTCGATCAGACTCTGATCCATGGACTTTCTGCCCTGGTAACAGCCCTGATGCTGCGAGGGATCTGCCTGGGAATCACTGGATGGTGTCTGACCTGGGTTACCCTCACGGGGTGTCACCTGGACCTGTGGCTTGTCCTCAGACCTGCCCCATCACCCTGACCTTGCCTGATGGGGTGGGCTCTTGGTTGAACTTGGCTGGAACCTGTGGGTCTGCTCTGCTCGCCTTGCTGGGTGTCTTACCAGGCTGGGCTCCTGCCTCCCTGTCCCTGCAAGGACGTGTAAACTTAAATCGGTTTGTTCCCGCTGAAGTTTGGTGCGCTGGCTCATGGCAGGGACAGAAGAATTCAGTAAAATGGGACTCTTCCCCAGGACCATGAGGCTTGTGTTGGGGAGATGGTGTCGTCCAGGGCTGCCTTCTAGTTGGTAAATGAAATACCAGGTTTTGGGGGGTAGATAGATCGCATGTACTTATGGAGTGTGGGGTGTGACCTGTCTTTTCTTGGATGTGGGAGGACAACCGGTTATTCAGAGTGGGATGTGGGGTGTTCGGATGAGCCCATAGACTCCAGCTGACACAGGGCTACCATGTGGCCCCAGAGCTCTGTATCTTGAAGCACTTTAAACTCCCTAAAAATAGGATTATAATCACAGGTGATATGAATGGGTAAAAACATAGCCACTGTATGTCCAGGTTATCAGTGTGGAAGATACTACCTGACCCACTGGCACCCAAACCCAGTGAAACCCAGGGATGTTGGGATCACTAGGAAGCGAGGTGGAGTTAGTGACGTCTGTGAAGCAGTCCTTTCATGTCTGATATTTTCTTAAAGAAGGCTGTATGATACGGGAATGATACAGCTTTATTCTGGTATAGAATTGAACTGGTGAAGCCAAATAAGGGAGGGTTTATCCCAAACTGAAACTTGAATCTAAATTCCAACAGCCACTGCCATCCACCGCTTGCTTTTATCTTTTCAACCATTTTTGCTCCCCATTTCCCTGCATCAAGTACAAATCCCGTATTTTATCTGGGGTTAATCACTAGCTGTATGTAACGGTTTCCTGCATCCGAACGTTGGCACTGAGCTTTGGCTGTCAGAGGGGGGGAAAAAGACCCCCTGTTTTCTGGTTATTAAATTGTCTACCTGGAGTTGGAAGAGTGTGTTGCAGCTGAAATGCTGATAAAAGCACTAAATGTGGAGCTGCTAATACAAAGCTATAGCAGCAATTTAGCTTGCTATCACGCAGTAAATAAGACTTACCTGCTATTCTTTGATCAACCCTTTTTTCTGTTATGAGCTGCATGTGTTGACAAATTATGTCACCAAAAGGAAATTCAAGCCTTTGATGAAATAAGAGGAAACATGCATGTGCTGGAAGTTTAAAAATACACTTAAACAGACTGCTGTAGGAGTTTGCATAGCTGAGCTGGAGCCTTATTCAAGGTGCACGAGGAAGGGCTGAGTTGGAGGCAGAGCAGTGTCCTGCTGCTGGCCAGGAGCAGCCGTGGTGGCCCCAAAGTCTCCCCCCCCTGAGCCCCACGCAGGCTTTGAGGAGTGTTTTAACCAGAATGCTGGGGCTGGGGCCAGATGTGGCTGATCCTGCTTTGAGTTTGTAACAATAAGCTGGCAGTTCTCTAATGAGTGGGAATGGATGTTTGTTTCGAGGGGAGGCACCTCGCAGATTGCAGCACCGTGGAGTACCGCATGGTTATAAGCGACTGCGTAAGGGTGAGGTTCGGATCCATGGCTTTAAGATGAGAACTGGGTGAAACTTTAGTATTAAAATGCTAACGGTGGTGCTTGAAGGGTCTGGAGGCGCTTAGGCATGCGTCTTAGTCAAATTCCAGGTGTCTGAACTGTTTTCCAGAATGTTAGTCAGAAGTGAAACCAATAGGCTTCCACGTCTGCTTGAAAAACATGACAGGAGTGCCAAGAGAAACAAGATACCAGAAACAAGGGTGAAGTGTGAAGTTGGAAAGGGTGGATTTGGACCTGAACTTCCCTGGAGTCTGGAGGCTTTTAGATCTTATCATTGCAGAATGTAAGGCTGCCCCTTGCATCCTCGCTGCTCTGAATCCTTGCCCAGTACAGGGCGGAGTAAAGCTAGGACTCTTACCGGGGTCAGTTTTTACTTCTGATGTGACTAAATACCTCTGCAGTCAAGGTCTCTAAAAGCTGGTTCTTTCCTAACTATTGGCACGTGATTGAGATTGGCTTTTGTCACGTGTATACAGTCCCAAACTGTGCCGCGCTGTGGTCCAGCTGGCCCCCTCACCCTGTCGCCAGCAGTGGCAGCTCCAGATGCTGCAGAAGAGGATGTGTGAGATGTGGTGTCAGGCACATGCACAGAAGTCTGTTCCTTTTGATTTTTCTCTTCCCTCCAGAGATCTTATCCTAATATGTAGGCACTGGCTTAAATCTTGATCCTTGCCCAGGCTGTGGCTCTGGATATACTTACCCACATCGGGCTCGGGTCTGTTCTTGACTGTTGCTGATTTATGAGCATCCATGACCTCTTCTAGCAAATCCAACAGTGCCTTTTATCAGTTTTGAGTTTGCCACTTCACCTTAATGAACACTAATTGACCATTAATTAATCAACATTACAGTTAAATTATTCTTTATATAGCAATATACTCATATTAATAAGAATTAAGCCCAGAGGAATGACATGGAAATCTTCAAGGTATCTTTCCACTGGCTCCAGCACGCAATGCCTCTGAGAAATGCAGCGTAGGTGTAATGACACAACCAAGGTTACTGTGCACAGGAGGGGTCTGCACTGCCTAAATGTCCCTTTTCCTCTTACGATCAGGGGCAAAGAGCGGGTGGGAAAGGGCAGGGTGTGTTCCCAGAAGGGCTGAGGCCATGGCCCAGTAAGAGGCTGGGGGCATGTGCCGGAGTGGGTATTACTGTGCTGCCAGGTAAAATAGCAGGTGTAAAATATTACAGGTGGGAAATCTGAGTGTGTCGCTTGACTGGGGAGGCTGAGGCACTTCCAAAAATCCTGTTAAGGATATCTTAGGTGTCCATGTACCTTTTAAAAAGCCCTATTTCTAAATAGTTACTAGAAACTGCAATTTTTTGGGTAAGTACAAACTATATCTATTTATATTTTAATATATATTTTTATATATTATATATAATTTAATTTAAAATATATATTGACACTAGCATTTCTCTTGTGTGTAACTAGCAGAAACACAGAAGACATACTTTTAAAATCTGAGTAAGAGGACACTTGAAGTTAAATGCTCCACTTTGCAACATGCAGAAACGTGGTCATAACAAACCTGCGAGCCTTGCTTACAGGCTACTGCTGGAGCACGTGGCTTAGATTCTAATGCATTCGAAACTTTCCTGGCCATGTGTATGAACGTATTGCTGAGGATGATAATTACATTAACAATTTTTTTCACTGGAGGGTGAGTGTTGACAGTTGTAATTTAGAGGTTTCCCTGGGTTTTAGGAGCTATGGTACACACTGTTTTCATTCTTTGAGGCACCTGGTTTTCACCAGCCTCCAGCAGCTCTGCCTACTGGTCTGGGCTCCCATTCCCTTCTGCCAAACGCTTTCCCTGTGGAGGCAGCTGGGCAGCAGCTCTGCCAGGACAGCGCTGCAGACTGGCCTTGTCCAGCACATTTATCCATGGCTGTTCCATCGGAGTACATCCACCCCTCCAGCCGCACCAGCTGGCACATGCAGAAGCCCATGCTGGATGGTCAGGCAGACTCTGCAATTAACGGGCAGAGACTTACAATTCATCTTAATCTCCCTCACACATATGGCTCAATAAATACATTTGATTGCAGCTTTGATAAAGCTGCTAGAGCTCCAGAGGGCTCATGAAATCAGCGTGTTCAGTCAATTTTTAACCTGCAGAAGCACCCGGCGCAAGGTGTAGATCCATTTGTTGAGAAAACAGCTGAATTGGAGAAATGAAACATTTCACCAGGAACAAATATTGTTTGACAAGGTCGGGGGTAGCAAAATACTTTTCATGGTTATTTTTCTGCCTGAGGCACCTCCCTTTTGCTGCTGACATAATATACAGATGAGATGATAGTAACAGTGGTGAGATGGGACTATTGACGGCTTTCCCCACTTCTTTCTTCCTTGCCTCTCATCACAGCCACCAGCACAGCATGGGGGAAAGCACCCTCCATGAAGTTCCTTTGCTGCCTTTTTTTGCTGAATTAACCTACACAGGGCCGGTGATTGCCCCGGAGGAGAAAGGGGATTAGCCCTTCAAAATCCTTTTGATCCTCTAAGATCTGCAGGAGTCTCGAGACTCCTCCAGAGAAATTTTTCACTTGTGGTAAGGGGAGAGGTGTGATGGGCTCCTTCCGAAGGTCTGGGAAGAGTAACTAAGAGAAAGCAAACCTACTGCAGCCCCTTAGGGGAAATAGTGGGGGCTCACAAAGCTGGAGAGGCTGAGGAGCACTCCTTCGGGAGCGGAGGTACAACCAGGTGGAGCTCTGCTGTCTGGGTCTGCTTTTCCCTGCTGCGCTGCAGAGACTTGCCAGCTGTGGCTGCCCACAGAAACAGACTCTTTCACCTAAAGGGAGGTTCATGATTCCAGACAAGCTTTGCTGAGCCACCTGTGCAGGGGCAGGTCTTTCTCCTCTCCTTCAAATTCATGCATTTGTTTTATCTACATCTGTTGAATCTTGCAGGAGGGTCTCTGTAAGTCCAAGGAACAGGAGGTCATAGCTATGCAGGAGCTGAGCACCTTTTTGCTCTGGGGAAAGGGCTAGAGCTACCATGGGAAGCCTGGGATGGGTTTCTTCTAAAGCCCTTTTGTACAATTTGGGGGATGTGAAGGGGACTGGATGTAGACTTCAGGAGAAAGCCAAGAGTGGTAAAATGGTCTGTGGTCTCTCCAAACCTGGCCTAATTTGAGCTTGAAAGTGAGCTCAAAAGCCCTGCTGCTTGCTTTTGAAACTATAACCTTCTCCCTGTGAAAGTGAAGTTCACCCAGTCACCAGCTGGAAGGCTCTCAGATCCCCATCCCTGTAAAGAAAAAATACTGCCTTCCCACCGTATCAACATGCCCCGGTCCGCAGGGGAACATCAGTGGCTGCGGACAAAGGTCTGAGAGGATTTTTTGGGCTTTCTGTAGTTATCTCAAGCCTTCATCTCCAAAATGCAAAGGCTTTTATAGACTTTGTATTCTATTAGTGTAACACCGAATGCCCTCGTTCTTCAGGTATTTATAGCAACTTCTGCAGCTCCCATAATAACTCTTAGTGGCTCAGCACCTCGCAACATGATGTCTTGTTATCCCCATTTCACAGATGTGGAAATAGGGCACACAGGAATTGATTTCTGCAGGATTTCCTATAACCCACCGCAACAGCTTGACTGTGGCACCACCTTCATGTGAGCTTATAGCGCAGGTAGTGTATCGTGGGCTTCTGCTGTTCCCTTTGCTTGAGATTATATATTATTAAGAGACATAAATATTGATTCAAGAATAGTGCCCTAATTCTCAGCAGTTCTGAGGATCCTCAGATGTCTCCTGAATCAATGCAGACACCCAGGACCCCCGATAATTAGGCTGGGTTTAGGTGCTTAAATCATGGTGGTGTACCTGCCGGCAGGGCAGGGGATTAACGGCGGGGGGGGTGGGGTGGGGGGGGCTTGGTTAGTTCTTACAGCTGCACTTAGGTTCAGTCAGGGGCTGCAGAAGAGCCAGGCTCCTGGGGGGCCTGGGCAGAGGTGGGGTGCGGGGCTCCCCGGGGGGCGGCGTGGGCACACGTGGGATGGAGCAGGAGGCTCCTTCCTGGTGAGGCTGCAGGATCTCCCAGCTACCGAACGCAGTGCTCTCCTTCTGCGCCTCAGTTTCCCCATCCACAAATCACGCGTGGCAATAGTTAACCGCACTGAAGCAGCGTAAAGCTGGGTTATTATCCAGTAAAATTGCTTCTCACACCCCAGATTTGACACGCACCTGGACGTGACCGTGCTGTTGCTGGGTACGATGCTGGTTCAAACCCGAGCTACGCAAAACCTGAGGCTACGTGATAAGAAGGGTTCCTTTGGGGTACAAAGCCGCAGGCTCCACAGAGCTCAGTAGTAGCATCAGAACCACTAAGTCTTATTTTCAAACTTAACCCTTTTAATCCTGGCTTGCTGTGGGGGTGGCCTTGCTCTAAGGTGTGATCTTCATGCTGACCTCCCCAGTAACACCAGTTCAAGTTTCAGGCTTTTGACTATGTGACAGGAGGGTGATGTGTTATTTGTGGTAGGGGCTGGACTCTTGGGATGTTTGACCAGCAGGACGTTGTTTTGCAAGGTGATGCGTTACACTGTGATGCGTGGACTAAGTTTTGTTATTATTCCCTAACGATGGAGCAGCTTTGGGATGTATGGTGTGTGCGGGCAGTAAAGGATGACAGTTGGGCAAAGGACTGGTGTTGGTACAGAAATCCTTCCCTGAGCTGCCAAAGCTGGTGCTTTGGGGTGTACTGCTGCTGTGGGACGGCTTTCTGCACCCAGGGACACTGCCCTTCCTTTGCTTTCATGCAGCAGGCCATCGCAAAGCTTGGGCAGCACCAAAGAGCCTGCTTTTTCATGCCATCAGGAATAAATTTGGCTAGTGTGAACAGCACTGGGCTGAGCTGGATCAGCAGTGGTTCGGCCCTGGTCCCCATCCTCCCTAAAAACATCCGGAGCTGATCCTTCAGCTTCCTCGAGAAGGAGAGTTGCCTTGTCCTGAACCACGCTGCACTTGAGATTGGGCTGGAAACTCCAGGAAGACTGCTTCTCCTGATAAAACTAAAGCAATGGCATTATGGAGATGGCATTTTCGTAAGGTTTTCATTAGTCTTGCTCTGGGAATGTCTATTACTTCCAGCCACAGTGTCTGGTACTGCTCGGTACGGAACATACGTGTAACAAACTGTTCCTGCCCCAAAAGAGCCGGCAGCACAAAGCTGTGCCTGCCTGGGAGAAGTTTGCTTCAGCACATGTACATCAAAGGTCTGCAAAGCCTTCGGTGTCGATGTGTTACACAGATGTAATCTTGGAAAATTGGTAGGTACAAACACAGGACATTTTAAGAAGGATTACATTTAGTGCAGCACAATAGTCCTTTATAGCCAGGGCCTTAATGTGCTGCAATTCATGATGGTAATTAGTTGGATTAAGTTGTACCAATATAAACAAAGTAATAATGAGACAGTTACAGTAAATGGAATAAGCAGTGCTCGTCCTGTGCCAGCTGCAGAGGCACTGTCAGGCATTTCGGATGCTTTGTGCAAAAGCCTCGGATGTTTATGCTATGGGGGAGGATGCCCGCACCCTTACACTGCTGGTTCGCAGCCACCCTGTGAACACCCAGCTGCTAAATAGAGCAGGATGGGGAGCAGGGACACTGCTGATGTCTCAGCAGGCAAACTGGTACCAACCCCCAAACAGGCGATGGCAAAAACGTTTAATGTGTGAGATGCGAAGGACTCTGAGGGAAAGGTGAAGCAGCAAGGCTAGAGGTAGAAAATAAGATCAGGTTACAGCTTTGCTGTGTTTTAATTGCACTATTTAATTCCAGTTTCTAGTGCTGTAAGACTAGACATCAAATAGAGTGTTAAAATTATTTGAAACCGAGCTACAAGTCTCAACATCAGAATGCCTATTACACTTATCTGTGACCTTCTTAACATTAAAACCACCATATTACTATTATTTTACGTCTTCAGATTATTATTAGGCTTCTGAACTCTGCTGCAGCTTGATTTATAGAAACTGCTTAGTCACTGGCACTAGTGCTGTGCTGGGAGTGGGAGAGATGCTCACGGATGTTTCAGCAGAGGCTCCTGCCAAGAAGCAGCCACTGCCCTTGACAGATCATTGAAAGCTGGTGCGCGCTTCCCTCTCACGTCTGACTTCTGGAACTGTTGCAAACCAAGCCAGCCTCCTTCCCTGGGAAGAGCTAGGGGCGAAAAATGCAAGGCTTCTTTAACGCGTCCCCTCCAATTAGTCGAGGCAGATTTTTGTGCTTTGCATGGTCTGCAATGGTCTTGTTTGCTGCATGCATTGCTGGGAGTGCTGCCCTAGGTTTTGGGGAGGTGGTGCTCCCGTGAGGTTGGGGTTCAGGCTTCAGAAGAAGCAGTTTGAAGGGACAGAAGCAACCGGCGATGTGGGAAGGAGCTGCTGCACAGCCAAGTCGGGATGGGAGGCAGGTGGGGGCTTGGCACGATCCAGGCACTGGAGCACTGAAGAGCACTTTCAAAATTAAATGCAGCGGGGAGGGGACCTGCTGCTTAATGGCATTAATAATCATGATGGTTTCTGTGACCCTGCTCACAGGAGCAAACGGTCTGAGCAGAAGTTGCAGGACAGGCCCTTACAAGAAGGGTGTTTTCTCCTGGGTTGTACGTGCACCAGGGCACAGTAAATGCTAATGATTTACAACTGTCTGAACGAACAAACTAAAAACCTGTTTCTTTTGGTTGTTTGCCGAGTAATGACTACACTAAGTTTTTATAAAGCGTATACAAAATCTGAAACCTCAGCCCTGTGCCACTTACACCCTAAATGGGCTGGGGGTGACGCCTTGTTCATCACCTCTTCAGTCAAACCACGTTATTCCCAGTGCTGCTGCTGCAGGGCTTGTGCTCCGGCAGCCCCACACAGCAGCAGTCCAGAGCCCCTTCGAAGCCTGCAACAGGAAAAGTTTTAAAAAAAATTAGGAGGTATTGAACACTTCCATCCCAATTTCTTCCGGAGACAGGCTTAAGAATTGGCTAATGAAGTGGGCCTGTTTGCAACATGCTGGTATCCTGGAGATTTAAATGGGATAGTTCAAAGAACACACATTGATTAAGTAGCTTAGCCTTTAATTTTATTCATGCCGGATCCAGGGGGCTAATAGCAGAAAAACAATGGCTCTATTTGGCAGAGTCCAGTGGATGAAAAGTATCAAAGGTATAAAGTCCTAAACTGCTGAAAATAGTTGGAAATAATGGATTAGTTCTTCTCTCCTGACTCAATGCCTTTATTCTTTCTGACATTATTTTTTTATTGCTTTTGCTCCTACAACGTGTTGCGGTGACTTGGTGTGAAAGGTCGGTAATAATGTTCCGTTGCTGTGAAGTCACCAGATAACTGTATTAGACCAGGGGATGAATAGTGGTCATGGATGTTTAAAATATAGCCAGAAATGGGCCGACATCGATAGAGTAGGATACAATAACAGATAGAAAGAGCATTAGAAAGCATGTACTGAGGAATCATACGCCCAGGAAACAGTGCTTTATTGGAAATCAGAAATGGCATGTGATAATCTGATGTACAGAGCTATGTCATGGGATAACTGGTGCCACAGCGGCGCGATTCTCCCCTTCTCATGTTCAAATAATTGCACTTGCGTATCGACACAATGCCTGAATCAACATTTTCAGGAACTTTGCCACTTTAGCCGCAGACCATATCTGATGCTTTTTGGTGTTTAAAATAGCAAGGTTCCTTCCATGTGGCCCTGTAAAAGTGTGGAGCTGTGAGCGTGCTGCAGGAGATCTGCGCTGGGATGCGGCTCTGGAGGCGGGACCCGCCACCTGGTTCAGCTTAGCTTTTGGTGTGGGAGCGGGTTGGAGGAGGGAGCTGCCACCTCCCTTAAAGCCTCTGTGCCCAGGTCAGAGTTTGCCAGCTCATTCGGATGCTTGAGTGCTTCCCTACAGAGCAGAGAGCCTGTTCCCAGAGACTCGCCTTGGTTTCCTCTCTTAGCACGGACCATATTCTAAATGGAGGCATCAAGTTGCTTGGCCTCGTAATAAACCTATTGACTTAGGGCATCTGGGGGCATAAATTCAATAAATTTGTGTTTTATTGAGCATAGCGTTGGCCAAGTCCCTCTTGCTAAAAGGACATCTCTTCTGAAGCAACATGGAGAGAGTATAAAAGAGCGCTGGCTTGACAATATCGCACAGTCCCATCCCAGTCTGCATCCAGTTCTCAACTATTCTCTGCCTTCGTCCAACAGTAAAGTCATATTTATTTGCTTGGCACTGCTGTGTTAATGAAAAAGCCACTTAACAAAACAAATAGAAGGAAGGACATTTGCAACCGATTATGGTATTGCTGATCAGTCAAATTGCGCTGGAAATTACATGTTGAAGTTCAGCCCAGGCAGCTGATCAATTACCTGGTAGCTTGGCACCGGTGCACGCTATCAACTTAATAAATCAATGTAATTTCAGTCACTATGCCAGAATATATATGTGTATTCAATATGACATCAATATTATATAATGATGGTTAAAACTAATTGGCAGAACGCCGTGCTTGCTTATCTGCTGTGCAACCCCACTGGAGCCTGTCGGTGCTCCAGCAGGCAGGGTGGAATTTGGCTAGCTATTCTTTAAATATACCCCTGGGCATCATTTAAAATCGTGTTTTTAAAGCCTTTCTCTTTTTTGCAACCACAAGGGAAGTTAGCACTCCAGCATGTAATTCAGGGTTGACCAAATTGCCAGCTAGCTATCTGCTTCTAGGGGAAGACTCGACGTGCACGCCGGCTCCTGGCGAGGGCTGTAGGAAATGGGTGCTTTCTCTTTGGTGGCAGATGCACATCTTGGCTGGTTTGTGCACAGCTTCCTCTTCTTAATTAGCTCTGACATTTTAGCTATCATAATATGGGCTTGGTTTAGAAGTGAAGCACTGTTTTTTGCTGAAAAGAAAGTTTGCTTTAAGTATAAGGAAACTGGGACAGTTCTAACTGCCTGCAAGCTTTGTGGTGGGCTGGAGCACAGAAATACCAGAGCTTCTGGAAGTGCCGGTGGTCACTTGCCCCCACACCCGATAGCACCGGTTTTGGGGCTCTGTGCTCTCGGATTTCACTCTTGTCCAATTAGTCTGATCTCTTTTTGTCCTCCTGTTCTGTGCCAGTGACAATTTTGCATCTCGCTGGTGGCTCTCAGCTCTGCTGTACCTCTCCTCCAGGGAACACACTGTTATCTGTATGTGTTTATATTTAGGAGTCTGTACAGGGAATTGAGCCATGGCTGTGCTAGGTGCTTTGCAAAAGCAGGGGGGCGGGAAAAGCAGTCCCTGCCCTGAGGATCTTATGTTCTGCATGCACTCATAACCATGGGGATACAGCTTTAAAAAAAAAAATAAAATATATATATATATATAAGGCAAGGACCCTTCTTTGGTAGTGTAATTGGTTTGGCTAATGCTTAGCTGAGGGTAGAGGTCTGGAGAAGGAAAATTGGAGAGAAAAATCTTTGTTCACCATTTGCCCAGCCATAGCCAAGGTTGTGTTGGGTAGCTTTTTTGGCACAAGTGAGTGGTAAGGATGGTTTTGAAGGAGGAGAAAGGAGTGGCTGTTCAGATTTTATCGGGAAGGTTTTCCCAGGCTTAAAAGAAAGCTGGGCAGAAAGCGAGTCTGCGCTTAGGGGAGAAGCTGACAGACTGATTATAGAGGCTGGTGGGGCAAAGGTTATGGGCTGGCCGTACGTAGGGAGGTTATTGGTTCAGCGAGGTAAGAGGAGACGTGGAAAGGCAATAGGAATAAAGAGGAGAAGACAAGAAGCTTGTAAATTATGTAAAGGAAGGACCAGCATGGTTGTGAATTGATGTGGTCCTGAGGGCAGCTGCTAAAACTGAAAGTTGCAGTAACTGATTGAGAGGGAGGCTTGGAGGAGGATGTTTTGGGTTGTTTGTTTTTGTTTTTTTTTTTTTTTAAAAAAAAAAGGGTTTAGAGGTGTTAAATAAGAAGAAGAGCAAGTGTGAGACATGATTCCAAAGAAATCCAGTCTGTATGTGGTGGGTGAGTGGGAGGATGGGGATATCACCTGGGTGAGGACAGGGAAAAGCGAGAGGGTGGCAGCAGGGCGCCTACACCTGCCTCATTGGGAGGGGTGGAAAGCAGTGACCTGAGCTGCTCTGTAGAACTGTTGGGCTCTTTTTGAGTATTTTTCCAATTTATTTTTTGATTAATGGATCTTTATTTTTATATCACTACTGATTCTAGTAGCTCACCCCGTGTCGCACGATGTAGGTGACTGCAGGGGGTATCCGGGCTATGCACTCAGCCAGATTCATCATCGGCTGACACCAGCTTCACGCAAACGAGGATTCTTTTGCTATTTCCAATCGCTCATAGCAGAAAAATATTCTGAGAAAATCTTGTCTTGTGGTGGTTTATCCTTTCTAACTTTGGCCATCGCTCAAATAAAAAATGGCAGTGGTCTATGGAAAAAAGAAAAATAATTTTAAAAGATGCTTACTTATATTTTTCCAAACCACCAGACCAGTTTACCCATTCCTGAGAAAAGACGCAATCAAGTAATGTTTCCCTTAATGTCAGAATGCAGAATAACGCCTAGATGAGTCTTTCAAAAAAGATACTTTTATACTTTTCCTGTCAAATGCAGAAGACAATCAGCTATTTCTTTCTCCTACCCCAAATATTTACATCTAAGGAATGTTAAGAAGTAGATTTGTTTTCCTTCCTTAATTTGCTTGATCGGAAAAAAATTCTTTTTTTATTGATTTTTTGGTTTTTTCGTGTTTCGGTATAAAAACAAGATGTAGAACAGTTAGATATGGGTGGGGGGTTTATCAGTTAGACTTGGAGAGCATCATATCCCAGTATGGGGTGATGGAAAGAAGGTGTGGAATCCTGGATCCAGACACATCAGTTGCAATACTTTCTTTAATTTCCTTTATTAGATATGAATAAAAGAATAATTCATACTCTTTCAAGGTCAAATGCTGATTTCTCTAAAATAAGTCACTTTTGTGAGTTTTTTTGAATTGGAGGCTGTCTTACTCTATTTTAGTTCTCAACCACGGCAGCAACAATTGCATTTCTGTCAGGAGAAACCTTCGTCACAACCCTGGCTCTGTTTGCCTGGGTTTCCCCAAGCAGTTCCTGACCTGCAGATGGGGTGGGATAGTGAGGAGTTGCGCTGCTGGTGTCACCCTGCCAGGGAGGATCTCCAGGAGGTGATGCTGGGGATGATGCCTGGGCTTGCATGGCCCAGCTGGTGCCCACTGGGGAGGGAGCAGCTCTGGGTGCCTGTGGCATCTCCCACTGACAGCACCAGGCGGCTGTGCAGCCAGCAGCTCGCCCGAGGCTTTGCAGAGGTCTCTGTGTACGTACACCTCTGTGCTGTGACAGCCGTTAGTGCCACCCAACAAGTGGCTGCAGCTGGAGTGATGGTCAAGGTGCAGTGATGATGAAGGTGAAGCCATGCGGACTCTGGTACCCACTGAAACAGGCAGCTCCTGACGCTGTAACATGGCAAGTCAACCCGCTGATCTGCGGGAAGACTGTATGTGCCCTGAAAAATGGTCCCGAGCCGGCCCTGTGGCTCTTTGCTTCAGACTCAGATGATGCACAAGGATGGGCACCTCCAGCAGCCCTCAGTGCAGACTCCTCACCCCTATCCCAGCCACGGCAGCGCATTTGCATAAGAAGCAACTGGGTGAGTAATACTTGCCTCTGCAGACATCAAATGCTGGAAGTATTTTGCGGTAAACCTGTTGCTGCTCTGGGCAGGGAGGATGCACTTTACTCCGAAAGCAAAGGATGAAAGCCTTTGTGGCAACGGCTGTGCTTTGAAAGTGACTGAGCCCAATCGTCTGCACAAGCAACTGTTTTATTATCAAAATAAGTGATCTCCCAAAGCACTTAAAGCCACTGCCTGCACGGAGCGGAGCCGCTGCGCGCTGCAGCCTTCTGCTAGTGCTGCTGAGCATCTCCATCTTACTCCAGCAGTGTAGTCTTGTTAATTGCGATCAAATAGTGCATTTAAGGGATTCACAGCTTAGGTTGCTTGTTCAAGTGGGCTTGGGGTGGTACGTGGTGAAAATAACTGCCATTAGATGGCTAGCCTGTGTCTGCGTGACCTGAAATGGCTCAATTTGCCCAATTCCTACACCACAGGTGTGTGGTGACGCAGGCCTGTGTCTGTCATCACAGAACGGAGTCTAAGAATAAACTAGATTTGCACCTTGCATATCTTTTCATAGATAAGATCATTACTTCAGAGCCAGGCGGTGGATGTAGCTGAGGGACAGACTGTGAACCCTGGGTGCTGGGCTATTCCTGACTTTGGCTTCTGCCACTTACATCACTGAAGTAAAATCTTGTGTGCTGCTGGTTTCTTACATGGAGGACGCTGGGCCCTGGATTAAAAGTGCTATTAAGGAGCATATTGATTATTATTATTATTTTACGGGCTGGACAGTGTGCAGAAGCTGTCAGTGCTGCTGCAGAGCTTCCTCAAGGAGTCTGTGCCTTTGCAAAAAGGAAGGAGAAATGGCACAGGAGGATTTTCTCACAAGCTGAGGAAATGGATTATCTGTGAAAAGAGCCAACAGTTTTTATTTACTGTGAAAATCTGAATCTTGCTCTCAATTTCCCATCAAGATAAAATGCAGGCGTTTGGTTAAAATGGTAACTTAATGCTCCAGAGGTTTAATTACCACCACTCTATAATCAGAATCAACACAGAGTGCAGTCTGCAGCTCCCAACTTCAAGAACTGCAGCTCCCCACAAAGCAGCCAAAGGAAGATATACGGCATGTGCTTAGATTTTGTGGTACTTCCCATAGCTGAACTTGCAAAGCTGCTATTGCTAACAGTTTTCTTTCAAACCTCAGGTTCTCCCTTAGCTATTATCAAACTCCATAGGTCCTTATTACGACATTTTAACTTTCTCTGTGTATTATATCTATATACCTATACATGGTACTCAAGGGAGTTCACAGTGCTGGAAACTAAATTTCCAGGTTTTTTCTTGCACCAATAGAAAGCGCTGGACTGAAGTAGCCCCCAGCAGTGGTTACTGAAATGTTGTAAGGGCTTTGGTTGGAAGAAGCGTCAGGAAGGCAGGGATGTTTTCCAGGCTGTGGCTGATGTGATCTCTGGCGTGGGCCACTGCTCCTTGGGATGAATGATCGATGCTCCTCCATTGCAGCACCTGGTGCTTTTCTTTCCAGACTTCAGCACTCGCAGATAAGAGGTAGGGCCAGCCTGGCTCTAACGTGGTGCTGTTTTCCCTCTGCAAGTTAAGATTTCTCTCCTCCAGTGCATTTTCTGAATGAGGTTGTCTGGCTGTGCCAGCTGCTGTTGATCCCCGTGAAAATTGCACATGCTCTATATTTTACCCGTTACTTTGCAAGCTGGGCTTTTAGTGAGCGAAGCCTCTGCCTGGATCGCTGCCGTGTGCTGCCTGGCACTGAGGCAGCCGTACCCAAGCAAAGCCGGCAGCACAGGTACTGCGCTAGCAGCTCCCTGCCTTCTGCCAGGGCTTGAGCCCCAGCTTTACATCATGGGCTGCTCCCAAGCCCGAGCTGTTTCCAGTAGCAAACACAGAAGTTGCTCTCAAAAACCAAACCAACCACCAAAACCCACCAAACCAAAAAACCCACCACCAAAAAATCCCAAACCCATCCAAAACCCACTTTGCTACAGTTTCTGTTCTCTCGAAGCAAAGGTTAATTTTCTTCACCATCACCAGCCCCCTATAAAAAGCAGTACACTTTTTATCCTGCCCCACTACTTGTGGAAGTAAGAGATACCCTATTAACAACCCTTGTCCAAACAAAGCATTGGTGGGGTTAGTGCCAGCACTTTCCATCCAGCACTAGTATTTGTTTTTCCATGCTCTTAATCTTATAAATTGAATCGAGTCTGATAAAAGTGACTTCCTGAATATTGCATAACAGTTTGTGTCTGTCAGGATGGAAGACAAACAAACCTGACCTTGAACTTGGAAAGTTTCCTCCCAGCAGGTAGGAGCTTCCAAAAGACTGTGCTGATATGGGAAATGCCAGAGGGGGCTCCTGGTCTCCTCACTGCCCTGGGGCAGCAGTGAGACTTCCCTGGCAGCCACCCTCTCCCTGAAAAAAAGCTTTGAAAAATGCTTTGGATCCTCCTCTGGGGACCAGAGAATCCCCCGGAAAGAGCTGCAGCAGGAAGACAGCAGCATGTTCTTGCTGCAAAAAGGAGGCAGAGGAGAAATCCTGTCCATATCTGGTATAGTTTAGCCTCCAGGGATTAATTAAAGGCTTTTTCAGTTTTTCTTTCAAACCTCACAACATCCATCTCCGCCTCACTGAATAGGGAAAAAGGAGAGAGGCATTTTCTCTGGTGAATCACCAGCCTGTTTCAATTTTCAGTTTTACATTGCAGTAATATTTTTTTCCAAAGGGAATACCACAGAAAGGGCAAACTTTGGCTTCTCACCATTGGAGCATTGCATCATTGATATGGACTAGAAATCTGAGCGGCGGGCAAAACAAATATTCCCTAAATTTAGCAATCCTCAGTTTCCTTGGTGCTTCTGTCTCCTCTTCCCTGCCCCTGGGTAAGGCAGGTGAAGGTATCAGCAGAGCCAGTGTGGGATGCGGAGCAGGGGACCGGCAGCCTGTGCGTAGTGATGCCATGGGAGCAGGGAGGTGTCTGGCATCCTCTGAGCTGCTCACAGTGCCAGGACTGGAAACTAACAGAGCTCTGGGGCAGCAAAATCCTTCTACAACTCCAGCTTGCAGTGATGGATGCAATGGAGCAGAAGGAGCCGCCCAGCTCCCAGAGCTCCATGTGAAACACGTGGGGTCTTTCGTACAGGTCTCCCAGTACCAGAAAAACATAGGTCTTGGGAGACTGGTTTCTGGGCAGCACTGGAAGACTCACCACAGCTCCTGGCTCAGCCTGACCCGGTGCGTGCACGATGCCCTGTCCCTTGGGCCCTGTGGACCCTGAGGCTGTGTCCTGGCTGCAGTGTTTGTTTTCTGACCCCATTACCTATTCCAGTTTGGATTTCAGCTGCTTAGGCTTGATTATTTTAAGCCCCCTCCATCTGATTATCAGCAGCCCAGCCAGGCCAGATACGAAGCTTCCTGGGGGACCCCCAGCAGCATTGCAGAAGGATAATTTGCCTCTTATTTATGATCCTGGAGGGGGCTGGTTAGCAGAAACGGGGGAGAGTTATGGGAACGGTACAAGACTGGGGGAAGGTAGCTCCTCCTGCACCCCCGGTGCTGCAGCCTTTCAAATCTGAGAAACCTTCCTGCATGACTGATACCTTGCTGCCACGGACGTGCAGGGAGATGGGCGCTGGCAGGAGCCCCCTGCTCTAGGGGCTATCGGCAACAGGCACTGCAGCATATGCTAACCTGCATTGATATGGGAGGATGCTTCTGGAAGCAGAGTGCGGCTGCCAGAGCCGAGCAGCCCAGTGACATGCTGGCGTGGCAGGGAGCAGCAGATTGGTACCAAAGTTGGGCAGCCCTGTGCATCCTTCCTAGAGCTGCCTGCTCTTGCTTTTCGCTTTTCTATTGTTATCCTAAAGCTCTCCTCCTCCTCCCCCCAGCAGGATGAAGAAGCCTCCAGCTGGCCTAGGAGGCTTATCAGCTCTGTCTGGCTGGGTGTTAACAGTCTATTTGCATAAGTACCTGTCCCCGTCATATGCCACTTGCCTTTGTGACTGTATTTGTTTATTTTTCCTCCAGCAGCCAGGCTGGAGGCGTGCTGCTCCCCAAGGTATGCCAAGGCAGATGCCACCACCTGATGCTCTGCATGCTTGGGCCAGGGTGCACACCCTCCCTGGCTCACCCGCTCCTCCTGCCCTGTGGGACCAGCCGGGAAATTCACTGTGGAACTCACTGGGTCCTGTTTTCTCCTGGCTTTCAAGATAAAATTAAATTGAACCCACCACCTTTCACACCTTGACAGCTGTCCTGGCTGGGGAGAGCAAGCTTCCCCTGGGACTGCAAATCCCAGCTGGTGTTGCAGGGAAGGGTGATGCAGCTGGGTCAGCATCTGTTTGATGGGCAGCTGTCTCCTCCCTGCTGTTAGGTGGGCATGAGTTGAGATCCTTAAAGCCCTTTCTGAGCTCAGGTCTCGGCTCCAAAGGCAGGGGCAGCGTAGCCTGCCAGGACAACTCTTCTGGATTTGCTGTGCTAAAGCAAGCATTGCTACAGCTTTGCTCCAAGTGTTGGTCATGACCGTGGAGTCACCTCCTCAGGTAGGAGCTAAGCGGTCTTGTTTCTGCTCATTAGCTCTGAAAGGTTTTTCCATCCATAATAAGAAAGTCATTAATGTTAAACTTCCGCTGCCAGGTACGATTGATTTGAAGATTATAACCACTATAAAGAGGGTATGCATTGCATATACAATGTGTTAAAGTCCTGGCATGCAGGAATTGTTGCTTCAGTGGTTGTCTGTCATCCATGGAGCTCGCTAGAAGACGGCTCAGACAGATGTGGGGCTGCTCAGCAGCCTGGCAGCATCACTCAGAGTGGCCTGTTTCCAAAGGGCGAAGGTAAATCCAGCTCAGTAGCCGGCACCTCCTCTGTGGGAGGGCTGAGGTCCCACCCTAGGGGATGTCAGACTCTGTGATTTAACAAGTCTTCATGCTCTTGTTGCTGTGGTACTTTACAAATACGGTGCACAGCCTCGAGGACCCCCCTTGCTTGCAGGAGGGCAATGCTTGCTGGGGGAACCCCTCTGCCAGGAGCTACCAGTGCTGAAGTATTTTCTTCTGAACGTGGCCCAGAAAGCTGTCCTGCTGGTGTCCTTCCCCTCTGTGGCCGGTGAGCCAGTGAATCAGCTCTCCATCCATTCAGCCAGCCAGCCGCTTCTTGTATGTAAAAGTTATTTCAGTTATTTTAGACACATTTATGGCATTCATCATCTCGTTCATCATGTAAAGTGCTTTTGACAATGTATCAGCTGAGCCGTGCCAGGTGTGCCTTGGCTCCTCTGACCGAGAGCGGCTGGAGGAAGGTGGGTGAGAAGAACGGGGGGTTCGGCTCAGCTCGGCGCATCCAGTCTCAGCTTTGCCTGTGTCAGCAGGTGTGTGATGTTATGGGGCGGACTGAAGCATGTCTGCAATGGAACGCGAGGAGCAAGCGTGGAGAGGTGGGTAACCAGCAGTTTGATAGGAATAGGATCATTGAAGAGGATCAGTGGACCGGATTGTCCAAAGAAAAATGCAGTGGGTAGCAGAGGGGGGAAATAGAGGGAGGAAGGAGCAGACAATACGCCACATGAGCCACCCAAGAAGTGGCTAAAAGAGGAGTGGAACCACAAAAGGATAAATTCACGAAGCCAGGAGAGGGCTGCAGGAATCTCATTGCTGCTTTCAGAAGAACAGTGCTCAGCTAAGGCAGATTCAGTGGCTGTTCTTAGAGGCATTTGAAGGTGGTAAACCCGCTCTGGCTTCTACCGTTAACCAGAAAAGTGTCTGATTTGTGACCAAAATTCAGAGGCCCTGGTTTTCCCACCCCGGCACTGATGGCTGCATGCCCATGGACTGTTGGGTGGCCATTCGGGCTTTACAGACACAGAGAAATGAGTGTTACGGCTGCGGCTTTCTTGAATTTATGGGCAGACTTCGTTCCTAACTATGCAGCCTACAGGTGATTTGAAAATTACAAATTCCATAAAATGTGGATTATCTGGCTGTGTCAAACCCAGAATAATTGAAATTAAATTAGCGGGGTTGCTCCAGAGGCATTTGGTGCAATGGGTGCTCCTCAGCTGCTCCTCCCGTGTCGTGATGCTGCACCTCCAGCAATGGGGCTTCAGCAGCAACGGAGAGGCAGCTCACGTGGTGGGTCCTGGTCACGTCAGAGCAATGTTCTCCACACTTGGCAAACGGGGCTGTCCTGGAAAAAGCCCATGAGATGGGACCCAACTGCCTACATGGCAAGCAGCTGGCTCAACAAAGCGTTGTCGATCTGCATGGACGGCAGCATCAGCCTTGCTTTAGTCCCGTCCTGACAGGAGACAAAAAGACTGGATCGATGTCCTCAAATTTCAGAGGAGCAGAAGGTGGAGGTCTTGGATCCAAAATCTTATTTGCCATCCCTCTCTCACAGCCCTTTGCATGTTGTGCTAATAAATAGTGCTGCACATGAACAACTTGATCCCAACCCTGAAGAAATCCATAGGCACTGCCAGGTGCTTCATCCTCTGAAAATCAGACCATGCATTTACGAGACCAGACGTGGCTTTCGGAGGCAGCTTTCAGGCGCCCTTTCCAAAAGCTGATATTGTAGCACATTGTACTGGGTCCTGGCTCTATTCAGACCTGATGAATTTTCTTGAAAGAAATATTGCGCCAAGTTGTAAGTCTCAAGCAATCCCTCACTTCCCATCTTTATCTCTTTCCTCAAGTGCACTAGCAGCTGCTCTGTCCTTCTGGCTACTCTTAGGTCTTCCTGAACCGTCGTTGCCAGCCCCATGTCCCGTGTGCCTCGCTCTCTGCTTGCTGCTTCCAGGCAAAGTTTGCTGCTTGGGAACATTGCTCAGGCAATGGAGTGTCCGTGTCAGCCCCCCTATGGTTAAAACCAACCCTGTAAGCAAACCCTCATCATTTTATTTATGACTTTTGGATGAGATAATGGTTTCCCACTTTGAAAAGAAAGCTCTCTACTTCAACATTTATTTTCTATAAATGCCTTGGCATTTATATTGCAACAGGAGACTATTCAGTGACATTATCTGATAAATATCGTGTTATACAGCTGCAATTTACAATGCATATATTTTTAACAGTGCTTCTAAGCTAAATTAAATGCTTCTAAAATATGGTACTTATGGAAAACAAATGTCTGTTCTAGCAATTTTGTTTTTCAGGGTACACTATTTTTTTAAAACCAGATATCATCTTTATCCTGTCAGGCAGTAAATTATGCACTTGCACTTTCATAAACTCTCCCCTTGGGAACTTAGTCAATGAAATGGAAATGTCTTTTTCACACCCTCCAACTCCAGAGAAAGACAGGGAAATAGCCAACTCTGTTATAAACTGAATGTCTAGAGGGAATCCATATAAAATGTGGATTAATGCAGTCCTGATGCATGTATTGTTTAGCATATGTACCATCCACTTAAATGGCGCATTGAATTGTGACTCAGATCTTTAATGTCTCTTTCTCTTTTTTAATTGGGAGAGTAATCGTGTGCTCTGTGGTGGGAGGTGGGATCCGCCGGTAGGAAGGTACCTGCTGGCCCCTGGCTGTTAACCTGCCTCCCAAGCCTGGGCAGAGTTGTCCTGCTCAGGGGAGTAAGACACAACTGCTTTTACACCTAGGTGGATCCTTCCCCGGACTGTGGGCTGGGAATGGGCAGGACAAGGGTTTGCAATGGCATGTCCTGCATTTGGGGGTTGCCTTTTGCAAAGGAGAAAGAAGTATTTAGGCAGCTGAGCTAGATGATCCTTGTACGTCCCTTCCAACTAATTCTATTCTAAACTGTTCTAAATCTATTTCTGTTTCTGACACCCATCACCCAGAACTACAGAGTTTGCCCGTAGCAGTCAAATGTCTTCAGGTGAAATTCCCAGCAGTCCAAGGAGCCATTTTATCCCATCACTGTGTCATCCCATCACCGCATCTAACGTGGAAAGTCTAAACCCCAGCAAAAAGGGAGCAAAGGAATGACAGTGGGGAAGTGTGTTGCAGGGGATTCTGCTGCCATGCCCAAGGATCCATCTAAAGCAGGAGGAGCTACAACAGGTCTCCTCTTGTAGGAGGGGCACTGAAGCTGTTCAGCTGTCCACTGTTGGTCTTTACTTCCCCAAATCCACCCTTGAAGGTCCTTTGAAAGCACCGGTTCTTCCAGTCTGGGGACTGCATGAAATACACAATGTATTAGATGTGCTTTGCAATAAAAGTGAACTTAGAGAAAACAGAGAATCCAACCAGAAAAAAAAGAAGGAATCTTGAAATCTGGCAGAAAAAATTCAGTGCACAAAACCCACGAGAATGGAGAATGTGAGCATCTTTGCACAAAACCACTTACAGATGCATTTCCTTAAAGGTAATCCCTTCAGACAGAGGCAGGCTGCCATTTCTCTGAAAGATATTAAAGCAGCTGTTGCTAGCACATAGAGAATTGTTGAGCTATCCATCAAGGGATGGACATTTGTAATGCTATATCTATTTTTTTTTTTGTTTACAGTTTAGTTTGACACCAAATTTCTAGCTACTGAAGGTAATTGAGACTGCAAACAAAATCTCGCTATCCACTGATCTGCCAAATCGAATTTTCTTCTCCTGTAAGTATAGTATTTTTCCTGAGCTTCAGAGAGGAAAAGAATTATGCACAATGAATGAGAAAGAAAAGGGATTAGTTTATATAATGACCATAGCAGCCATCTCTCGCTTGATCTTTCTGTAGTAGTTCATTCTCAAAGATGGGAATGATTATTATTGCAATTTAGAACAGAGCTTGCTCTTTCTCTTTCTGTTGCATCTGCTTACTACTCTCCAAATTAACACATATTTTAATAAACATTAAATATCCCGGTTATAGACGGGATATTGGACAACCCTACTTGGGATATGGATGCAGCAAGGTTTTGTGTTCCCCTCCTGGACCGGCTGTGTACTGCTCTGGTCCTTGATAGAAATTAAAGTAGCCATGAGGCCATTTTGATGGCTTCTGGCTACCAGAGGCCTCTGAAGAGGGCATCTAAGGCAGTAAATCATCAGCCACATGTCTCCTACACTGTTTTTAAGTTGTGTGGTGCTTCTGAGGAGCTCTCTGTCACCAGAGCACCTCCCTGCCCCGTGGTGGTCCTCCAGTGGCCACCACTAGGGCCAGGTGGCTATGGCAGCAGGCACAGGCAGAGGCAGCTGAGCTTTCCTCGTGGTTTCTCACTAGCTAACGTTAGTAAATGGCTTGTTTCTAAAGGTCTTCAAAATGATGTTGGATTTTCATATATATTTGAGGACTACTCGCCCTCCCCTGGACCTGTCCCAGCTGTGTGCCTGGTGCTCACGTGCTGTGGTGATCAGATGTGATGCCAGCAAGGCAGCCAGGTTTTCCTCTGCAGTGAGACCCACCTGCACCGAGATTTTCACTGGTCTGAAGTCTTGCTGAGAAGTTTCATAAACCAAAGTGTTGAGAGATGAACGATTTTACATGCTTGTTCTCCTGAAGTCGCTTTAATAGTTTTGTAAAATAGCTCTAGGGTGAGTCCATTCACCCCTAAACCCAACGTACTCGCCCCAGTCACGCTGGCAACGTGCTGCCCCACGGCGTGGTGGCAGCGGGAACGCCAGCTCTGCAGCACTTTTGGGGGCTTGTGTTTACTGATGGGATTCACCTCTGCAGAACTCACGCAAAACTCATGAAGACTCCGTACATCACTTAAAAACTTCTGTTAATTCTACTTACGCGTTCATCACCAAAAGGTTGCCTATATTTTTATTTTAGGTTTGCAAAAATAAGCTCCGGTGAATGGAGATGAAAGGAAAATGTTGCTGGTTCCTTCCCTGGAGATCGTATTTCTTACTTGTTGCATAACTGCTTATTTTAGCATCAATCAGCCGAGCCTTTGTTGTGTAGACAATTCTGTCCTTTTAGAGGATTTGTGCTGTATTATTTCTTCCAAAATGTTTTTTTTTTGTTTTTATTATTAGATTTATTTCTTCTCTTAGCAAATGCCAACTGACAACACCCTGTCACAGCTCTTCGTAAGTGTTACATAAATGTCATGCTATGTAAACTGAGTATCATATATATCATATACATGACCTTTCTGTAGAACCATCCGTCAGGTGTTATCTCTGTGTATTTTATATATGTACGTGTTACATATACACAATTGTATATGAGTTTTGTTTGAGTGTGCATATATGGTAGCCAAAAATCTGTTAAGCATGTGATCACTACTGCCCAGGAAAGTACTCAAAATGCAGAAATGTCCGAATTCTTGTTGTCAGTGCAACTTAACCTGTGCCCTTTTGTTGAAGCAGAAGATAATTTTAATTGCATGGTCAGATATTATTTTTCTTCTGCATCACAATGGCATGCAGTGCATGAGATGGTCAGTGAGGGGCTCAGCGATGCTGGCTCGCTCCTGTTGTTCAGCACATGATCCTAGGCCTTAGCTCAGCACATTATTCACATGTCTGACCACTTTTGGATTTCACAGCAAATAGAAAATACAGCTCCCATATTTCTGTGTGTGGTTTTCAAAGCAGAAGATGGTGCTCATCTTCCAGGTGGCAAAAATGCATCATTGGGGTTGTGCCTTGGGATGCTGCGGACCTGCTGCACGCAACCTATCTGCCCTGAGGGACTGATCCACGTCCCTGGATTTTGCTATGCCATGACCTCCTTTAGAGGTGTTGGCCAGAAGTCCTGGAGAAATGGCCAGAAGGGTCGTAAGGCTGTAGTGTGCTGTACAGGACCAGAGCAGGAACGCTGGCAGGTTCTGCTGAAGACAGAATTATTGATTTCCTCATGGCTTTTCCTACAGTACTTTCCACTACGCTGCATCAGTGCTTCAGCACCTTCATTAATCCTCCCCAAGCACCCGTTATGAAGATGGGTCAGGGTGACACATGGATGGATTAAGGTCAGTTTTGACTAATTCTGGGTACTCCATCTGAGAAGCGGAATGTCTGCTTTTTCAGAGCATTTAACATGATACAGCACTTCAAACATGCAAGCACAGCACCCACTGCTTCCAGCTGTACTAAGATGGATGTCAGCAATTCAGGCTAAAGGAGCTACGCACCCCCAACGTGGCCAACACAACCATCAGCATCCAAAAGTTTGGTTTAATGACTTTGTTAGCATTACAAAGCCCGTGGCAAGGGCAAGGAGAGAAGAATCCTCTTCGAGAGAGAGTTTTACCCTGTTGTCGCAGTCTGCATCCGCATCTTGCAGCCCTTGCGTAGCTCCGTGGGCAGGTTTTGATTCTACAGGTAAGCTGAGGATCTGGTCAAAATTTGTTTCCTTTTTGACTTGCAGAGCAGGTCCATGACAATGCAGGTGTCATATGAAAAACAGATTGTGACGATGTAATTAAGAACTGCATTAGAATATGCGTGAACAAGAAAGTCTCCATAAATTGGTATGGAATGCCTCACTTTGGACATTTCTCATGTTCTGACCAGGTAACATAGTGACTTGCAAAATATCCCTTAACGCAGCCTGTGCACGTGGATGAGGCGGGATCCACAGGTGACGTCCTGGCAGTGAATGCTGTCCACCGAGGCACCTGGGGCTGGTGGGGACCGGCAGAAAGGGGCTGTGCTCCTGCGTCCCACCCTCTTGGACTACCAGGAAAGGCTTTTCTTAACTAGAGATGAAGTTTCCTATTCCCTGGGGGGCTGCAGAGCGGGCTCTGAGCACCTGGGGCATCCGCTGCCCCAAGAACAGCATCTTGAGAGATTCCAGCAGCCAGAACCAGGCATGTTGTTTGCCATGCGTTATGAGCTACTACTCTTCTTCACAGCCCAATAATGTGACTAATTTGGGCGGGTTTACCTAAAAGGCCGCCTCATGCTAAATTTCAAGACCCCATTTCCAGAGTTACAGTCCAAAAACCCACAGCAAACCCTCGAATGACCAAAGCAAGGCTCCTCTCCTCCTTCGCTTTCATCCTTGGGAGAGCCAAAGGACTTGGAGTGGTCGGAAAATGGCCAGCACAGACTGCCAAGGCAGAAAGTTGCAGCCTAATTCATTCAAGTTTGGCAAATTATGAGGAGCCCGAACAGGGATGTACGGCAGGGAGTGTCTGAGTGGCTCTAGCAGTGGTCCCAATGGTTTTCAACAACCGGTAACTCACACTTAGAGCTGACCAGCATAACAAGTTGAAGAGATGATGGCGGGTTGGGGTTGAAGGACTCTCTTGCACCTGAATTTTCACCTTCTGCCGCAATGGTTTAAAACAGTGCAAGGCAACTCCTGCAATTTCTTTTACCATAGGGTGCACAGGAGTTTGGGAAGATGTTATGTTGTATGGACTGCTCCACCCCGTTATGAGTATTATTTTAATTTAAGAAAGCACTTCTGTCTTGACAGCTGCACTCTTGCTGGTTTTAATGGTGGGAAGCAGCTGGCAAGGGGCAGCCCTGAGCCCAGGCATCCCCGAGGGGCACAGAGGGGTCACCCCGGAGCGGGAGGGACCGCTCCGGTCCTCCCCGCGGAAACTCTGCAAAGTTGGGGTTTTTGGGGTTTGTTTTTTTTCCGGGGGGGGGGGGGGCGCCACCTCCCCCCGGGGGGGTTGCGGCTGCAGCCGCATCCCCAGCCCCGCCGCTGCTCGCCTTTCCGCGGGCGCTGCGCGTCTCCGGCGCGGCCCGCGGAGCAGCGCGGAGGCACCGCGGCCCTCCCCGGCGATTCCCACGCCGGCGGCCCGCCCCGCAGCCGCGGAAGTTTGCTACGCGGGGGGGGAGCGGCTCCGCTCCGCGATGGGCAAGAACCGTCTTTTTGACGCAGGAGAAATGGCAAATTTTAAGTACGTCATTAATATGGCGCCAAAAGGTTGTGTGTGTGTGTGTGGTGTGGTTTTTTTTTTTTAAGTATAAGCTTTTTTTTTTTTTTTTTTTTTTTTTTTTAAGGTTGCAGAAGCCGCCCCGTGTACGCCTGTGCGGAGCGCGGAGCCGGGGGGGCGGAGGGGCGGGCGGGAGTGTGTGTGTGTGTGCGGGTGTGTGTGCGTGTGCAGGGCCGGCGGGACGCCTGCGGGGCCGGCGGGCGTGCGGGGCTCCGGGCAGCGCCATGGGGCCCCGGCGGCCGGCGGGGGGGTGACGGGCGGGCGGCGGCGGCGCGGCCCGGGATGGGACCCGCGCTGCCCGCACCTGGCCCTGCCGCTGCGCCCGGCCGCGGGGGAAGGCGCAGGAGGGGGAGAAATTGAAGATTTGGGGCGGGAGGGGTGTGTGTGTGTTGGGGGGGGGGGGAAGCGCCGCCACCATTATCCGTCCCCGCTCCGAAAGTCGCTTCCCCGCCTCCCTGCCGGAGCCCGAGCGGCGGCGGGGCGAGCAGAGCCTGAGGAAGTGCGGGGTGAAAAAGAAAGAGAAACAGGCGGGCAGGGCTCGCCCGGCCGCCGCGGAGCGGCCATCTCGGCTGGGAGCGGGGCCGCAGCCATGGAGTTGCCGGGCGGGCGCTCCTGAGGAGGGCCCGGGCGGCGCGGCCCCGGCAATGACACCGGATTGAGCCGGCGAGGGGGCTCTCCCGGCCGGGGACTGCGGGAGCATCCCCCGCCCCCCGCCTCCTCCCGCCCGTCACCCGAGAGACAGGCTCAACTCTTGGAGGACACTCTCCTGGCAAAGGTAAAGGCTCGGCGGGGCTGGCGTCGGGAACGGGCTTATTTTGCAGCGGATGGTTATTTTGCAGCTCCCCCTGCTTTGCTCGTATTTATTTATTTTTTTAATTTTTTTTTTATTTTTTTATTTTTCCTCCCTCCCTCCCTCCCTCCCCCCCCCACCCCCCGGCTGCGAGGCGGGGGATGTGCAGCATTTCCAGGGGTGGATTGCGCATGTTGGTCACTCTTGTTTTAAAGTGTACGAGGGAGGCAGCGGGAATGTAAACAAGAACTTTTAAAGGGTCGCCTCGCCGCTTCGCCGTTTTATTTCCCGAATTAATGACTGCGGCAGAGGCTGCTGCGCGCCCTGCCCGCGGGGGGGGGGGGGGGGCACACACACACACGCACGCACCGCGTCTCCGCGGGGCGATGCGCGGCCCCGGGGGGGGTGTCCGCGGGGTGCGGGGCTGCGCGCCCGCGCTGCGCTGCCGCGGGGCCGGGCCCGTGGAGCGGCGGGGCCGCGGGCGCGGAGCGCTGCGCGGGGCCGGGATGGCGGTGCCCGGGGGCGTGGCGGCTGCCGGCTCCCGCCTGCCCTCCCCCCGCTCCCTCCTTCCCCCCGCTCCCGGCCGCCGCGCCGCGGGGCTTTCCCCGCCGCCCGCTCCCCGCGCTCGGCAGCCTCGGCAGGCGGCCCCGCTCCCCTGCAGCATCCCCCGGCGCACGGCCCTGCCGGGGGTCCCGCGGGGCGGCTCCCGGTCCCCGGCCTCCCCTCCGTCCCTCCGCGCCCCTTCCCCACCTGCCGAGCGGCGGGGGGCGGCGGGGCTGGCAGCGCCCCACCTGCCGGGCCCCCCCGCCGCCCCCCGCGGGGGCTGCAGGCACCGGCCGGCAACTTGGGGAGCGCCGCAAAGGCGGCGGGGGGGGTGGGGGTGGGGGGCTGCTGGGTGTCAGCCCCGGGTGCAATCGGGAGGGAAAAAATAACAGTAACAAAAAAAAAAATTAATGTATTTATATATATATATCGTCATACCTGCACATCTTGAGCGCTTTTTGAGTAGGAAGGATGGCATTCCCAAGGAAAACTCCCAGCTCCTCAGAGCACCCACAGTGAAAATTGTTTACTTATGGGTTTGAGCCTGGACCCTCCCACCGCTGGGACATAGCTAAGAGGGGATCTTGCTTGGGGGGAACAAACATTAAACCGAAAAAATCAGTAATCTCAGCCTTTCTCCCAGGGGTAGGGAGCCCGGCTCTTGGGAATGGTGTTTGACCTTTAAGCATTTATTGGCTACTGAGGTTAAAATAAGCTTGAGATAGAAGTAAAAATAGCTGGCAGAAAGGTTAAATCAAAGGTTAAATTTGTTTTTCCTAGGAAAATTGAGGGAGATGTCCAAAAATGAAGGCTTGGAGGGAAGGATGGGAGGGTGCACGTGAGGTCTGTAGGCAGGGAGATGCGATTCATTTAAAGCGTTTGCCACCAAGTTCTGAAAGTTGGTGGCTAGGTGGTCCTCAGGCTGAGGCGTTTGGAATGAGATCTGCACTTTGCCTTTCCCTGGGAATTTGCCTTACCCTGGGAATTTGGTACAGGGCTTGGAGTGCCCATAGCTCCTGTTGATTTTCCTCTGAGTTGCGGATGCTCAGAGACTTGCAGGATGGGGCAGCCGGCTGCCGGCGAGGAGCCGTGCCCGGTGTCCCAGCCCTTGCCCGGTGTCCCAGCCCTTGCCCGGTGTCCCAGCCCTTGCCCGGTGTCCCTGCCCTTGCCCGGTGTCCCTGCCTGCTCCCTCCTTGCCTGAGGGCAGGGGTGGCCCCGAATGCAGTAACCTTTGCGATTACCTGTGCTCTGCCTGGGCTTGCTGAAGAAAAAAAATTGGATAATTAGAGGGTAACAAGTCAGAAGAGGCAAGCGAAGTTATAAATGTGAAGAGCAAAGAAAAAAAATCCCCATGTAGATGTGGAAGAAGGCAAAGCACAGGAAGTAAACCAGGGCTTGTTTTGTTTTAAATTTAAATGAGATGAAATTTTGCCCCAGGGAGCCGAGGCAGCAAGCAGAGCTGCTCCAGCAGAGGCATGGCTCGCTCCTCACCTGGGCACCGGGGCTGGTGCTGGAGAGGCTGGAGCTGACGGCAGGCTGCGGAGGGGCAGGTGAGCCCCGGCTGGCGGGGACAGGCTCCCGCTGCCCAGAAAACGAGCGTTCCTGGGTACCAGCATCGCGCCTTTCTGCGTTTACACTCTGCAGGGTTACCAGGGAGGTTCGGAAAGGAGCAGCGTGGCTTCCCCCGAGGTGTGAAGGGCTGTGCACCAAGGTCTGCTGACGGTCTGTTGGCACCGCCGACGCGCATCCTTCGGTCAAAAAGTTTGTTCTTCTGTTACGGTGGAATTGGGGCTGTGCCTGTGGTGGGGGATGCTGCTGCTCTCTCAGAGCCTCCTATAGCAGCGCGTGACTCCACTATTGTTAATGAGAAACGGCGATCCGACCAGGACAGCCGTCCCGCGGTGTAGAGGCTGGGACCTTCCAGCCCTCCACCCTCCTTATTCAACTTTCTAACAACGGGCTGGTATTCCTAGACAGAGCAAATAGATAACGCGGAGGGGAACCGTCGAGAGCAGCCCCTCGACCCCACGTCACCCGCCTGGGCACGGGCGATGGCAGCGGGGGTGCCTGGCAGCGGGGGTGCCTGGCAGCGGGGGTGCCTGGCAGCGGGGTCCGGGCTGGCCGGAGCGGTGTGCGTGCCGCTGGGGGCACTATTTTCTGTTTGTGTTCCGATTTCTGTGCTGGAAGAACAAACAGGGAAGTGGTTTTTCTGCAGTCTCATTGCAGCTCGCAAACAGAGCGCATAATTCAGCCGGTGTTGCTCAACTGTCACGGCGTCAGAGGTGACGGCGCAGGGGGACCGAGCGCGGCGCATCCCTTAACGTGCGGGTGGGCGCTGGGAAGAGGTGATGACCAAATACTTTTTCTTTTTACTGCAACTTATGCAGGTTTCTCTGCCTCTTCCCTGTGGAAGCAGTGAGTGTGGGCATGTATGAATTTCTCTAGTTTGCTTGCCAAGGTCCAGAATGGTTCATCCTTGCAAACAGCCCCTGCGCAGGGTGCTGTGATGCCACTCCGAGCTTTGAATCCCACGTGGACTTGATGTAAGGAAGAGTTTGTGGGGAGCTGGGAAGCATCAGCGGATTCCCCAGAGCACAGGGATGGTGGAGGAGTTGTTTGCTGGTGGAAGGCTGGATGAGGCATTTCAGTTTAGTGTGCGTGGGAGTGTGGGGCTGCCCAGGGAGCAGTGCCCAGGTGGGACAGGAGCGCAGGGTCAGGGCACATGCACCTCTGTGTGTGATGGGTGCTGCTGCCTTCACTTCTCCCAGGTTGCATGGGCTGGGCAAAATTGCATCTCCAAAAGCTCTTCTTCAGCCTTCCCCTGCTGTGAGGCAGCATCAGACAGCCTGAGGCCATCATCTCAATTTTACCGCCAGTCCTGTGGCTAATTTGTCCCGGGCCCTAGTGATTTACATTTGTTTAGGCTGATGCTGGGCCCTCATCTTCCTTGGTTTAGCATTTATCTGCCTTTCTCAGCTTGAACAAAGGCAATGCTGAACATGTGCTAGTTTGCAAGCCATTCCGTTTTTGGGTTTCCAGGCATTAGAGCAGGGCTATGCCTGTGGATTTGAGTTGCAGACACTTCAGGGGGATGTTCATTTGTTTATAAAAGAAACCCACATCTGTTTCTGTTTGAATTTTTTAAGCAAGCATACATAGAAACCTTTCTCTTGGTTTCTGGCTCTGTAAAAGTTAGATTTTGGGCCAAGTTTGACCTAACAGCGACCTTTTCAAAGTATTACAAATTTTTTTGGTATTTGTTTATGACTTTAGTAACGATGCCATGCAGGGAATGGGTCAGTTAAAGGTGAAATTAGCTTCTAATGTAAACAGAAGATTAATTTGGGAGCAGAGACTGTATTTTGTGGAGACTTTTTAAGTTGCTTAAGTACACCAACTGGATTGCTTCTGAGACCTCGCTCCTTGCGAGGAGCTCCAGCCCTGGCAGTGAGAGGGATGGAGGCAATGGGTCCCCCGCCCGCTGGTTGCTGGAGGGGTGTGGGGAGCCCATGGCTCGCCCAGCCACCATCAGATTTTATAACCCTGTGCTCCAGATGGGGAAATGGCCCAATAACCCTTCTTCTACAGTAAATTCCTCTTTAAGTACCGTGGGGTTTACTACTGTTTGGCTGCTCAAGAATATGAGTCCCTCAGAAAACAGCATCATCTTAGCGCTGCCTGCAAGTTGATTTCTGACAGGGCCTGGTTGAGCCCTGAGGTTTTGGCCCCAGATTTTGCTCCCGTGTACCTGTGGGCTGCTGTGTGCCTTTCCCTACCCAGGCAGTGATTGCCTTGCGGTGCTGCTGTGTGCAGATGTCCGTACTTTGCTCAAGCTAGAATTTCATTCAGAGCAATGTAATGCAGTTTGATTCAGAGGATGCTGTCTTGGATCCTGCCAGACAGTGGCAAAATGATTTACTGAAGTAGAGCCACTATTTACCTGCACTGTGAACCACTTCTGTATGTGAATTCATGCTTTCATAGAGCAAGCGCCTAGGAGTGTATTGTGTGGGTAGGTGTAGGATGGAGGCAGGATGCAGGGACAAAGTTCAATTAAAGGGATGATCAGTGCATTTTCTTACATACATATCTGAGCCAAAACCAGTCCCGGCATCCTGACACCTGTGCTGTGCATTAATCATACGGCTTTTTCTCCCTCCCTTGGAAGGGTAGTGATGTCTTGCTGTAAAGGCAAGGATGGAAGACACTGGAAGTCTCACTGGCTATCAGTAGCATTCCTTTGCTTCAGCTCCGGTGTTTCTTTTCCCCATTGGCTTTGGCTTCTTTAATCTCTGTGACTAGGAACTCCAGAATCAATAAAAGCATAACTCTGGCTTTGTGCTGCGAAAGCTTGTTTGTCACTTCAAACCAGTAGGAGCCAGTTTAAAAGGTTCAGGTAGAATTTCCACTAAAAGTAAGTAAACTGCAGTTAGAGCTGTCTTCAATATCATTTTCCTCGAGCAAAATCTAATGGCTACTTGGAACAAGGCTGGTCTAATAACATCTGTTTCCCCTGGAATCACTGGGGGAAAGTATTGATATTGCCATATTCTCAAGGAATGTTTTAAGTCATGTTTGACAGGGCAATGCCTTGCCACAACACTGATAGCTAAAATGTTTATGGTACTTTGCAGTATTATCCCTTATAATGGTGTGATAAAACATAGCACATATATTGTAAAATACAGGCATTGCAAGGGTTTTATATGCTTATGTGGAACTTTTCCTGTTCTTTGGGGGGAAGTGGCATGCTCTAGCCTGCTATCCAGTCTGCGGGCTGCTAGTACCTGCTGTGACTGAACCGTACAAAACCAGTGTTTTATTATCATTCCCGCTTAATCGTTTGCAGCAGCAGTAGTGTGTGTGCTATGTTAACACCCTTAGATTCTTACAGAGTATCTCGGAAGGTGCTAGGGAGACTTCCACGCGATCACATTGTTTTCTGTGGGTGTGTTTTAGCTCACAGCCTGCTGGGTAGATGTCAGGTACATGGGTAGCCCTTCCCATCCAGAGCTCCCCAAGCCCTGTACTGGGGGCCACATTGATCGTCCACCAGACACACTGGTAAACTGGGGTCTTCAAAAGTTTAATTCTCTTTTTTTTTTTCTTTTGGTTCTGCCGCCTTTTTTTTTTTTTAAGCATCTGCTGGTACAGGTGCTTGACTTCCAGCTCTGAGCGCTGGGTTCCTGAGGGGCGAGTTCAGGGGGACCTGCTGATTTCAAGTGGTTCTGTGGCTTGTTCATGGTCACAGTGCAAATCAGCAGTTTAGGTTGAAGTGGGTCTCCTGTCCTGATCGGTGCAGTGGTACCCGCTGCTGTGGTTTTGTCTCTGAGAGGATGGAGAAGTCACAGCAGCTGTGCAGAAGCCGCTCGCTGGCCCCGCCGGGAGCTGTGGTGCCGGTGGGGGGCTGCCCGGCTGTGTTGGCACAAGCAGAGCAGCTCTGGGTGATGGGAAGCGTGCTTCAGGCTTGGCTGGCACGCGTGTGACATATACAGCAGAAGTCTTAAAAGAAGCAGCTACTGCCCGAGTGGGAAGATGAGTCAGAGGGTAAAACCCCAGGCTGATTGTACACAGGGGTCCTCTGCAGCTTGGGGATGCTCGGAGTTCCCCCTGCAGACATACTGAGAGTGTGCGTAGTTTCCATGCTTCTGTCTGTGCGCTGCTCAAATTTGCAGCCCAGATGGGTGGTTCACAGGATGTCTTTTGTCCTGTCCAACAGCACCGCGGTCCATGGTGGGGCATCCTCCTGTGGCGATGCTCTTGCAGAGGGAGAGCCATTTGGTCACCAGTCCTGCATGGGCAGGTTGCCACTGAAGCTGAGTGATCAGAGTGTACTGGCTGTACCTCCTAGGAGCGGGGAAAGCTAGTGGAGAGATGCTTGACACCCTTAAAGTTTTAGGAAAAAAAAGCCTTATGAGGACTGTTTTCTTCCTTTTATTAAGCCTCTGGGTAGTTGCCTGTGGTGAGGCTGGGGCTGGGATAACACGGTGTGCGGATATTCAGAATAACAGTGATTTGGTGCTGAGTTGAGTTTCCTGGACATTAAGTGTAATGTTCAATTTCTTTTGTTACAGATGGAAGAAAAACGACGCAAGTACTCGATCAGCAGTGATAACTCAGACACCACTGACAGTAAGACCTTTAATTCAAGGCTTTGAATGAGATTCACCTCCAGCAGGGAAAACGCTTGAATAATTACTTTGCAAAGAGCGGAAGATACTGCGTTTACTGGGAAGTCTCTGCACAATGAATTGTGTGCCGGGCTGGGTTTGTCAGAAATGCAGCAACAAGCTGATACCAATTTAAACGCTCGGCTGTGGCTCCTCTTAACTGATGAGAGTGTCTCCCTCGTGTGAGGAGTCTGGGCGAGGGAGGGCTGCCGATTGTAAAGCTGCTAACAAAGCAAGCACCCTTTGTAGACAAGTTGCCCTTTCCTGGGAGCTGCAGCCTAGACTAGTTAACTCTTGATTGAGTTGTACTGGGTAAAGGGGAAGTTTTTGCTGGAGTCAGGATAAAACCGGAGCCACCTTGTTCCTTTCTTGCGAGCTGAAGAGTGATGTGGGAAAAGGGATGAGGCGCAAGCCGGCAAAGCTTGCAAGCCCACACTTGCTTTTCAACATCTACCTCACTTCATCCTCATTCAGGAAAGCACAGAAGCATGTGCTCAACAATAAACATGTGCAAATGTGCTGCATTTTGGCTATAAATAGAGCGCTTTCCTCTCCCACTGATTCCAGGGTTTCACCCACTGCAGACATACCGCAGTGCCGTAGCGTTCAGTACCCTCAAGGCACTAGTCTAATCCCTTGTCTGGGCTCCGGAGTGTCTTACTAGTTGCTCTTGGTTTCTTACGAATGTCACAGTAATTTCATCTGGGCTGTGCTAGGAATTTGCTCTCCACACTTTACAGGATCTGGCTGCTGGATATCCGAGAACGAAAGGGACTTTGCTAAAGACACTAAACTTCTGGGCCTTTTCCTAACAGGATGATGGGGAGATTACAGGGGGTTATGGAAAGGCTGATCTTGCTGGGTTTGGCTGCCGTTCCCACAGCTTTAGCCAAAAAAATTGTCAGCGTGAGTGGAGTTTGCACCGCTACCACCGACAGGAACCTGCTGTTTGGCTGCCAGAGGGGACCCCCGTCCTGCCGGAGCCCGGCGGGGTCGGGGGCTGAGCCGTGCCTACAGAAAGTGTTTCAGGCTCTGTCAACACCAACTTGTTTCTTGTAAAATAAAACATCTCTATCTCAGAAAGGGGTTTGTTTTGGAAGCTGTGCTCCAAACTTCCCGTCTCCTAATCCCCAGATGCTCAAAGGCTTACCCAGCCGAGCCGCACTAGCTGGCTTCTCTGCCTTTCGGGGGTAAGGCATCTTTAATCATGGTATTAAACAACGTGGCCTTATCTCTATTGGGCTTGGATATTTATGCTGCAGGTGGTATCTAAGCTGTTGACAAATGCTCTCCTGCAGGATAATTGTAAAGAAAGTGATGACCTTCTTTTTTATGCCTCCGCCAGGAAAGGATGGTAGCGGCATGTTATCTAAGTCTCCGTAGTTGTTGCACCACGTTGTAGCTTGGGAGGAGGGGGCAAGGTGGGAGTTAGGGACTCCATCGCTCAGGACACGCTGTGGGGCTGCTGCTGCAGCGCTGAGAGCAGCTCGCCCAGTAAAGCGGCATTTCCCAGTGGCTGCAGCATGGGAACTTCTGCTGTGGGCTTTGCCTATGCAGTCCTGTTACGTACCAAAATGGTAACAAAAAAAAAAAAATTTCCTGTGGAGCCCACCTTAATGACATCCAGCCTGGCACTGCAGTCAGAAGAACAGCTGTCCTCTGGGAACGACTGGTGCCATCGGATCTGGTCTTCAGTTTAGGAAGTGCAAGACAGTGGGTTTCGCAAGCAAAGAGTGCAGGGTGAACTACAGCAAAACTCAGTTGCCTGAGCTGGTGGAGGGAGGGACATCTCCCACTGCGGTGGTACCACAGCCCAGACAGCCCCGGTCCCTTGTCCCGGCTTGGCTCCTGGCCAGGGGTCCTCCTGAAGTCCTTGCGTGCACGGCTCCATTGTGTTTGGCAGTTGCTTATGTGGAAGTGTTGTTTCTTCCTATTTAGCGATCCAAGGATAAAATCATTAAATAAGCCTGTTGATAGTTAATTTGTTGCATGTCTGCAAAAGGATTTTTATATAGTGGAATCTGGAGGGGTCCTGCAATTTAGAAGATCTTATTATAAAAAGATGCCAGTAATTAGCTTATTATTTATTATTACCAAATACATAGAGCTTTTTTTTAAGTGATAGTAACGCATATGGGTTGGAAATAAAGATCAATAACATAATGAGCCCAGCACAATTCAGGCTGCCCTTGCCTTGTGGAGGCAGTAGCGGTGGTGATGACAGTGCTCCAGATGGAATGCTGAGAGTCCGTTTGTAATATTCCCAGAGTAAAGTAATCCCAAATCCCAAAGCAGATGCTCTCTTACTACTGAAAAGTGTTAAGTGCATTCGCTTGATGTGTCCTGTTGGGTGGTTCCCACTAGATGCTGAGCTGCAGACAGGCGTGGAAATTATTAGTCCTGGCATGAGCAGAGGAGGTTTACCCAATTTGGTGAATATTTTTGACCATGGGGTCTGAAGTCCTCGAGCAGTTCAGCAGCTTGTCTTTAAGCATCCTTGTTAGAAAACGTTTAGTCTTATCTCCTTAATTCCTGATCCCAATAGATTCCTAATTCCAGGAGGGAGCCCTGGCTCATTTCCTTTTAGAAGCTCTTCTTACTCATGACTTTGGGTTTCTCATTTCTGTGTCTGCATTTCAAAACAATGTTTTTAAATGTCAGAGGCCTCTGTTTCATCATCCATAGCAGCAGGAGAGTGATGTTAGTCTGTTTTGGTGAAGTACCCTGAGATGTGCATGAAAGTAATGCCATGTCAAGGTATTGTTGCCTCTTAGCGTTGACCCACGGTGTTGGTGGAGGCTGTAGCAGTGGCAGTGGGGCTGGTGACAAAGATACAGAAAAACCTTCGTCCTTTTTCCAGGTAACCTGTCTCTGTTGCCTCATTGCAGGTCACGCCACGTCCGCCTCCAGATGCTCCAAAATTCCGAATACCAAGTCCACCTGGTCACGGCAGAAGGAGAAGAAGCCCTCTGAGGTACGTGGGCTTTTAGGCTTTTGCCAAAGGAGAGTTTTCTCCCCAGGGTCGTGCTCGCTTGGGTGCAGCGGGGACCGGCGTGCCCATGGCTGGCTGCGGGCAGTGGGTGCCAGGGCAGGGCATCCCCCGAGGAGCCCGAGCGCACGCTGCAGAGCCCCAGCCCAGCTGGCAGGGACCTGGCGGGCATCACTGATGAAGGGTGGGGGGTCCTGTGCCCGCTCCATCCCTGCTGATTGATGCAAGGGGGAAGAAGTTGAGTTGGGTGGCATTGGGAGGTCCTGTGGCGTTGGGGTGGCTGCGTCTTGAGGCTCCCTGGTTTGGGTGCCTGCCTGGGTGCCTGTTTGTTGATGGCACAGGGGTGGTGCTGGTGCCAGGGGAGGGTGGTGCGGTGGTGGCGTGGAGGCTCCTCCCCGGGGATAAGTGGGAGGTACAAGAGCGCCGTGAAATGAGAGACAGCACAGCTGAGTTGCAGATTATGTTGTGTTGGTTTCCTCCTGTCACGGGGCTCAAGGGCATTAAGCTGAGGCCACTGGTGACTGACCTTGCTGGAGGTTTTCCCTGGCTGCCAGCTGGTGCAGGCAGTGCTGCCCAGCCTGGGGGGCATTGCCCAGACTGCCCCTGCCCACCCCGCAGGGTCTGGGGCCAGGTCAGGAGGAGCTGTGGTTCCCGGGAGCGTGCTGGAAGGGATGATGCTGTGCCCTGCTTTCCCTTGCCTACCTCGGATACATTTCCACTAGGCGTGGAAACTATACCAGGCATGAGCTGCTGTTGTAGCAACTGCACTGTTTAGTGGTGGTCATCTTTGTTTCAAGAGCAGCGTGAGCAAAGCTGGAGGGACGTTGTTCTCACATTCCCTTTCCTCTGGACCAGGCTCCGAAGTCAAGCAGAGCTGAGTTTAGGAGCAGGTGAAGCTGGCATGGCTAGTGCCTACCTGCAGGCTGTAAGATCCTCCCCAAGTCCCCACATCACCTCTTCTGAGGCTGTGGCCCGGTAAGCAGAAGCCTAACATACTCCCTTTGCATCTAGCTGAGTAGAGATTTTGAGGTTTTCCTGTGGTCACTGCCTGAATTACAGCTGCACTTGGTGCTTACCACTCTGATGGATTTACATTGATATATCGAATGTGTTGGTGGTGGACAGAGACTTGGAAAGGCCAAGTTGTTTGTGCCTTGGGTAAAGAGAGGGGCTGAGACGCTGTTGTTAGCAGCTGGGGTGATTGGAAGCACTCCAGAGAGCAAAGAACCAGGGGTGCAGGTGGCACTGGCTGCTGACAGGGCTGTTGGGAAGTTGCACTTTAGGGCTGGTAATGTCATTTTTTTGTTATAGATGTGTTCTCTCGAAGTGGGGGAGGGGCTGTATTCTGTGAGCTGTATCCTCCATTAAATATATGAAGCATTTAGGGCATCTCCTCCTCCTGGGACACTGTTACCCCCTCTCTGAAATAACTGCCCGTCCCTGTGCCCGATGTGTCCATAAAGGCACCACCTTAGCTGCGTGGGTGCCTTCGGGAGTCCCACAGAGATGCCTGGCGTTAGAGCTGGCCACATGCACGAGGATCTGACTCGTGCATCACCAACAGTGCCATACGTGCCATTCTGCTGCCCAGTAGAACCCTCCTCCCAGGGAGCCTGTGTTGGGACACCTCTGTCTGCACCACTGGTACAGACATGCTTTTGTCCTTGCTATGAATTAGTTTATCACCCAGCTAGGAGTTTACCTGGCTGCTAGTGAAGTCACTGGGTATAAGCTCAAGACTTCAAGTGAAAATGCGTTGGCACTTTGTGAAGGATGGTCAGACCTGGCTCCAAGTTTTGCTGCTGCACAACAGCTGGAGTGAAAACTAGATCTTAGTCCACAGCACCCAGGGAGACATCAAACGTGGGGCCCAAGGAGGCCAGGCTCGTCCCTCTGCGTCATGCTCCATTATGCCCAGAGGACAGTTCTCAGCAAAATGTAGCTCTGGAACGAATAAAGTGGAGCAAAGGCTTAAGAGTGCCCGGCTTAGCAACTGTTGGGACAGAAAGTGAACCTCGGTGGCCTGTCTGAACTGAAACTCCAGGGGAATTTTGGAGGCGATGTGCAATTACTCAAGCTGGAGTTTGGCCAGGATTCTCAAGCTGACAAACCATCTTGTACAGAAGCGTGGTGGGAGCCCGAGCAGACGAGAGCGGTGCAGACCTCCGCTTCGCTCCCCTTACCAGGGCTCCTGCTGGCAGCCAGGTCTGCTTCAGTTCGGCTCCAGGTGAGACCCGAGGGTCAGCCGAGTGTGTCCCTGGGGCTGGACGTGGGGTTGCCCCGCACGGCAGGTCCGAGACCTGTAGTGGGGAACGGTCATGGTTTGGAGGTCACTCCAGTGAGCGCTGGTTTATGGATTTCCTCTATGACACTGTCCTCCAAACTTTTCCATGAGAGACCCAACTTGTGCTTTTAGGGCGAGCATCCGTCTGGTCCATGTGTGGGGTCCTGCCTGCCAAACGCTGCAGGGTTCGGCATGTCCTCAGGGATTTCTCGCAGGAGCTCTGGAGGATTTCAGGCACAGGCTGGGATGGATGTCGTGGCCCACTGGAGCAAGTACTGAGTAGTGTAAAATGTAAACCCAGCCTCTGTCAAACTACTTCACATGGAGCAGGGAAGTACTTTCTCCTTGCTATCCCACGGAGGATGGAAACCACAGGAGGGTAACAGGGGGGAGCATGGTGAATGTATTATCTAATGTTTAACCGCCCCCCCCCCAGCAGTCTGCCCCAAATGTTCTGGGGCAGGACAAGCCCTTTAAAACGCTAATCTCCAGGTTTATGTATGGCTTGTAACTTTATCAAGAGCTGAGTTGCTGCCTGGGTGCAGAGGGTCTGGGCTCATCCTGAGGGGCAGCAACGCTGGAGGATGGGTTGGGGGAGCTGGGGGGTTTGTGTGCATGGAGAACCGCCGAGCTCTCCTGCCCCTCTCAAAGTCGTGTCCCTGGTTTTCCGCGAGCTGCTGTCTGCATTCCCCCTGACAACCTGAGCAGGAGATAAAAAAAATCAAAACCATTAGTGTTACATAGTTATTAGCCAGGTCAGGGGGTGATGTTTATTATGAAAGACTCTGTGAGAAGGGATTAACTATACACATTAAAAACCACCCTATACAAGGCATCTGGAAAAACAAGCTTCTTAACATGGAAAAGTACTGAGCTGTTTGTAAACATCCGCGAAGGGGGCCATTGCCAGGGAGGGTGATTATATTTATCCGTGCCTGTCACGGGGCTCTGCCCAAGCTCTTTTCGCGACATGTCCCAGGCACCAGGCCCCCGTCTCGGCTGCCTCCCTTGCGGAGGTGACAGTTGTCCTCCCTTGCCCCACGCATGGGTGGCAGAGACCTCCAGGCAGAGCCCCGGTGCGATGCTGATGGAGCCCCAGGCAGGGGCATGGCTCTTTTGCCCTGCCCTTGCCTGTAGGCAGAGGATGGATGTGGGCAGCTGCCAGCAGCTTCTTGCATCTGCAGTGATAGCGGTCTACCAGTCTGGTCATTTTAATTAATCTCATTAGAGCTGGTTTGTTGCTGAACCTGGCCTCAGACAGAGTGTGGTGGCCAGTACCCACCCCTGGGTGCCACTGGCCAAGGAGCCCTGCGAGTGGATGCTGGTAGCCCTCCCTGCCCCGGGAGCTGGGGCGAGGGGGATGCTCGCTCAGGTCCTGCCTGTCTTGGATGCTGAGTCTGCAGCGGGGAATAGGATGTGCCTGAGTACAGGTTTCTGCTTCTTTTAGTGGCACATTAGTGCAATCCTGCCCCCGGCTATAGGGCTGCTGGGGATCTGAGCACAAGCCTCGCTGGTTAGACTGCAGTCATCAAGCCCTCTCTCCTGTTCCTGACAGCGAACAGTTGTCAGTGTCTGAGGAGAGAACAGAAGAACAAGGCAAGTGTGTAATGATAGTCACCGGTTCTATCTGCCAGCTCCCAGCCATCAGCGGCCCGGGGACTCCCTCGGATGCTGCCTCTGAGTCACTGCCGTAGCCGCTGTGTTAGTCATTAGCTCTTAGGCTCCAAAACACGACCCTGCAGGGACTTGTGCTGCTGGAGTATATTGCTGGGCCAGGGGAGAAACCCTGCTTTTTTTGTGCAAACCACCTGCCTCACACCCCTGCAGCCATCCCTTTGCTGAGCTGAGGAGCCCTGCGCAGTCTCAGCTCTCCTGCGGGTGCTGCTGGTCTCCCCGGACATCCTCATCGCCCTTCTCCTTCGGCCTGGACCTTCTGGAGGCGAGGGCACCGCAGCTGCAGGCAGGGTTCAAGATGAAGGGGAAACCACAAATTTATACAATTTACATTATTTTCCGCTTGCCTTGTTTAGATACTACTTCCGAGTTTTGAAAGATGTCTTTTTATATCTCTTTGTAGGGATTTAACCCTTTTAACAAACACGCTTGTCGTTTCCCTTCTAAAAAGTCATTCTTGGTGCATTAGATCCTGTTTTTTTCCCTGTGATAGGTATATAATGGCCAGTGCAATGCGAATTTAGTCCTTGGGCCCTCGGTGCTCGAAGAAAGGCTTTTATGAGTATGGCCAGGCAAGACTGGACATGCTTCTACTGGGCTGGATGAGGAGAAAATCCGTCTCTGTTGAAAGGTTTGACTGCAGTGGCTTTGTCACTTTTCCCAAGCTGACATGGGGATAACAGATTAATACTATTGTCTTCTGAAGGCTGAGAAGGGCCAGACAAAAATGCTTCTTGTTCCTATTTTAAATTCTGTTGTTCATTGAATCTTTAACATTCAGCATTTCAAGAGGAAACAAGACTAGATGAAGAGATAGCAGGCTGGCTCCCAAATGAACATAAGAGTAAGTATTTTTTTCCCCACAGGCAGATAATGTCACTGCTTACAAATGCACACTAGGCATTGCCGAGTTTCAGAGCCTTGCTACCGAATGTCACCGCTCGTCTCATTTCAGAAGGGGCTAGAAAAATGTGATATAATGGCAGGGAAATAGGGCTGGGGGGGGGTGGAGGGGAGTGGGGCTGGGCAGCCGAGGGCTGCACCCATGGAGGTGCCGGCTCAAGCTGATATGAAGACAGTTTGTACAACCAAAAAGTATTCCCAGGGCTCCCATTGTTCCCGTTGTTTTCTCTTTCTCTAAAAATCCTTGTGACTCATGAGCTACAACAAACAATTTTATGCTTGAGAGAGCGAAGGGCTAATAGCAGTGGCTGGAAATGAGGGGGGAGCCATGCAGCCAAGGCAGTCGGAGACCCCTGGTCCGCGTGTGAATGGAGCAAGGGGGTTATGGCCAGGGGGGTACATGGGACATGGCTGCCAGGACTGCAGCCAGGCAGGGAAAAAAGGTGTGTTGGGCTAAAATCTAAAGAAAACCTGTTATCTCGGTGTCAAAAAGCACTCCCGCATCCTTGGTGCGGTGACCTGCTGCTGCCCGTCCTTCGGTGTTGCCTGCGCTACGGAGAGGTCGTCTGTGCGAGGTCCTGCATCGCTGCTGCGGGTGTGAGGGCATCGGGGAAGGATTGCAGATTTGTTGGGTCATAGGAGGGGACAGATGCAAATGTGTGATTTCAGATGCAGGCTGTGGCCAGTCCCTTCCCATCGCTCCTGTCCACCCTTTCCCAGTGAGCACGTTGTGCTTCCCAGCATGCGCTTAGTTTTGAACGATGAGCTTCATTTCTCTTCTGTTTCATAGTGGTGCTTTGCAGTGTGGAGTGCTTTGCAAAGGGTTTTTTTCTGCTAAAACTTTCCAGGGGTACAGCTGTTACTGCGTGTAAGAAAAAGTGCATCCCATCCCGGGACTGGGAGGCGGGACGGAGCTTGTCCCTCTGCCCCAGGAGGAAGGTCTGAGAGCTCCAAGGTCAGCTGGGTGCGGATGCAGGGGAAAATGTGTAACACAATTCCCGCTGGCTCGGAACGCTGGGTGCGTGGGGACCCGGCCTGCTGGAGCCCATCTGTGTTTGCCTGAGCTGTCTGGTTCCTTCCGAGCTGGTGTTCACCTGGGCTGGGTTGCAGCAGGCGCCTGGGGCCCGCAGCCCCGATGAGCACCCCCGTTGGGCGATGCCGAGGCCTCGCCAGGTGCGAGCGTCTGTGCCGGATCCTCTGTGGCAATCCCTGGGCCGGCTGCTGTTTGAAAAGCTAATTAAAACCAGCGCTAGACGAGTGTTTCTATTCGTTTTGATTTAAAGCCCAAAACAGATACGGCTTTTTGGCTCTCACCCAGGAGCTGGTTTCGTAGGAGCGAAAAGTCATCGCCACGGGATCCGAGTTTGGTGGTTTTGGGTCGGTGTGTGGGGCTGGGGGGGTAAGTGGCGGGCTCAGACCTGCGGCGCAATCACTTGAAAAGCAGAGGCCTTGACGGAGCATGTAAAGCAGGAGCTGAATGGCGGTGAGATCGCCCGGCCACTTTATTAGAGGGGTTTGTGAGTGAGTCAAAGAACCTGGAGGGAACCGATAAGGAGGATTGCATGGAGAGGGGGAGAGGCTGGGAGAGGGGCTGGTCGGCTGCGGGGAGAGGCGGAGGAGGAGGAGGAACAGGAACGCTGCTGCAGAGCAGCACAGCCTGAGCGCCCTTTGCTCAGGGAGGGATGGGAGCGCAGCGTTTGTGATGCTCCATGGCATGCCCATCGCTCTTCCCGTCATGGCAAGGCACTGTGTGCCGGGACGTCTCCTCCCAGGGGCCAGTGTTTCTCTCTGAGGTTGTCCAGATGTTCGGTGAATTGGTGCTGGTCCATGTGAGAGCTCCCAGAGGTGCCTCGCAGCTGCCTCAGGGTGCAGGGAGCGGCTGCAGGGCTGCATCCGAAGGGTGAGGCAGCAGACCCTCGGCAAGGCGGAGCGGCCGATGTTCGGTGTTCAAGGCAGTGCAGCTCAGAGAGGAGCTGAATCGAGCCCCTGCCTTGCAGGTCTCTGCCATAACCACAGGAGCATCCTTCCCGCACCAGGCTGGACCCAAGTAAAGCATTAGGATGTGAAAATCTGATGATGTGTTCTATTTAATTAGCTGGGGTTTTTTTTGGTTTGTTTTTTTTTTTTTGAGAGAGAGATGAAATTGATACAGCTTTTGCTTCACAACAGCAAATTACAGAAATAATAAAAAATACTGATGTATCATTGGGGAATGTAATGGCTTTGGTGTCCCAGTGACTTTTCGCATTCCTGGACCACTGGGACGGGCTGTCCCGGGGAGGTAATCAGTCCAACACCACAAACTGGTGGGCTGAAAGGATGGGGAGATAGTAGAGTTGGGTAATACAGCCTTGCCTGGCCGATGAGGTGTGAGTGCCGAGGGTAACTTAAAGGCTTGCAGACCTTGGAAGTGGAGCTGACCCAGAGCGGCTGGATCCGCAGGACCAGGGTGGCAGTGGTGGTGCTGGGACAGGAGGGGTGAGCTCGAGTCTGGCTGCCCAGTGGTTCTTTGGTCCAGGGAGCAACTTTGCCTAGAAGTTGTTTCCTACACAAAAAGATCTGGCTGGGTTGTGTGTGTGATCAGACAGCTTCTCCAGATGGCTGGTGGGACAGCTGGAGCAGCAGGACCCCTGTGCTGGTGGCCTGAGCTGCTGGGGGAGGTCAGTGTCCTCCTTGGGATGCTCTGGTAGAGCCTGCTCCATGGCGTGAGGTCGGTGTGATCACACCGGGAATTAACCTGCTGCCTCATGTAGGAGTGACACAGGTGTGAGCAGGGAAAGCCGTCTGGGAAGTAAGACGTGAGGCCGATGGGAGACGTGAGGCTGGGGAGTGGCAGCGGCAGAGGAGGCGATGGGAGCTGCTGCATCGATTGCTGCTTTCGTACAGGACTTGGTTTGCCGCTGCTGCCTCGTGGGGTATGCCGTGCCGAGGAACAGTACCTTCGGGAGTGTTTTTATTACTTCTCACTCCTAATATCCACATTTTGCGTGTTGTAATCTGCAGGAAGGTGGTGGTGGGTGCACTGGGACCCGTAGTGGGGTGCAGGGGTGGTCCTGCCGTGGGTGCCCGGGGCTGGTGATGGGGAGCAAGAGCTGCAGCCCCTGGCAGGAGTAGCTGCGTCTGCCTCCCTGCTGCAATTCCCAGGGGAATGTTGGGCACCTCCCTTCTTTTTGCCTTTTCCTCGCCCTGCCCTGCTGTGAAACACTCTTCTTTGCTCACCTGCGTGGCTGTGGGATCAGCAGGGACCAAGAAGGAGGTTTTCTCCATGTGCTTTTCTTCTGCCTGGGGTCTGAGGCTGCGCAAGCACTCCGACCCTGACTCTCGGTCCCTCTTGCTTGGAAATACGAAGGCAAAAATATCTTGGGATTTTGCAATTTCACATTCTCTGCCCCCACCTTCAAAGCTGATGCTAGCACGGGGCGAGCCTGGCCCCTGGCCATCGGGGCGATGCATCTCCAGGCGTTGCTGAAACCTGCCTGCAGTTCCTGAGCGAGCAGAGGTAATAAAGTGAGCGTGTCGGTTTGGCCTTCCCCATTGCCGGCAGATCGATAGGCAATAAACTGGATCCCGCTGCCAGGCTGGGAGGGGAGGGCAGCGCCTGGCCAGGCTGCGGTGGTGGCGGGGGGAGCGGGGCAGCTGAGCTGCCGAGACAATTTGTCAGCTCCTGCGGACGGGGAGAAAGAGTAAACACTCCTATTGAGGGAGAATTGCTTGTTTTCTGGTACCCAACTTTCTCTTCCCCGCCAGGTCCTCAGTTCATCAGTGCCCAATTTATCTTTTATTTGGTTTTCATAAATAATTCAGAAGAGTTTGAGTAGAATAATTGAGTCTTTTCCCAACCCTAATCCCAGACAATTCAAAACAAAAAGACATTTAGATTACAATTTGAGTGTATTAGCTGTTGGGAGATTTCCAGACAACTGATCTGCTTTCCTTTACAATTTCTGTGCCGTTCTATCATTTTTAAAGTGTTCTGCTTTGATAGTTAATAATTTGAGCATTTCCAGTTCTTCATGAAAAGACAGAGGCGTTGCTGTGATAAAGTGCGGGCGTGCATGCTGCCTTTGGATGGGCGAGCTTATCTGTTTTCCAAGAAGGACTAAATAAATGAAGTAGTGAGATTGCAAATCCAGCCTGCGATGTGCCTTATCATCTTCAGGGAAATAGATACAATCGTGCTTATTTGGCTTAAAATTAAAACTAATCTTCTATGCTGATGTGAGCTGAAAAGCCAGAAGGGATGAATTTGGGGAAGACTTAATGCAGGAAAACACAAGCCTGGGATCTGCATCATGCAGAGGGGAGAAATTACACCGAGGGCTGATCCCATTGCTGCATTTTCCAGCACAGAGCCTGCGAGGTAGGCGCGGCAGTTTGCCGGAGGGTTTTGCATCTGCTGAGGATGTTGCGAAGCATTGATGAGGCTGGTCCTGCTGGTTCAGAGCGGCGGTGAGTGGCGTGGGGTGCACGGCCAGCTGCTGGAGCACCTGGACCGCTGAAGCCATGACCCCAGCAAACAACTGGGAGCACTAAAGAGATTTTCTGAGTAATAGCTATAAACAAAGCAAAGTGTGCTTAGTTTCTGACACGAGAATCAGCTGGAGCTGTTTGATTTGCGACCCGTGGATGGCAGCCCTGGGGGGCACCGGGGCTCCCCAGCAGCACTGCCAGCTCCTCCCTGGGCTGGTTCCTTGATGCGCTGCAGGATCCTCCGTCTGCCTCTTCATTGGCAGGAGGAAGGTGATGGGCCAGGATTGACATAAATCTGGTGTTACCTCGAAGCGATGGGGCCTGTCACCTCTCAAGCTGTCACCTGGTGCTGACTTTGCAAAAGAAAGTGGGGATCCTTGTTTGGGTAAGGCTCTGGAAAGGGCACTGCTGTGGGGGTGCCAGCATCCCAGGGAGGGGGGGATACCTCTCAGGGCAGGTTAATGACATGGCTGGACCCTTCCGAGGGCTGGTTGCCTTGGAAAGGGCAGTGCCACGTCCCCCATCGCTGCTTCTGCTCTGGCTGCCCGGCCGTGTCCCCGCAGCGGGAGCATGAGTGTGCCTGTGCCCTGCGCTGCTGCCGGGGCCCTGCCTGCGCTGCCAGCACTGTGCCGGCACCTGTCTGGAGCAGCTGGGTGTTCCTGCATGCCATGAAAGAGGGATGCAATGCTCCTGCACCCCGCAGAGCTGAGGGGGATGTCCTCAGGAGCTGACTGAGTGGGTGGTGAGGGAGGTAGAGGGCACTTACTTGTCAGCAGGGTGCAGCCTGAGGAGTTTTGAAAACCAGCTGGGTGCCAGCACCTTTGAAAACCATTCCTACCTGGCCTTGCCCACAGACCCCGAGGGCGAGCGTCTCCAAAGCTGGTGTTTTCTGTAACACCTGTGCAAACCGAGCAGTGTCGAAGTGCTGCAACGCTCCTGCCCCAGGGCTGGTGGCTGGAGCAGGGAGCTGGCACTGGCCCTGGGTGCTGCCCTCACCCGCATGTGGTCCAGGCACAGGGAGCATCTCGTCCACCAAAGCAGAGCGGTCTGAGGTGGGGAGGCACGCTCGGGCTTTCATTGTCCTCATCTTGAACTGGGTTGCAGAGATGCTGTTGCTCAAGTTGTGACCCTGGCAGTGCCGGTGTGTCAAGAACGTGTATTTCTACACCGTGTTTTAGAAAACAAGCCGCAGCAGCGTTACTTCACTTATTTTGATATGCAGAGACACAGCACTGGAAGGACAATGCTATTTCGCATATCCCTTCTCATGTTTAATTAACATCTATTTTTTTTTTTTTTTTTTGGATTTCTCACACTCGCAGCATATTAAAAGGTTACTGTGGCATCTCTAACCATGCATTTGTAGCACACAGAGACTTAAAGGAACCTGATCTTTCTCAAACTGAGCTTAATTCTGACTGTAATATGTAGGCTGTTAATTATGTTTGTTGAAGGATGCGCTGAGACTATGTCTGGCCAACTCAAATCAGGTTTATATAGACGTAATCAGAAATGTCTGCAAGCAGATGCATCATCAGGAGGAAGGTGCCGGTAAAATTCAAAGAGGTCCCAACATAGAAAAGGTTGTTTGTATTGTATTTAACTCTAATTGGGTTAGCAGCTGAGACTCTGAGGATTAAACAAACTGACCTAAATACTGGTCTCAGCGGTCTTAGTTAATGTCTAGTTTCCTGCATCTCGGCTGATTTGGCTTCCCAGGTACTCCGCAAAGCGTGTTACCTTTGTATCGAAAATGTAAAACCATATCGTCTTACTTATTGTGGTTCTGACAAAGCAATACTCATTTGGAGAATAGACTTTGCGAACAGATTAAACGGTGTCTGAAGAACGCACCTGATCCATCCCTGCCTCGCAGGAGTAACGGGGATGGAGTGGATGGAGTGAGATGGTGTCCAGGCATGATTGCTGGCACCGCCAGTTATTATTTCAGCTAATAGCAGATGGTAGAGAGGAGAAATCATCCATTTTCATTTACAAGTTATTTTTGTGCTGCAAGAGGCAGGATTGCTCGAATCATTGCTGTCAGGCAACCCTCTGGAAGGAAAACCTTATTTACCGTGAGGGATTTTTTTGGAATGAGTTTTTCATCGTAGTATACTGGAGGAAAACTCTGCAGGGCCAGAAGTGAGATGGAGGACGAGCCCATTCACTGTCCACGGGGCCGGAGGATTTTCATAGAGGAGGGGTTCAGAGTGATCTCACAGGAGGTTTATTGAGTCAGGAAAAATCTCCGTGTCTTTGGCTGTGGGTGTGTAAGCAGGCACCTAGATCATCTTTTAGTTGGGGTTTTCCAGCTCTAACATAACCCAGCCTGACTTTATTTTGCTTCTGGGTGTGCAATCACCAGTGGAGCCATCAAGGCCTGGTGGGTACCCTCAGCACTTGGCTGTCCCCGCTCAGGGCAGTGAGGTGGTGTGATGGGGACATGAAGGTGCTCGGGGCAATGAGATGGCTTTGTGTTTCGCACAGCTTCATTTATGTCAAGACCATCATTTGCCCTGGTAAGGTTGAATGTGGAGAAGCCCAGTGCTATACATCCCTTGGCATTTGGAGTACATATTGGCTATGCTGAAAACATCCATCCCCTAAGAGAAAGCAGCCTGTTTCTTTAGTTTAATACCAATTTTCAGCCCGTGTCCTGGCCGAGCTTGCACCCTGCAGCTGGATTTCATGTCTGCCCTGTCTCAGGGATCTCAGAGGGGCTGTAGCTGCTAGGGCTGGGGCTCCTGGCGCTGCGTGGCCAAGCAGGGGAGCCCCTACCTGCACGTCGTGCTCTCCTGCACAACCCTCACCCTGTAGGTGACATTAAACAATGCCCTGATGCCATACCACTGGGGACAGAGGCACCTGCCGCGCTCTCCCTTGGGGACCGTTTACCCAGGGCACCCCCCTGGGTGCTCGTGCCCCCAGGCTGTGCCAGACCCCTTCACTCTGCCTGTTGGATGAATTTATTTATTTTTTTCCGGTGCAGGTTTTCCGTACGGATCTGATAACGGCCATGAAGATCCCCGACTCCTTCCAGCTGAGCCCTGACGAGTACTACGTCCTGGCCGATCCCTGGAGGCAGGAGTGGGAGAAGGGCGTCCAGGTGCCAGCGAGTGCCGAGGCCATCCCCGAGCCCGTGGTCAGGTAAGCGAGCGGTGTCCCCTCTGCGGGGTCCCCTCGGCCTCGCTGGGGTGCACATCATCTCAGAGAGCACGGGAAGGGGATGCACCCTGCCATGGGCAGCTGCTTTCTTAAAGTCCCTCTCTGTGTGCCCAGCTTTTCTCAGGCGGCAGCAAGGAGCTGTGCCAGGCAGGCCAGCTCCTTGTTTGCTCTTAGTTGGGGAATTTTAAAAAAGACCTGATAAAAGTCAAAGGGAAGATAAAAAAAGTACCAGCCGAAAACCACCTGGAATGTCAGGCTCTGCCTGGCTGGTTGGTGCATCTCTGCCTAGAAGCGCGTGGCTGTACCACTGGTATTTCATGGCAGGAGTGCGGGAGCTGGCCCTTAAATTAAAAACTTCCCTCTTTACCATGTAAGCGGTTTGTGTATATTGGAAACGTGATGGGCATGCTGAGATCTGGGGCTTGGGAAAGGGAGCCCAGCGAATAAACAGGCATCTCCCAGACCTTGTAGAGACGACGTCTATTGGCCTAGATCGGTGTCTCATTAGCTGTTTTAAAATAGGGAACTGAGTTTTAAAATAGACACTTAAACAGCTGCTCAAGCAAAAAATAACGTGGGGGAGCTGCTGCCCATTCGCTGTGTGCAGGGGATTATCCCCGGGCAGCGGCCGATGCCGTGGGGGAAAAGCTGGTGCTGCCGGTGGGGGGAACTTGGAGCTTGGGAAGGGACCCAGAAAATTGCAGGGTGGGACCCAAAAATTGCAGGGTCGGACCCAAAAGCTCGTGGGGTTTGCAGGAGCTTCTCAGCTCGGGCGTGCTCCCTTGGTGGCGTGTGACCCTGGGCACGCATCCTGCAAAAACAGTGGCGGGAGCGTTGTGCCGGCATGGTGCTGGGGCCGCGGTGGGAGCGGGGCGGCTGCGGGGGGATGTGTTTTGCCGAGGGATTTGGGCACGACGCGGGGGCCGGCGAGGCTCCGCTTGTCCCACAGCAACAGCAGCTGCTGCTGCAGCTGCCGACCCCGCTTCTGAAGTAAACTTTTGTGTACACTCCCCTTCCTCCCCCGGGGACAGCAGAGAAAGAAATGAAACTTTAATGAGTCTGAACACATCAAAAGGGAAGTTGTAAAGGGGGCCGTTGAGTTGATTTAATCCTTGGAAGAAAAAAAAACCCAACACAAAAACGCCAAAAAAAAAAGGGGAAAAAAACCCTCTATGTGCGGAATATCTTTTTTTAGTTGTCTTTGACAGCTAACCGCAGTCTGGACTCACAAGTGCTCTGCTCCCCGACTGAGGGCTCATGCCGGTGCTATTTCCAGCTGAAAAGTGATAGCTCGGCGCTGGCAGTGCCCGTGTCAAGCCAGCCGGAGCAGTGGGCTGCAGGGCACGGCTTGGCTCCCCAGCGCTCGGCCGGGGTTCTGCATCCCAGCCCTCCGAGCCAGGGGCTGCGGGCGCGCGGGGCAGGCTGCAGATGCGCCCCCTGCTCTTCTCCAGGTGCTTGTTTTTGGGGGTCCTGGGGCAGCTCTGTCTGTGCCACGTGTTCCCGTGCAGGGGTGCTCCTCAAGCGGAGCCTGGTGCAGGCCATCCTTCCCACTCTGTCCAGCTCTGGCACCAGCCCTTTCCCATTTCCCCCGCCATTTTTGGGGGCCACTATTGTGTCTCCTCTCGGTCCTCTCTCCTGAGACTAAGCAGATCCATTTGTTTTAAGCTTCCATCAAAGGCTGTGTTTGCTGCAGTTGTGAATGTTTTTGTGGCCGTCTAACAGGCTTCCCCTGGTTTCACCCATGTCACCACAGGGACATGCCTACAAACTTCGGAGGGGACATCAGAACCTCCCCCCCCAGCCTGGTGCTGCCCCCTCCCCTTGAGTTTGGGTTTCACTTCTGCTGTCAGATTCTCCTCTGAAGAATTTCCTAATTCTTGGGGTTATTTTACTCATTTGATTATTTTTGAGCTCGGCACTGTTCCCTAGTCCTTGACAGATTGCCTCTTGCAATAGTTCCAGCTCTGTCTTCAATTCCCTGACACCATTTTGAGTTCAAACCTTGCTCTCCAAAGACGTTGTGACTTCCCACTTATCAGAGTTGGACTCAGCAGACTGAGCAGGCGTACCCCGTGCTGCGGGAGGCAGCCTGGCCCCGCAGGGGTCTCAGCAGAGCCCACGGACACCGGGGAGCATCTCCTGCTAGGTAACGTGGAAGCCTTGCTATGTCGAGATGGGTCCCATCTGCTCCTTTCCACCCACCACAGAGGTCCCAGCCCACGTCAGACAGTTCCTATCCCATGTTATTTTCTGCCTGCATTCATCTAGATGGCTTATTGATGTGTTTCAGTGGTTTTCCCTGAGTTTTATTTTTAAAGGCAGATAACATGCGTCATCTTCTGGTCTTGGGAAATCTGACCCGTTCTCTGTGACCTCTCAGAGATGCTGGTTAGTAGCTCCATCCCTCTCAGCTAATCCCAGGTGGATTTCTGCAGTCCCTCTGGGTTGCAGCATGCCCCGCTCATCCCAGGCTGCTCCTCCCGGACTGCTGCGGGATCGTGCTACTTATTCACAGCCTTAGCTTCCTCGGAAGTCTTTCCTCTCTTGTTGCTCTGTCTGTCTGTCCTGCACTGTGTCTCTTTGCTGGCAAGACAGCAAGCGTAGCGCCAATGGCTTTGTCCTCGGACTGAAGCCTGCTCAGGATATTGCTCCTTCGCTAGTGCGATGTGAGTGGAATGAAGAGCTCATTTTACAGCAGCCTTAATGGTTGCACCTGGTTTGTGGCCATGATGCATGTCTCAGGGGGACAGGCGGTGACACTGCCAGTTTTTTTACATCAGGACAGCATCTCTCCACACGCACACCAGAAGGCACGGCAGAGGTGGGTGTGCTCCTCCTGAGCAGTTCTCCCTCTGATAGCGTCCTTGCCCTCAGTGCTGTCCCGCTTGGGTCACTGATGTGAGAGTCGAAGCGCTCTCGTGGAGAGCAGCGTTCAGACTGCCAAGGACAGATGAAGGCTGCAGTCCCTTTTGCATCTCCAGTGCTAGACGACTTGCCCTCTTTTGGAGAAATGTCATTATTTTTTCACAAGAGATGACTATTATTTCATCTGCCTAAAGAGAACAGCCTTAAAAGGCCTTACAACTCCATTTACCTCCCCAGTCTAATTGCTTTAATTTGCCCCTGGCTCCATCCCAGCAGCACGTGGGTACCTCGCTGAGCTGCTGCCCCACAGCCTCTGCACCACTGTCCCCTTTGGCTTCCAAACTTTTCTTTTTCCCTATTCAAAAAATTTCACATAAACCCAACGGGTCCTCCCTGCGTCAGATACGGCCAATCCAAATTGCTGAAAAAAATCCCAACAGTGATACTTTTTGTAGACTGGGAAATGTGGAGCCCAGCAGCTGCCGCTATTCCTCGCTGTCGGGGCAGCATTTTGCTTTTCCCCCCCATCTCAAAGGTGCAGCACAAGGGTGAGACAGAGTATCCTGCCCTTAGGTTTGTGGCAGCAGGGTGCCGGTGGTAATCCAGTTGTCGCTCCGGATGGCCATTTCCATGGGAAATTCCTAGAGGGAGGTGGGGAGGGGGGCCCGGGAGCTGGACAGCAGGCAAGCACTGCCTGCAGAATAACCCTCAGCCCACCACCCTGGGACCCCCGGTTTGGTTGTTTCCTGGGCTGGGTGGTCGGCAGCGAGCAGATTTTGCCACGGAGGGTGCGAGAGTTGCATCCCACCTCAGGGGTGGCTCTTGCCCCCCAAGAGGCACCTTGTACGCAGCCGCCGCTGCTCCTTTCATCTCCCACCTGGGCTCCTGTTTCATCTCCCGCCTGGGCTCCTGGAAACCAGCTCTGCCTACCTGCACCCTGCCTTGAGGTTTTGTGCCTCCAAAGCTGGAAATTAGATTTTTTGATACATTTTATTTTTCTGGAGCTCTAAAATGTCAAAAGCCGGGGGTGAGGCAGAAGGAAAGCACTGTGTTTTAAGGAATGCTTTCCCCAGAAGCAGCCATCTCAAAATGCCTCCAGTACGAGCCACCTTAAACTTGAGGGTCCTTTCTAGGTTAGCACAAATGGCAGTGCAGTCGCAAGGGAAGTGGTGGGGGAAGAGGTGCAGCATCTCTTGGCTTGGTGTCCCGGGAGGCACGGATGCTGCCGATGGCCACCCGCATGCCAGGGCTATCAGGCGGCGCAGGAGATCTGCTCTTCCCTCTCACATTCATTTCCAGCTCATCGCTGCTGAGAAGGGGTTTATTTTATACGGTGACACACCTGAGAATTGCCCAAAGCTTGAAGGGCTCCAGCCTGGAGAGAAAAGCCGCTTGGGGTCAAATGGGAGCAGGGGATGAAGAGTGGAGGCGAGTTTCCCTTTCGCCAGGCAGGGAGCAGCAGGCATCCTGCCGCTGCATCCCCCGGTCACCCGCCCTGGGACGTGGGTGGCGATGACGCTGCATCCCAGTGATGACACTACATCCCACTTCCGCTAGAGCCTGTAGCCAGAAGGTCTCCACTGCCTTTCCAGAACCAGAGATGAGCCTTACAGCCCCCATGTGAGCTCTAACGTTATATTACAGTTGGGTAAACTGAGGCACGGGCATTTCTACTATGGCTCAGTGGTAGAGCCAGGTGTGAGGTCCCGGTCTGGTGTGGGGGCACAGCTGGGTGCTTGACGCAATGTTGGACCATCTCAGCATGGTTTAAGTTTAAGGATTAAGCAAGATGAAGAGATACCACAACAGTTCTGGAGCATCGGGGCTGCGGTGCCACCGCTTTTGTAAATAGGAAGGAGAAGCTTTAGATGAGGTTTGTCTTTCCAGCGTCACACTGTGATAAACCCAAGAGGAAAGTGGGCCTTGCTGGTTTGCTATGGGTGCTTGTAGGAGGCTGTGAAGCCCTTTCTGCAGAGCGGCTGTGCAGGGATGTGACCTGGGCTCGTCCCTACCCACTGGCAGTGATGCCGGGGCCGTACGCAGCAGCACGCTGAGCTCGCTCAGCAGAGCATCATGCCGTAAAGCCGCGGCACCTATGTAGGATTTTGTGCGCCTGTACGGGTTTTAATTCCTCCTTTATTTAATGATTTAACATTTTTGGCATGTGGCTCCTTCCCCAGGCAGGATCTAGAGGTGGCTCTTGGATCTTGCATTAAGCCACATTAGTATGTGCTGTAGATTCTGTTTCCTGTGAATTTGCACACAGCAGGAGGACGAGCAGGAAGGCTGCTTCTTGCTGGCAGGCTTCCCAGATATTCTTGGCGTTGCAGATCTATACTTGCATCATTGCTGTGGCCCTGTTTTAACAGAAAACAGAAAGTGCTGTGGCAACAGGAAGGCACAACCTCTGCGAGTACCAACTCAGTGATGACGGTGGCACCAGCACAGATGCTGTCTGCCGTGTCGGTATGGTGTTTGTGTCACTGTCCTGTCCTCCTCCCTCGGGTCCCCTCTGGCCCTGCTGCTCCCAACAGCCCCACGCGCAGGTAAAGCAGCTCCTTGCTGCACTGCCGGGCATGTGTTGAGCTGGTGCGGGGCTGGCTGCGCCCTGAGCATCGTGATGTCCAGCTGCCCAGTGCTCATCTCCTTGGAGCTGTGCTGCTCTCTAGTGGACTCCAGTCCCCTGAGGAGTTGCCCCAACACCTCCAGGAGGTCCAGCAGTTCTTCAGGGGGGTGTAGAGTTGTTGGCAGGCTGTTCATGTCATGGTTTTGTGATACCAACATCACTGCAAAAGGGGGCAAGAGGAGGCACGCAGAGCCAGCTCCTTGCAGGGAGCAGTGTTGGAGAGGTGTGTGCTGGGGTGGGGAGAAGAATTAACTGGTGCACCAGTAATGGGTGTAGGACTGGGGCATACCCCTGCCCTTCCCTTCTGCTCCTGGTCAGTGGGCACCTTGGCTTATCCTGGCGGGGCTGGATGCCGCATCCAGAACACCCAGCGCAGGGAGGGAGCGGTTCCAGCAAAGGGAGAAGATAATGCCGGGAGCAATCTCTGCCGCGGTGTGGAGCACGGTGGCACTGAGGGTGGCATGATGCAAAACGTCCCAGCCATGCCCGGGCTGCCCCTTTCCCTCTGCCTCTCGCTCCGTGTGCAGCGGGAGCCCTGGATGACGGCCAGGCTGTATCCCTGCAGCAGTGCGGCTCCCAGCCCGGGAAGGGCTTTCCAAAGCGTCGTTCTCAGCATGTACTGTATGAACCAGCACACTTTGTTCTTGAGCGTTGAGATTGGACTCCCTTCCCTCGGTCGGCGACGCAGGCTGGCTGTTGACTCATCAGCAGCTTCCCTTGGGCTTTGCTGCAGAAGGGGCAGGCAGGATTCTGCAGCAGTTTGTGTATCTTCTGGAGCAGAGCTTTTTTTTTTTTTTTTTTTTTGACATGATCCTGCTCTTTTTTTTTTCCCCCTCTTTGTTGTTGGGTTTTTTTTTTCCCTTCCTTCCAGCTCATCATGAAAAACATGTGAGTTTGGAGCTTGCAGATGGCATGCTGGCGATTTTACAAAGGGCTATTTCTTGGGTCAGTTATCCCTGCTCTGTGGCTGCCTGCCCTTAAATATGCCGGGATTCTGGTATGCTTCAGAAATACATGCACGCTTCCCTTTCAAGATCTGAGGCTCTGCTCTGATCAAAAGAAATAAAAATCCCAACCACCTTAGGCCTAAATGTTTAGATCACAAGCCCTGGGACATGGGAGCGTGGGGAGAGGAAGGCTTGCTGCTTGCGCGCTCTGCGCTGCCGGGGACCCCTGCAGTGATGCCCGGCTGCAGTGAGCACTGGCTGGCCGGTGGCACTGATCCAGGACAGCAAAAAACCCCCCAGTGATGTAACAGCAGTGAGTTCCCTCTGCAGCTCTGCCGCTGGGAAAGGGAGGTTTCCAGTCGGATCGGCTCAGGCAGCCCTGTCCCTGCAGGCAGTGGGGAGGGACGGGTGCTTTGCAGGGTGGTCTGTCCTGCCGGTCTTTTAGATACCTGATTTAGGACGGGGTGAGTCGCCTCCGTGGCAGCAGCTGTTCGGTGGTGCGGAGGGTCTGGGCAGCGCAGAAGGTGGCATCAGTGCTGTAGAGGGTCGTTAGTTCATGCCCAATGCCTGCGAATGCTTTGCGAAGGAGTAAGTGTGATTTATTCTGTCTGTTACTTGTTTTACAATCTGCTTGACAAGTTCTTGTGTGGGCTTTCAGCAAGTCCTCACCTTTATTAGTTTGCTACGGGAAACGTGTTAATCCAGCCTGTTCTTACCTAGTACCAAGCCACTTGGACTTACGTTGAATGTTTGCTAATCCTCCCAGTGGATGCCTGTGGTTTATACTGGATCAAGCGCACAGAAAATCAAGTGTATTTCAGCAGCAAATGTATAGAATGAGCGGGCTTGATTTCCCACTGCTACACAACAAGGTTTACAGCTCTCGGAACGGACACTGGTTTGGTACAGCCTTGGGAGCCGCCGTATCTCGCTCCATCACCTCCGCTCTCCATCCAGAACCGTGAATTTAGCGTATAGCTGGGCAAACCCTAGCAGATGTGATGGCTGCTGCTTGCAAGCGCAGCAGTAATTAAATCACTTCTTAGTGATTTAGTGCACCTTGTGTCCCTGTTGAACCATACAAGAAACTATTATTTTTAAGTGCTCCTCAGAGTGGTGGGCGGAGCAGGGCAGCCCGGCAGCTGCTGGGTTCTGGGTGCTGCTGTGGATAATCCTGTTGAATTTAGGTGAAGCCTGTGTTGCTGGGAAGTGAGCTTTACCATGTTCCCAGCACCTCGGTGAGGTGGGGAAGAGCTGGTATGTGGGTTTTCTTGAAGATCTGGAAGATGCACCGGAACAAGCATAGCTGCATAGCGGTACGTGGATGCTGCAAGGGGCAGACATATCCCTCCTGGTTTTGTGGGATGGGCTGTGCGCTGCTTCAAGTGACTCAGCGTCAAAACTGTTCTCATGTGTTTCAGGGTTCAGCGTTAGTGCAGTGATTCAAAACACATTAGAAAAAGCTGGATGCTGCCTTTTTGAATTCCTCAAAGCTTTGCTTTCCTTGGGTTGGTTTCCCTGTAAGGAGACCCGTGTGATGGCACCGTGCTGAGCACAGCAGCAGCCGTCTTTGTGCCCTCCTCTGCATTTTGAGCTTTCCGATGCTCAGCTTGGTGAGCAGCAGGGTTGGGGGGGGTTGGCCGGTTCCCGACCTGCTGTGGGTCACGCTCGCAGCCCCTGCTCAGACTATGGCAGGTGCAGAGGTGCTGCTGTTGCTCACAGCCTCTGTCTCTGGCCCCTGTTAGGAGGTGGCTACAAATACCGAGTGGAGCAGTTTGCGTTACTAAAATAATTGTGGAAACATTATCTGGCTGAGATAATTAATTCCAGATGCTTTAATGTTAGTAGCTTGGCTTAAGTTACATAAAGAAGCAACATTTTTTGTCTTTTTATATCCAGAAAACATACGCTCAAGTGTCCCTGGCTTCCCTAGTAGCAATTCCGAGATATATATTGCTGAAATGGAAATGAGCAGAATACTAGCAGCCTGCCAGCTGGGTTTGGAAAAGGTTGGCATGCGACATGGGTCCCTGAAGGGCCACCAGGTAGGTTAATGGTGCTCTGAGAGGAGGAGGAGAGCAGCACCCATGGGTGCTGGTGCTGGCTCTGTCCTGCTTGCCCATGGGGAGCAGATGCTGCTTGAGCATCCTCTGCAGCTGCCCGGCGATCAGGGACTGCTGTGTTTTGCTGGGTTTTGGAGCCAGAAGAGCAGCGCAGGCTGTGCCTCCTCCCAGCAGCAGGTCAGGGTCCCCTCCTGCTGCCTTCGATGCTGCTGTTAAGGCTGAATGGCACAGAGAGAAAAGGGGGAAGGGAATATGAAGAAGATCATTGCACAGCATCAGAAATTATGTGTGTATTTTGCTTCGAGCCCAGACGCTGCCTTTGTCTAGTCAACCAGAAAAACATCTGCGTTTTGTTGTTCCAGCCAGCCCATCAGTAAACCACTGCCTGGCCATCGCTGTCTGTCCGTGCAGCCGTGGTTTCCTTCTGTGCAGAAGTTGTGCAGATGAACCCTGTCCTCTCCTCTGCCTCGGGAGGGCAGAGGCTGCCCTGCAACTTCCCAGTGCTGCACCTGAACACTGCTTTACCAGGTCCTTTCTCTGGTCTACACTGAGATGATTTTCTGGGCACTGAGTCAGAGTTGAGACTTAAATAATTTATTTGTTGAGCTAAATCTCAGTGAGATTTAGGCTGGAATATAAACCTGAGAAAGACAGGGACATCAACACTCTGGTCTTTCTCTCGTCTGCTGAGTATCAGGCTTTTTATATGGTGATAAACAGCTCAGAAATGAAATTGGAAAAGCTGTCTGGGTTTCACAAGATGGCTGTTTAGTGCCTCCTGTTCACTTGTTTTCCTCTTCTTATCACATCAAAGAAGAGTGAATCACTTTCTCCTTAGAGGATTACATTATTCCAGAAGCCTGGAAGGACCCGCTCTGGTTACAGGCTGTTACTGGAGGAGATTTTAGATGGAGAGGGGAAAACAGAGCATTTTTCTTATTTGCACCTGTTAATTGCAATTTGGAGCTTCAGCTGCATTTCTGTAAAACTTCCAGAACCTTCCAGAATCTTAAACTCCCAGCAGCACATGAAGGGACCACCCTACCTCATCCTTCACATTTTGCACAGAAATGGGATTGTCCTGGGGGATTTCCAGACCCAAACAGTGAGACCCTGAATGGTCCTGGAGCCAAAAGGAGTTTCCCAGCGAGAGGTGGGTAGGTGCCAGCAGCGGCGGGCGGCAGGGCGGTGCCAGGGCTGCATCCTGCGGAGCTGCATGGTGCGGGTGGCCGTGCGCTTCCCACCGCTGGGGCTGTTAATGATCGTTTCAGATATTCACTGGATAGCGCTGAGTGTCCGGGAAAAAAACAGCTAAAGGGATGGTGGCTGTAGCTGAGCTGCGCTGTGCTGGGCTGGTCCCTGCCTGGCAGAGGATGCTGGGGTCCCCAACCATCCCGGGGTCCCTGAAGCATCCCGGGGTCCCTGACTCGTCTCCAGCGCAGGAGGGATGGGGTGTGCAGCCTGCGCAGCCACCAGCATTACGTCACCCGGAGCCACACTCACTGGCTGCTGGTACCCGGAGGGCAGGACACTGCTGCAAGCAGCGTTAACCCCTTCCTGAGCATCCCCGGTGCCACTGGGGCAGCACAAAGGGACCTTCACAGGGCTGAGCGTTGGCCACCGCTGTCCACAGAGACAGGGGGTGCCTTCTGGGCAGGGGTGCTCCTGTTACAGGAGCTTGGTGGATCCTCCTGGGGCCAAATCCAGATGCTTTGGTTGTTCTGGGGAACAGCAGCAAGAAGCCAAATGAGAGCTTCAGGGCTGAACCAAGCGTTTACAGCCTGCGTAGATTTTTGGGACAGGCATTTTACTGAAGATTTAGGTTATACCAGAGGGTAGTGCCAGCCCAGCCATCCGCACACCCATCAGGAGCTTGCTGGAGCACAGATGTACATGGGAAGGGTTGGTGGTGTGTGACCTCCATCAGCTTTTTTGCTAGAAATGTGCTTGTTGCAGCCCCTGGCATGAGGATAGCCTATGGATGGCATGAAGCGGGTGGCAGACTGGGCCACCAGACTGGTAAGCCACCACAGGTTCCCCTTCTCAGACCCACCTTTGACCCCCGGGCAGAGCCCTGTGGCTGTGCTCTTATGTGCATAAGAATTTTTGTGGATTTGCAGAAGCTGCTGCCAAATCTTGAGGGGTTTTGGCTTCAACGGCCAGTAAGGAAATACTGCAAATTCTTACTTTTCTGCACAAAGTGGTCCCAGCAGTGCCAGCTAAAAACGGGGATTTAATTCTGTTGAGGTTCTTGTTTGTTTTAGAATAAAAGGGTTTGGTGATGGTGGCCTGTCGACTCCGGGACCAGCTACCTCCAGCTCTTTCTCTGCTCCGTCATGCAAGAGGACGCCTTGGCAGATGCTGGGTCCCAGTGATCCTTGCCACAGGATCCAGGGGCTCTGGTTTCAGATCTCCTGCCAGTGGCTTGTGCCGGGGTGACAGCAGGGTGCCCACAGGACTCTGAGCTCTTGAGCACCCTGTGCTGGTGACTGGGGATGTCACCAATGTTGCCTGGAGCATCTTCAGTCTAGGAGGGGTGAGGTGAAGTGCACAGGTACCCTTGCCACCAAGATGTGGCTCCTAAAGGTGCTTTTAGGTTCATCCAGCCAGCTTGCCTGCAGGTCTAAACATCAGGCCTGTTAAATTAAAACCTAACCCATTTAATATTTTCTTGGCATTCCCTTTCCTCTTTAAACCCAGATTTGGAAGTAGAGTTTTTGGCTTACGGTTTTACAGATTTTACTAGAAACCATAAAAATGGAATAAGTAGGCGTAACATGGTCAGTAAATCTGACCTGAGGGTCACAGAATCTTGTGTGTGGGTAGCAGCTCATTACTGTGACTGTCCACCACTGTCCGCAGCCCCATCCTTTGTCCTTGTGGCACCATGCTCTTTTTCTAACATCTTAAATTCTGCTCTGCTATCAAGAAGCAATAGCATCTATAACATCTACTAGCATCTATAAAATCTGTTAGCTTAAGTTCATAAGAAGATTGGGCATGTGGTCCAAATGGCCTGCTAGATACTAATTTAATAAACAGAAAATGAAAATCATGCTTCTAAATTGCCTTTTTAAAGTTGTCGTGTGCCACAGGAGAATTCCCCTATGAGCTGGCAGTAAGAACAGTATCAGGATCCGCTGGAGTTTTCTGGCAGTTATCTTTCCACTGACTTTCCTAAGCTGATGTATTTATGGACACTGGACAAGATTAATTTAGACTGGAATGTAGGTAAAGAAAAGATGCCTGACTAAAGCCTTCATTACAAAATTATTTTCAGAAGAGAAACACTACGCAGGATTAATTATTTCTATCTAGTGTATTAAAAGGAGGCATAGAGAAAAGAAATGCCTTCTCCCTTCAGCCAAGTGAAGCATTCAGTTTACAGAGATGATTAACCATGGGAATTTCCTGAGTATATTTTATTACCACGTAATCTTCTCCAGGGACAGTTGTGATTCTCAAGAGTGTTGGGGTCCACTTACTCTTTTTCCTCAAGTGCCCTTGAGACCTGCTTTCAGACTAATGGCCTCAGGTTTGTTGTGCTTTTCAGGCTGATTCCACTTTCCAACCCTTCGTTTAAATAAGCCCTTGATTGATAGAGATATTTTTTTTAAAATGCCATGTCTTTGGCTGGCTGGATAAATAAAGGAGTAAATGCTCCTCCGGCGTAATTGAGCTTCTGCAAATGGTTTGGCAGTTGGTGGAGGCTTTGCTGCAGTGGTGCAGGGGGAGCCGCAGCATCTCAGTGGTGGCAATCACCAGCCAGCGCCAGAGCTGTGATGGCAAGGCGTGTGGCCCCATCATCAGAGCCCTGCTTGGAGAATGAGGCATCTCAGTGGTGCAGTGCACAGTGAGGACACACACTGCCCTTGTCCTGGGTCCTTGGGGTGGCAGCGAGTTGCTGCTGGGAAGCCGCCTTGCTGGCATGCTCTGGCTTAAGGAGGGCAACCCAAGTCCCCAGCCACTTGCTGTGGATCAGCAAGAAGTGACTTACCTGGTGGTGGTGGGTCTGCTGTGTTTGGGTGCTCCGTGACGGTGCTCACATGCAGGTAGGTCCATCCCTTCCCAGCACTGCATCCTCTGCCGGAGGGGCTGGAGGGACCAGCAGGGCTTTGGGAGTCCCTTGGAGGGGTGTGGGAGGGATGGTGGTGAAGAGCATTTGCAGGGCGGAGGGCCAGGGCACCTCATGGCTCTCTGATCTGTTGGGTGGCACCCCCGAGAAGCTGTTGCCCAGGACCGTGGGTTTTTTCCAAGAACAGCATCATCCAGGGAGCATGGTGCTGGCTGTGCCCTTCAGCAGCGCAGCGTTTCTTTCTTACTTTCAGTGAAAGCAGGCTTTTCACCCGAGTAAAACTGCAGGGTCCAGCTGAGAAGTTTCTGCTTGAATTTTCGAAAGATATTTTTTGAGATGAAGATGATTGTGTTGCTGTAATAGGGTAATGATTCTCTGCAATGCACCTGTGTTGTACTAATGAACTTTCAGGCCATGCCATTTGTTTCTGTAGAGTTCTCGTTTCCTACCATGGCATTATTTATCCTCTACCACCTGCCCAGTTTGGTGCAGTTGAGACTTTCTCTGTTGGTCACCCCAGCCTCATGACACTTTCCATCCCCAACCCAGGTCACGTGTGATAACTTTTTCTTCTCTCAACGCCCCCAGCACGTCACAGAGCCTTGGAAGCTCAGGATCTTGCCTGTTCCATCTGCTTTATAACATGTTGCTGGCTACCTAAGAACTCCTTCGCTCTGCTTTAGGTTAAGAGGGATGGTTTGGGGCTTTTTGGAGCATGTTCTTGCTTTTCCTGCAGCCCTGGTTTCGTTGCGTTGGTTGGTCATGCCCTGCACATGCCCTGACTGCAGGGATGCTCGTGTGTCACTGTCAACATTTGTTTGGAACATGCCAGGGCTGATACAGCCTGGGGTGACCGTGTCTCTCCCTCTTTGAACCGAGTCTAGGGATGAATAACTAAAGCATCAAAACATAGAGGGAATGGGAAAAACCCTCCAAGACGTATGAAATTCCTCTTGTGCTGTGGAGATCTGCTCGGGCAGGGGTTGGCCCCGATGGAGATGTCAGGGCAGCACAAACGAGCCGGGCTGATGAGATCCCAGCCTCACAAATGCCCCGGTGAGGAATTTCCTAGCACCGCTTTTGCTCTTTACCTGACTAGTTCCGCTTTTTTAAAAAGGAGGAAGTTTTCTAAACAAGCCAACAGAAGCCCTTCGCTGTGGATAAAGGGAAACGGAAAAACTGGTAATTAAGGTAATTAAGAGCTTGACTCTTGCTTTCTCTCCAAGAAAGGAAAAATCAATGCAGCGCCTGGGCAGCCGCAGTGATGCCATCAGCAGGAGGGGATGCAGGCGCTCTCCCAAGCTGAGGCAGATGCCAGGGCACAGCGTGGCCATGCTGCTGGCTCTCGCCAAGGGTGAGGAACAAGTATTTTCATCAGTCTTTAGAAAACCGTCGCCTTGAGCCTGTACCTGGTATTGCCAGACTCTTCTGGGCGCCCTGCTGCCCGCAGTGGGCATCGCTTATCGCCCACGTCCCGCACCGCAGGCGGTGGCTTGCCATCCTGAAGCAAGTAGGAAGTCCTGCATCCATGCCTGGGGCTGGAATAGGAGAGGAAAACTAGAAAACAAGGCTAGAAATAAGAAGAAGGGATTGATGCCTATGGGATCACTGGCGCCTGAACCTGGGATGTGAAGTGTATTAGTACATAATGCAGAATTCACCCCAGATTGATGTGAGTTGGTGACGTGTGTGCAGACATCCTCATCACCCAGCCTGGGTTTTTTCTTTTTCCACTGAGCAGCTATTTGGAAAACGTGGATGTTTCCAAGGGGATTAAACCCTGTTCCTGTGCAGAATCAAAACCCTGATGATGTCCCTGCCAGCCCCAGCTCTCAGAGCCCAGAAAGAGATGGGCAGGAGATGCTGGCGAGGGCGGCCTCCGCGGTTTGTTCTGTTTTTCTAGCTGCATCTCCACCCCAGTGTGTCTGGGCAGCACAAACCTTACAGCTTTTCAAGCTCAAGTTTTCTTGATCTTATTGTAGATGAGGAGGGGTGCACAGCATGGTCTGGTTTCTGTTTTGCTGTAAATCAGGGCATGGGTTTTTCCAAAGAATTGCTGTCTTGTATTAAATTGTAGGATCTTTTTCTTCCACTGTTTCTCCTAGCTCAAGGCAACTGTCTCTGCAGTCCTTGATCTTTGTATCTGAACACCGAGAAGCTCTTTGCAGGTGTGTTAGCATGTGTCAGGCAGGAATGGGTAGATTTTTAGGAATATGATTTTATGCACTAAAGCAAATCCAGAAATTGACGGGAGGCTGCGCACCTCGAGGCGTCGCATCCTGCTTGGTGTTCCCAGAGGCTCGGGGTGCCCTGTGTGAGCCCCAGCATCTGGCAGCCTCCTGCACCCCTCGGGGCGAGAGGGATGCTCATAGGAGCAGGCACAGCCTCTTGTGCAGCTTGCTGAATTATTTGCAAGCCATAAAACCCTCGTGTTTAACTAAGTGCTGTGGATGAGTCAGGGGTTCAGTCTGGACCAGGCTTCCAGCAAGACTTTGTAGGGTTATACAGGCTGCTCGTTGTATAAAAAAATAGTTTTGCAGTTATTTCCGAGGTGCTGTTGGGCAGCACGTGTGAGCACTGCTCGAGCCACAGCTGAAAGCCACCGGACAGGGCAAAGTGTCCCAACGATGGGCGCTGCTGCCCCTGCAGAGGTGCAGAGCTGGCCCTGGAGTCTCATCTCCCACCAGTGCAAATCAGGCTTAGCTGAAGTTATAAAATTCACGTCAGCAGCAAACTGGCGGAAGGTGCAGAAGAAGATGAAGAAGGAGCCAGATGCAAACCCGCAGGTTTTGTTTTCTGATAGGTATCCTGCGTCAGGTTTCAGCCTCTCTGAGCCTGGCCATCACTGGGTGTGCGTAAGCTGTGGGTGAGGTCTCGAGGGCAGCATTTATCTTCCTGGGATGGAGGAGCACAGCATCCCCCAGGCATGGGCATTGCCCAGAGAGGCTCCAGGGGATGCCCTTTTCTCCTCCATGGCTGTGTTGGCCTTGGAGGTTCCATGCCGAGGGGCTCGGTGGGCTGCACACCATTTGAGATGTCTCCGTTTTCGTTTTCCCTGATCTACGAACAACAGGCTTGGGGTTAGTTCTTCACCAGGTGCCGCCTTTGGGCAGTTTCTTCATTTCTGACCTCCGCTGCTGATATTTGAAATGGTGACAAAATGGCATGAACGTGTCCTGGCATCCCCATGTCTGAGTTAACTCCTCCCAGCCCATGCTGCTGGATCAGTGTGGGGACACAGGGTCCTGCCCATGAACAGAAAACTCCAAAAGTAAAGTTTAGTGGCAGTCTTAAGGAGATACATGTCATAGTAATGCTCATTCCTTGTAGGACTAATGATTAGCAGTGGAAGCAAGCTGCAGTGGATGGGAGCTGTGCAGGCAGCGCAGTACTGCGGTAGCCGAGTGCTGCAGCATTTGCCAGCCCTCCCTGCGACGTGTGTTTCCAGACGGGGGGAGGCACCTGTCATCGCTACATTGGCATCTTTCAAACCTTTTAACTGAGCGCCAGCGAGCATGTGGAGCGTGCTGTTAGATCTTTGTATCTTAATTAACTTGATCTTCATCATCAGTGATGTGGTGAGTAAATGAAAGGAACTGTAAATTCCAGTTGCCGTTAAACCAAAGCAAACTCCGTTTAACGACGCAGTGTCAGGAGAAGCTGAACATGGAGCTTTCGTGGCGGCGGTGCTGTTATCATCAGCGGCCCCAGGAAGCTGCCTGTGATCTCTGCATCACCGGGGTCTGTGCAGAGCCAGGACCTGGGGGGTGAAACACACACTCAGGTTTTGGAGGGACCAGCAGTGTTTGGCAGGTGGCTGTGTGGAAGGGGAAAGTCACTCGTCCCCCATCTCTGAGCATCAGCTTCTCCCCTTTTCCATGAAATGCCGCAGTGAGAAGGCAGAGGCTGCACGCACGCATTGGTGCCGACTTGCCCAGCTTGGGTGGCCACTGTCCCCTGCATGCCGGCAGCGCGGTGGCTCTCTCGGCAGGCGGGATGGTATGTACTGCATTATAGATAACCCACAGAGGATTCTGCAGTCAGCGTCAGCATCCTTACCAGACTGAGTGCGTTCCAGTGGCTGTCAATACAGTAAATGATCTGTTCAGGCCGCTCTTTTGATATGTACACAGAGCATTAATCTTCACACTTTTATGCCAGGCTAAAAATGGCAGCTCCTTTCTCCCGCCGTCCCGAGCATCCCCGGCTGGCCCTGTGTCAGGCTATCACCTGTTGCAGCCAGCTGTTCGGCGAGTGGCTCGTGTGACTTGGCTGCATGAAGGCTTACGGTGCCGTCCCCTGCCTGCTCGGGCAGCTCTTTGCAACGGGAACGTTCATCGCGCTTGGAGGCTTTTATTTTCTCAACAGCTTTGAGCTTGCTCTTGTAAGGCGGCTGTGTCCCGCCTGCCTGCTGCTCGCCGGGGCACTTTGCAGAGCTCAGCTGGCCCTGGGCTCGTGGGATGGAGGCGTTCAGTCCTTGGAGCAACGCATGTTGTGCCGGCGACTCCGGTGTGTTTCGGGGCTTGGGAGCTCCTTAGATGATGCTCCCGAAGCCTGACTGGAGCATGCCTGGTTTCAGTGTTATTACTGCTGTCTGCATTAAATACAGACGTTACTGAATCCCCAAGCCCTGTCCTAGATTACAGTGAGCTTGTTTTACAATCTGGGGACTGGGAGCTGTCTTTTCATGGGGTTATTTTCAGATCCTGGACTGAAGTTCGGGAGATGTCCTCAGGGCATTGGGGCATGTCTTTATTTTCAGTTTCCTAGTGGGGAAAATAAGGCAAAAGAGGCAAAAGGAAGCCCTTTCTTGATGTATCCATCTCCATGCAATCAAATTATTGCTTCTGTGGGTGGCTCTGGAAGTGTGTCCAATGGTTGTGACTGCAGAAGAGAGCAATTAAAGTACAGGTCTGGGTCTGGAGAAACTCCAGGTTCATTTTCCTCTCATGCCAGATTTCTTTCCTGATCTTGGGCAAGGCAGGTAGGGTGCTGTTCCCGAGGGCAGCTGTGCACAAAGATCTTCCTTTGGCGTGTACAGACCTTGGAGCATCTGGTCCCACGATTCAGCTGGCTCCGTGATGGACACGATGGCTTTGCCCCAGACACATCACAGAGCACGAGGCACTTGATGTTCCCATATTAACCTACATATCAGGACAGAAGGCAGATAAAAGTCTTGCAGGGGCCAACAGGCTTCCCAGATGGTGCTGGTGCAAGAGCAGGGCTGGATCCTCTGGGTTTGCATGTCAGAGAAGCTGCTCAGAAGGGGGTGATGCGCTGCAGTGGGTTGCTGTTTGCTTGTTTGTTTCTTTGCAGCATCTTTCTGTGTTGATGTTTGTGCTGGGAGGTGCTGGGAGGTGGTATTTCGGGGAGGAAGCGTGTGCTGTGCAAATACTGCAGTGAGCTCCAGCTCCCAGCTTTGCAGAGATCTGTCAGCTGGCACCACGGGCTGCGTTTCACTTCCAGCCTGTCCTCTGCTTGCATGTCATTACGCATGACACTGTTGACATGTGCATCGCGAGTGTCATGCATATTGCTGCAGAGTTGCCAAGAAAAGGCAGAAGAGCTGACAGCCAGCGCCTGTCGCTTTCTGTGCAGGGAGTTTGCAGCAGATGAGGCAACTCCTCTCCCTGTCCCTGTGGTTGTGATTAGAGAGCGCTCAGAACAAACCTTGCAGACCACTGGGGGATGTTCTCTGTTGCCGAGCCTGCCAAAGTGCTGCCCGGCACGGTGGGAGTGTGGCACTAAAGTGTATGGCACACCGGAGGCACCCCACGGCGGCGGGCGGCAGGCAGCCTGCTTGCAACGTGGGGCTGGGTTGCAGGGGCTTGGCTAGAGGGTGGTTTAGATCAGGGGTGTCTGGCGAGTGGATACCTGCACAGAGTGGTTCGGGCATCTCATCTGGGCGGCCCAAGACCAGGATCTGTTTTCTGTTGTGCCCTGGTAAATTAGCAGTAGTTGCTTGAGGAGTTAATGGCTGGAGGAGTTGCTGTTGCTATCGGTATTCGGACTATCGCATCCATTGGACCTAATTTTTCTCATATAAAGAGTTAATTTCCATCGATGAATGGTAAAACTGTTGCTGTAGGTAAAGGGAAGTTGCCACGGACCCGTGCTGGGACGGGCTGTCAGTGCAAGCCTGTGGGTTGGTTTTGGTGCGGTGGGGCTGGAGGCGGAGAGCCTGGCCAGACTGCCCGCAGCCTCGGGGAGAGGGCAGCAGGGAAAGCTGGGTGGCTTCTGGTCACCAAACCGTAACTCCTCGTCCCTGCAGTCAGGTCCTGGCCTGGGTGTGAGGGGAAGCACTGGCAGAGCTGAGGCTTCCTCCAGTCCTGGGGGACCTCTGGAGAGACAGGACAAATGCCTCTGCTCCTGCTGAGCATTTTGGGCAGGGCACAGTGGGGAGAAGGCGGTGGCTGAGCTCTGGTTTTCAAATGTAAGTAGGACAGAGCAATGCACTTAAATTCATGCACCGGGCAAAGAATCTCATGCACGGGGCGCAGGGTGCATGGTGGTGCCAAACACAGTGCCTGCGTGCTACCATCCTGCCCACAGGGTGGAGGGTGCTGGGTTGGCAGCACGGCGAGCAGGAGCCCTTGCCTTAGTCCTGTCCCTGTGTTTATCCCATGGCTCGGGCACATCCAGCCTTTCCGAGGGCATGGAATGGCCTTGCATAGCCATGGAGCAGGGATGGGCTGGTGCCATGGTTCCCCTCACTGGCAGAGCCTCTGGTTCCAGGCAAGAGCATCACTATTTGTAACAGCCCTGGTCCTGTGCTCACATGTACTTTCCACATCAGATTTCCTGGTTTCACAGGCAGGACAATGTATTTCTCCTGACCGAGCTATTTCTGCCCTGATGTGGCATTTCTGTGCAAGCCTCTCTGCAAGCCCCCATGGGGAGCAGCAACCCTCTAACATCAGGGGAGCAACGTGAGGTTGATGCCAGCAGCTGTAGCTGTAGGTCGATTTATTTGACTCAGGAATCTAAACATGTAGGAGGCTGCTGCCACCAGGCTGGTGGTAATGCAAGGCGGGGAGGAAGAAAGGAGCCATGCAAAGTGGAAAAGTGGCTTAATTTCTCCTGGTGTGACAGGGAATTGGATAACTGTTGAAGAGCAGGTGTGCTCCCACGGAGAGCCCGGTGCAGAGCTGCCCGCGTGGTGCTTCCCTGGGGCTGCTCCGCAGCGTGGAGCCGTGTGGCGTGCGGGCGGGTTCATACTGCACAGCATCAGTGGGTGTTCGGGAAGAATGAGATGTGGGGGTAAAGCCTGCGTGTGGCACTGGTACCGCTTTTATTTCTGAAGGGTTCGGTGTTATGCCACCGATCTACAGGGAAGCATACGCTGAGGTAGATGGAGGCAGAGGCCAAAACCCAAATTCCTGATTCCCAGACTGCTCGTTCCCCTCCTGGTCGCAGCCTGAGGCGGGTGGCCATGGTGCCACATAGGAAGCCAGCCCCACGCGAGGGAGCCGGAGCCATGGCGCAGTGGGGTGCAGGCTGGCCCTCGGCAGCAGGTGCGGTGCTGGAGCCATGCCACCATGCTGCCACCTCCCTGCGCTGCCTGTCTTTGGGACACTGGGAAAGCACGAACCCCAGGTTTGAGGTCCTGGGAAGGGGAGCTGGCAGCCAGGCTGCGCTCAGCGTTTTCTGAAAATTGGCTTGTTTTGATGCATCCCAACTCAAACCATCACATAAGGTGCCCACACCGGCAGTCTCTGGGGCTGGGACCACGTTGTAGTCCTCAGGGCATCCGAGGCACAGCAGACAACACCAAATGCACAAAACCCCTTTGCTTTTGTTCTTAAAGTCAGGTTTGTACAAGGCGTCGTTGCACCCTCCATGGCAAGAAAAGGGACAGTTTTGCAAGTTCTAGCTCTTTCTCAACGTCTTCTTCTGTTCTTCCAGGATCATACCGCAGCTGGAGAACTCGCCTTCACAGGTTTCACCAAGCAGCCTGCCTGGCTCCGAGATTTCGGAAGCTACAAGGACTTACTTGCAAGGGGTGAGCCGCTATGACCTGGATGAGCTCGATGCTTGCTGGTTGGAACTTGTTAATATGGAGCTCAAGGAGATGGGTGAGTATTGCTGCTGTTTTTCTCCTTGCCTGGGCATCCCAGAGTGGGCATTCATGCTTCTTAAGTGATGATGTGGAACAAAAGGTCTTGAAGAAGAAATCTTCATTCAGGCTCTCCAAAAGAGACGATGTGGATTGCTGCAGTGCAGGAACTTGAGTGTATCTCGATGCTTCTCACTCACGTAGGAGTTTTTGGACACGGTGCAGGAAGAACGGGGCAAACCAGATGATGGTAGGAACAGTGCAGCGTGTCCTGTGGAGCAGGGGTCTGATTTGCAAAAGAACCAATAGATTCAGATCACTCATGACCGCGCTCCAACTGCGTGACCGTCTTCATCTCCTGTAGTGATCCCTGCAGCATCTGAGCTGCAGGAGGTGTTGTGCAGGGTGGGCGCGTTGAGCCCGACTCCTCTTTGACTGGCCAGATCTGAAAGCATTTCTCCAGCATCTCTCCAACGGGGCAGATGAAGTCAGAGGAAAGAGGATTTCCTAGGCACAACGTGTAGCTCTCAGAAATGCTGGTCCTGGGTTGTCTCTTTCCCAGGTGTCTCTGAGTATCATGGCATAACGTTGCCTGCATCACTGCTGTTACATCACTGCACATTCTTAAAATCCATTCGTGCGTTTCGGTTGAGTGCAAGTACCTGGGCTTGGAATTTGACCACTGGCACTAGTGCTTAGCATGGTCTGCTGGGCAGATTTGTTGGCACAGGCACGTGGGTCTGTAGTCCTGCCAGACTGTGGAGGGATTTTCCAGTCCTTATTAGGTAAGGGTTGCTCTGGTGTGGCGGCTGCCGCGCAGGTAAGAATAACACCACAATAAAACATTCACCTTGTGAGGTCGGTGAAAGCTGAAGCGTGCCTACGTGAAGTATTACTCCCCATTGCAAAGGTCTTCCAGGGGGTGGGACAAGGTATGTTACCGAGTGCTTGAGCAGGTGGGGTCATGCACCGCTGAACAGGAAGGTTGTGCTGAGTCTCCCAGCCCGCTGGCTAAGAGCTGCAGTGAGTTTCAGTAAGATTGCAGTAAGATTTAGTTTCAGTAAACTTGCACAGGAATGTAAATGAGCTCAGAAGCAGGCCACTGCACTGGCTGGTCTTGGTTGCAGAAGATCTCTGTTCTTCTGATGTTCTCATAATTTGCAGCCAAATTTTGTTACCGTGATCTTTGAGACCTTGAGAAGGTTGTAGAGGCTGCTTTTACAGTTTGGCTAATTATCTATTATACATATCCTGTATATTGGATTTCCCGTAATCTCGGCATTGTGGAGCCCATAGTATCACTAGCAAATCACCATCAGCTTTGCCCTCATTAACTGGTCCTGTATTAGCAGCCTCAGCTCTGTCATTAGCACACCCAGGTTTTGAGCTCCTGGCAGCTACAGCCAAGTCCCTGGGCAGAGCAGAGGGTGCTTCTGGGCAGCCCCGAGTGGCCTGGTCCTGCTCAGGTACCTTGCTGAAGGTTCACCCTTCCTGACGCTGCACAGCTGCCGTTACTGCATCAGGACAGCAGCTTGTGCTACACTGGACATCCTTCTGACTCCGCCGTGCTTTCACTGTATCCCCTGCTGCACTTCCCTCACCATCTCCACTGCTAGGTGCCCATCAGTTGTGTCTCTGGACTCCAGAGAAGGGTTGTCTCTCTTTCTACTTTCCCCTTGTACATATTTCATAAGTCTTTAGGAAGGCAGTGGGCAGAGATTTGACTTCTCCGGCCCAGTTGGGTTAAATTTGGCTTGCTTTTATTATTTCTTCAAAGTATTAGGTTACAAATGCAAGGTCTTAAATGGCTTTCAGATGTGGAGCTCCTGTGCTGATGGATAACTGGAAGGTTGAGATGAGATGGGTGCCGTTGGGGCAGGGATGCTGCTGCCCCAGGCCAGGTGGGAGCTGCCTGTCCCCTGCAGCTGCCAGTACCATGTCACCTTCGGGCTGGCGTGCGCCTTGGCACAGCGGCGCTGCCTTGGGAGCGTGTTGGGGTTTAGGAGGGGAGCTTGAACATTGTCACAGGGGAGCTTGAGCATGGAGCATCACATACCCCTGGTAGCACCACTCCTTGCAGGCGCGTTGGGTGGGCTGGCATCGCGGCATCCTGATGAGTGCGCCCCAAACCCGATGTCAGGACGTAGGCGATGGTTTGCTGCTGACCCTCTGTAATTCTGAGCAAGCTGCGTGTTTCTTCCTCTAGCTCCTTGTCATTTATCAGACAGTCAGCTTTTTCAAGGACGGTCCTTAGGAGGTGTTTGTGCAGCACCAGGCTGGATGGCACCATGGTCTCTGACGAAGCCCCTGAGCCCGCCTGCCGCAGCCAGCTATAGACAGTAGTAACGAACCCAGGGGATTTCAGCAGCGATAATGCAGGGAGCCTCACTGTCCATTCTGCAGCCCGTCTCTGTTGCTGAAAGAGCGCTGTAATTACTGGCTGAGCCTTAAATATGCTTAAATATGCCGGGGAGGGAGCAGCTTTGAAAACCAGCGTTTGGTGTGCGAAATCCACCGCGGACACGGCTGCAGCCTGAAGGATTCTGGTATCTCGCCCCATCCCCCAGCCCTCCTGACTTCTCTAGCAGCACGAGGGCTAGTGCATTTTTTCCAGTGACTTGAAAGGGAAAACATGTGGCATTGATTAATACCCCATTCCCGGCGCCGTGGGGAGCTGGGGGTCTGGCAGGTAGGGAGCAGGCTGGGTGCTGGCGCTCCGGGCTGCGGGACCGCGGCTGCATCTCGCCCGCCAGTGCCTGGTGCCGCCGGGGGGGTGGCCGGCGGGCTGCTTCGGGGGGACGTGTTTTCCTGCCCGTGGAAGTGGTGGGGTTTGGGTGCCTGGAGAGGAATGCTGTTGCAGCACATCTGATGGCTGCTCGCCGCCTGGGCTGTGCCAGAGCTCTGCTCCCTCTGCTTCCCATACGGGAGAAGCCAGGCAGCCGGGCACAGCGCGGGTGGGATTTGGGTGCCCTTCACCACCCAAGGCAGAAGATTGCCCCCTGCCTTAGGTTGGGCTGAAGGCAGTCCGTAATTAGTGCTTTCTCCTGGAAGCCCTTGACATTAAGGACAGGCTGAGATCTCCAGACCAGCTTTGCTGATCTCTGAGATCATTAATGTGACTTAACTGGAGGACCGCAGCCTCTCCTGTTGAGAGAAGTCAGGAGTTATCTCCCAGCTCAGGAGATAGGCAGGAGTTTAAATTCCTCCTGGGTGTTTAGCTGAGCTGTTGTCACTGGGCAGTCCAGGGGCACAGTGTGTCATTCCCAAAATATTTAATGACAAAGAAGGAGCCTGATCTGTGACTGGCTCTCGAGGAGTGGCGGGGAGGGGAGCTGGAAAACACCTATGAGATCATCCCTCTCGCTTCGCTCCTGCCGCCGTGATCCACGTAGCACACAGCACATGCCTTTTCCAGTCCTTTTTAGGTCACCCCAGGGATGGAATTTTATCACCGAGATCAGATAAACCTCCAGATAGCTCCAGCTCCCTGCGCTCCGCAGGCTCCTCTCCCACTTAGGTGAAATGGCTCTGAAAAGCAAAAGTTTTACATGTAAAACCAGCTTTAAATAGCTGTGAACTGCCCTGTAAGATACTGCGGGAGCTGTTGCTGTACTGGAGATAGGTACTGTTTAAAGGACTGTGTGCTGGAGATGAAATCAGTATTTAACCCTGCCTAAATGTTTTATTTGTTGCTGCTGCAATATGAGAGAGTTTAAAAAGTAGGTCTGAAGGAGTCTGAATGAAACCCTGAACCAGATTTATGTACATGCCACTCCAGGCGGCCCAGGCCTTTCCTTTTAGAGAGGAGCCATGCCATAAGTCTTCGTTTTTATATTAACATTTTATGCTGTATTTTGTGATCTCCACTAAATCCAAAGCTATTGTAAAAGTGGGGCTAGAGACACTTCAAAGACCAAGGCTGAAAGATGCCTTTGCAGTGATCAGCACTTCATAAACACACGGAAAATCCTCAAGAAATGGCTAAAAACGTTGCCGGAATCAATTTTGCTGAAGGCAGAGCCGAAGTTTCTAAGTATTCCCTTGACTTAATCCATATGGTGTATGCTGCTCACATATGCCCACCACAGCTTCTATCTTGGGAGCTGGAGGTGTTCCTGGTATTTTATGGCAGGAACATGCAAAGGTCACATGCATTGCTTTTGAAGCTCCAGGGGGAATTCATCACTGCATACTTGAGATATGTCTGTGTACTAATGAGATGATACCTCCCTCGGTGGAGGTGAGATTGGTCAAGTAGACTTGGAATAAACCGAAGTCGGTGGAGTGACCCTGGGGAAGATGTGCTCAATAGAGCAGAGGCTGACATTAAACGTATGCCTCAGAGAGCGGCTGCTTGCCTCCCTGGCAGTGCCGGGAGTGCCTGTCTGAGGCTGCCCCATCCCACAGCGTCCTTTCAGGATTTGGGGAGCCCTATTTTCCCCCCAAGACAGCTTGGTCTTGGTGCTGCCCAGGCAGAGCCTGTCCCCACGCAGCTGCCACCCACCCACGGGTGCCCCTCGCCACGGCCAAGCTCCGTCGGCTCTGCAGGGCCACCCTATAGCTGGCATTTGAATCTCTTCCATTATTTTAACGACTTTGGGGGTGAATCCCCGCCATGCTGTGCTGGCAGCAGATGTGCAGCCCCATTCCCTGCCCGTGCAGCCGGCTGGAGGGAGCCCTGTGGTGGGCACCGCTGCCCTCTGATGTGGGGGATGCAGGGGCTGCCGGCCCCCCGCGGCAGTGCTCCCCAGCCCTGGCTGGCAGGGGGATGTGCGGAGGTCTGTCCTTGTAGTGGGATCCATTTCCTTTAACCACCAGCCCAGCTTCCCCCTTTCCAGCGTCTCCCCACGCAGACCGCAGCTGTCGGGACCGCTCGCAGCGATGGCCCTTCCCCACCATGCCCCCGCACCCAGGCTCACCCTGCTTGCTGCTCACCGCTTGACAAAGCTTAGCCCATTAATAATTCAGAGTCTGCTTGTTGGGAATATTTTTTTTTCTCCTTTCTCTTGTTTTGAAGAAATCCTGCCAGTTTGGAGCTGTTTTATAACATGTCTGTGCTGCAGCCCACAACAAACATCCGTGCGTAGCCTGAAATCTTTGTTCTCCACCGAGATCGTAAGCTGATTGCACGAGTAACTGTTTCGGCAGCAGAGCAGTTGGGTGCGTGGATAGGCGAACCGGCAAATCCTCTGCTACTTGGTGGTGTATCGCCAGCAAGAGATGTATTTCATAGAGTGCCAACGTACAGCGTACAAGTATCTTGGGAACAGATTTAGGGCTGGAAGCTGTTCTCAGTTACACCGCCGTTATCTGGATTAATGCCGCTGGTGTCACGGGGAGAAGGACTCGCCTGAGCTGCCCGTAGGCAGGTGCCACGCTCGTGTTTGCTCGCAGGCTGTTGCTCTTTAATGTAGGGGTCCGTACCCCACTTGGATGCGAGGGCAGGACTCGGGAACAGGCGAGTCAGCGAGCCCAGGGGGTAAAGAGGCACAGAAGTGATGGCAGTCAGAAATGATGAAGGTGAGAGCCCACTGCAGCTGGCTCGTGGAAAGCTGCTGAGCAGCACGGCGGGGGTCTGGGAGAGCTGGAGGTGGGTGCACAGGACTTCTGCTCTTCTTTTGGATGAACAACATTGTCCCCCCGTGATCACCTCCCCCACCGCCGGCCGGGGTGCCCCTGGCACAGTGGGAGCTGCGGTGCCCCTGCCCGGGCGAGCCGCAGCAGCTTGCTGGGGTGCCACAGCATGGGGCGGCCGGAGGGAAGGGAGGGAGGAAGAAGAAGAACAATCCGAGCACAATAATCCAGGCTAATTTTGTGTGAAAATAGCCTCAGCCTTTAAGCTGATCTTTCAGCAAGGAAATCCAGAAATATTTTCAGGTGGCAGTTCTGTAGGTTGTTGGCAGAGGTGAAAACACTGCAAGCCTCTGGAAGGGGAAGCTGAGCTAAACGAGCTCGTAGAAACAGCTACTGCAGCAAAGCTCTGTATAGATTAATGTGTTCATTGTATATAGATCATGTATTAATGTATAGCTTAGGAGGGTTGGGTATCAGTGGGAGATGCTTTAGACATTTTGCCTCCCCGTTTTTTGGCAGAATCAGTTTTTATGTCAGATCATTGTTTTGCTATTCCATGAATTCCTCGCAGTAATTGCAGTATTTCCAGCGATACTCGGAGTTTTGCTGCTGGATGGGGCAAGGAGGGTTTCATCCGCAGTGCTCCAGGACAGCTCCGCCAGTGCCGAGCATCGCTGGAGAGAGACGGCAGCTTGTAAAGTGGCTCCTAAAACATTTTGTCATCATCTTAAATTTGAGCAATAATTGATGTCGGTGGGTGGCAGAAAGAGTGATAATTGGTTCCTGTAAATCTTTTAAAAAGTGCATTAGCAGGCTGTGTTTGTAACAAAATATCTAGAAGTTTCACTGCGGATGCTCAGCTCACGCAGGTTGCATGTCGCTGTTTGTTTTGTTGGTCTTACTTTTATGTTGAGGTTCTGCTCATAAATAACATCAGTAAAGGATTAATGTGCAATTGCTGCATCTCCCAGGCATTGTGTGCCTGCAGGGGATGGCTTCGAGGTGGCTGGGGGAGTCCCAGACGGTCTAGCGTGGTGTTCAGGTGGTTGGCTGTCATCCCCTGACCTTTGCAAAGGATGCTTGGGATAGGACCTGGGATGCCCAGGGGAGCACCCAGCCTGGGGCAGGGGTGCCTGGTGTCCCGGCGGGTGCCTGGAGTGCGTGGGTGCTCAGCTCCCAGCCTCATCCAGAGGCAAGGCGTGCTTCTCCCAACGTGTCTTTCTGCACACCGGTGCCTCAGCTCAGCTTCAGCATCTAACCAGTGCTTTTTATCTCCGGATTGCTTTCATTCCCCTGGCCTCTGAGGGGGGAAGGATCCTCAGCAGAGCTTTGCAGAGGCAGAAGCTGAAGCAGGCAGGTTTGAAGTGACTCACCCAGGGCGAGCTGGAGGGACAGTGAGCTGGGGGGAGATCTCAGAAGCCCGTGGTCCCCATGCTGCGTGTGAACACCCCTATCCCATCAGGGAGCTGGCAGCCTTTCACTCTCAGTTATTCAAAGATGCTAAGAGACAAGCCTACATCATCTCACAAGTGCTTTCCTTTTTTTTTTTTTTTAATTTAAAAAAACCCAGTAGTTTTGCTTGTTTATATATATTTTTATACTGAAAAGTAGATGCCAAGGTTTACAGCTTCTGAATCAGCTAGTGGCGCAGCCTGCAGTCCTGATGGCTGTTTGTTCATTAGCTGTTTTATCTCCAGGTAACCTCCACAGGGTAAAAGGATTTATTGTTTCAGTAAATTGATTTTAGTGGAGCACAATTTAGTCAGAAATAGGTCTCCATTCTGTGAAAGGTGTCTTCACCAGCTATTGTTTTTCTCCCTGCGCAGTGAATCGGCTCACACCACGACAAGAAGTAGCTGAGAATTCATTTAGCAGAAGAATATTGCTCCTTCATGCCACATAAATTACGGTATTACAGAAATAATTATAACGGAGAGCGGCGTTGTGTAAAAGAATGTGCCTGGTGGTTCTCCAGACCCGGTGCTGTGACTTCGGTGCCAGCTCAGCGATCCCAGCTCCTTTGGGATGAAGTGTTTAAATTCTGCATTTCAGGTGCCGTACGGGCAGCTGCTGTGAGGTTTGGGGTTGCTGAGTGCACAGGGTTGAGGCCAGGACCCTCAGGAGGCCCCCAGGGATAACGGGGATGCTGGGCTGCTGCAGGGATCCTGGCAGACCCCGACGGGAGAGGTACAGGGAAGTTTTCTGCTGGGAGCAAAGTTCAGATGAAAGGCTGGGTCGGTTCCTACATGTTTTACCTTTCTGAATCAGATTTGGAGACCTCCTGTAGCATGTCATTGTCTGGCACTTCTCCTCCTCCTCCCTTTCTGAAGCAAAGGCCGCCTTCTCCTCCGAGGGATGCTTCCTCTGGGATACGCGCTGCCACCAGCATCCCGCTGTGGGCCCAGAGAGGAGAGCTTTTCTCCAGCCAGGATGCGGCAGGAGGCAACACTCCCTCGGGGACAGTCCTTCCCAGCGCAGGGCAGTGTCGGGGGGTCCCAGGGAGCCTGCGTGGCTACGTCAAAACCCAGCATCATTAACACGCTCGGTGTTAATGGGGAGAGGGTATGGGTGGTGCGGGTGGCCTCCAGGCAGGGGTGGTGGAACATGGAGCCTTTTACTCTGAACATGACTCCAAGTCACTGGTGATTATGTTGGCATGAGACTGCATTCTCACTTCTGCCTGTGTCCCTCTGGAGAGAGACGACGGAGGAATTTGCAGCTACGCTGCCTTTCTCTGTGGAGGCTCAGAAAAGCTTCGTTTTCTGCCCCACCTTTCGTACAAGACCTTGGCTTACCTTAACCAGGTAAAAATATCTTCCTCTTGGTCAGCAGGTAGAGTCCACAGTCCTGGTGATGGTCTCAGACATGACTTAGCCCCTGGACATCGCTGGATCTATTAATTGTAGTCAAGATCAGTATCTGGGTCTTTGCTTTTCCTTCCCCGGGGACAGCAACGGCATCACTTGTGCATGTACACAGAGACTGTTTTGGTGGAGCATTTTTTTGGTTTTGCTATTTAGCTGACCACGATTGATGCAGATAGCATTTATGCAGCCAAAAAGATGACAATTTTTTGAATGGGGTTTAACAGCACAAACTTTACATGATGCAGAAGGAGATAAATGGAGCACAAATGGAAAAAGCACTTCACCCCCAGGCCCCATTGTTTAGTGTTTCATAAACGATTAATCGCTTCATCCCCATCAAGTGCAATTGTCAATTCAATAAGCTCCGAGGTATTCTGAATGGCGCTTGGCAAACAAACTCCTAATGTAATTACATCTAAATGGAGTGTGAGAGCGCGCGTGTGTGTGTGCGCAGGAGGGAGAGATCTATATTTTTCGGTGTAACGGTGTAACAGCTATGTGGCATGTAGGCTGATAAGGAAACCCCATCGGGTGCTGGTCCTGCCCCGGCGCAAGATTTTTGGGATGGGCAGGGACTTTCTCCCCAGGGTTAAGCTGGTGATGCTGGGGCATCACCATGGGTGGAAAACACAGGAGATGGGATGGGAGCGGGTTCTTTCCACTGGAGGTGAAGTGGGGGCAGTGGCGACGCCAGTGCATCCCGACCCTGCAGGCAGGTCAGGGCCAGGGTTCCTGTGGAAACCCCCTCCCTTTCCTTCCTCGTGCTGCCTGCAGCTGCCAGCTCGCTGCCTGCCCTGCCCCTTGCACAGGGCGGCTCTAGCAAGTGCGTGGGGAAGAGCACCGGGAGCACTTTAATGATCATTTTGCTTTCCAGAAGAGCAGAGAGAGCAGAGCCTGAAATGCTGGGAGAAAGAGAGTTGACTCCAGGCTGACACTCCGGTGTCTGGGATCCTAGTCACCCACATGGACTTGAAACGCTGACCAAGAGGAGTGTGTTCTTGCTGGGTTTGTTTAATACTCATGTAAAGTCGTGGTTTACAGCTCTCCATAGAGCAAGTGCAACTCTGGTGGTGTGTATGCACCATTAAGGCAAAAAAAAAAAAAAGGCTTTGTAACCTGCTCCCTGCCCTCTTGCATCCAACCTGCATGATGCCAGGAGCGAGCCAGCAGCTCCATCCTGGCTCCGGTGCTTGGGGCTCGCTGTGCCACCGTGGCAGCGCAGGATGCTTCACCTGGCCGAGCTCCAGTGGTCCCCGGGCAGCCTGTGCCAGCCCGGGGCTCTGCAAGGTCCTGCGCCCATCGCCAGGGCTGCTCGGTAATGGAACAGGTATTGGCAGGTTCCTCGGCGTGTTGCGGCTCAGCAGCCCCACACTTGAAAGGGCTGCGATAGGGAACAGTGTTGTCTGTCTTAGATGGTATCTCAGACTCGACAGAGACATGTAAAATGCCAGGCTAGATGTTTGCAGAGACTTGTCAAGCCAAAGGAAACCGTGCCAATGCGAAACATCGGGGAAGAGCTTAAAAAGGCAGACAATGGTGTGTTTGCTTGCTGAGCTCGCCTACGGGTTGCTTTCCCCCTTGACAGAGTTTTTCCAGCCGGTCCGTGGCCATCAGGGAAAGGTGCAGCTAGTAGTGCTGCCCGGGACCCCTGCGGCCCCATCCCACCCCAGCCCTGGGGACCTTTTTGGGCCCCAGAGCTTGGCCCAGGACAGGGACATCGCACCGTGGCTCAAGAGATGCCCAGGATGGCAAATTTCTCACCGAACATTTAATTAATAACCGCTTCATATTAGTACTTCCTCAGGCTTTTTTTTCCCCTTCTATGCTCATTAATGAGATATTTTCTCCCATTGCCTTGCATCAAGAAAGGTGGACAGCAGCGTGGGTCAGGCTCCTCCGCTGTCTGTGGCATTCTGGAGCATCCTGGCCGCCCGAATAATATTATCCAAGGAAACAATGAAATGCAAATGAAATGCGATGTTTAGATGTTTTTTATTGCATCTTGCTGGTATTTCCATCCTCATCTCCATGCCTTCTTAAGTGATGAAATGGTGCTTACGGGGAGATGGGGTGCAGTGGGAGCTTAACTGTGCCTCTTACTCCTCACGGAGAACCTCACTCCTACTGCTGACAGATTATTTTTGCTTCTTTTTTTCCTTACCTGGAGTGTCCTCACGTTGCATTTGTGGCACCAGGACCTTTGTGTGTGGGTGAGAGGCAGCACTGCCAGGGCTGGGTTCAGCACAGCACTGTTCCAGTGCTGCTGAACTTCTGGCAGCAGCATCCCCCCTGTAACAGTGGCCGGGTATCCTGCTGCTGGAGGTTGCTCCTCTGAAAAAGCCTCTCCTGGTATTGGCCTTGTATTGCTGGTTGTCACTCTGCAGAAACCTCTGGTAAAGCACCTCTGCCACTTCTTTCCGCTAAAGATGCTGGTACAGGGGGAATAAAAGACAACACAGTGGATCTGAGCTCACCCCTGCCCAGGTCTGCCCTTCTGGTTCCACTAAACCCAGCCAGGAAAAAAAACCCTAATTTGTCCTCAATTTCAGCCTTTGGCTTCAGTTTTACAGTTCCATTTAATTGGCCTTAAAAGGGTCAATTTTCAGTTATAACAATTAAAGCATTGACTTTGTGTTGCCAAAGCTTGTCTGAGCCCTTGCTGCAGAAAGCATCTTTGCAAAACTTGTCTCCTTGAACATTTAAACTGTCAGACCTAATTATCCGCATTGATTCAGCTGAATGGGTTTCTTTCCTCTCAGCCAGCAGCAATATTTTGTTACTGTCTATGAAATATAAACTGCATCCCGAGTTAGAAGCAGCCGTTTACTGAATCGCCGCTCTTACCGTCGCCGTGGATTTGCCTCTTGAGTTGCAATCTGAAATGCTCAGCCCTTTGCAAAACGCTCCCCGAAGGCGGGTGAGCTCCTGCTCTGGAGCTGCATCAGTGTCCTCCTCTGCCTTCTGCCTTGCAGAAAAGCCTGAGCTGGACGAGATCACCCTGGAGCGAGTGCTGGAGGAGCTGGAGACCATGTGCTACGAGAACATGAACATCGCCATCGAAACAGAGGAGGGTTTGGGCATCGAGTATGACGAGGACGTGGTATGCGACGTCTGCCGCTCGCCGGAGGGGGAGGACGGTAACGAGATGGTGTTCTGCGACAAGTGCAACGTCTGCGTGCACCAGGTGAGCCCCCGTGGCGGGGGGAGAGCAGCAGGGCTGGCTGCCTGCGCATCGCGCCCCCGTGCCATTCTCTGGGTCCCCCCTGTCCCTGTCCCCCTTTCCCTCAGCTGCTGTACAGCCCTGCTGAGCTTTTCAGATGGATTCCCAGTGCAGCTGCAGCGGAGCGAGGGTAGCAAATGGGGTCTTGGGGAGCTGGCAGGCAACAAACTTGCTTTTTTCTATTTTTAGCCCAAACGCTTCCAAAGTGCCCATGGAAATACACAACCAGAGGCTGAAAGCCGCTCCCTGCAAGCTTGCTTTGCCCCTTCCTCCTTATTCTCTGGTCTCTGTGATGCTTTACTTTATGCCCGCTCTTCCATTAATGTGTTTATTCTTCTTTCTTTACCCCATCTGGCTTTATTAAGCTGCAGCGGGATCTTTAGCACCCAGGGGTGGCCGGCACCGTGTGCGGGCCTGGCTGGTGGGCTGGGAGGGACGTGGCCCCGCAGCCCGGCACGCAGCCTGCCCTTGCCACAGCGGTGGGCTCGCACAGACCTCCAGCCTCCTCCTCTGCAGCGATACACGATGGGTAGTAGCACCTTCCAGCTCCACGAGTGCTGCCTCACCTCACAGGGTTTCTGTCCCAGCTTCCCTGCTGTATGAGTGTAGGATTTCATTTTATTTTACTGCCTGGAGGAAAATAATTTTATTTTTAGAATTGAATGCAAGTGCTTCGAGCCCTTGTCTGGGGGTGTCTGTGGGCTCCTGCACTTGGGGAAACCTTGGCAAGGAGAAGGCAGCCGTGGGAGGGTCTCCTGGGTCCTGCGTGGGTCCAGGGAGGTTTTGCTGGTCCTGCTGCAAGGGCAACTGGAATGGCAGCAGCATCTCCTGGGCTTCACCCTCTGTGCGAAGGGGTTTGGGTTTTTTTCCTCTCAAGAGCCATTTGCTCGTCTTTTGGGCGGCTTTTCCATCAGTGCTTCCTGGAGGTGGGAGAGCGTTGGAGATATCTATAGTTGCGGGAGGTGGGTGTTTTGAATGGTTTCCATCAGTGAATCAGATTCCACAAAATACCAGGATGATTCAGGGTTGGGGTTTGGGGTTTTTTTTGGGGGGGTTGCGTTTTTTGTTTTTTTAACGTGCCCAAGTGGCGGTGAGCAGGGCTGCCAAGGGGACGTGTGGACCCCGGCTGTGCCCACCGCCGGCCGCGGCACCCCACCGGCTCCGCTCTGGGCAGTGGTCCTGGCGCTGGGACCAGTGCGGTGCTGCAGAAGGGGATGCGGGGGGCTGGATTTCAAGGCTGTTGAAAGAAAAAGGAGATTTTCCATAGTTTTCAGGGAGCAGAGTCTAACCTGAAGCCCAATGCCATTCTGTAAGCTGCTGATGATTTAATCTCTGCCCCAATTTACACCCTGAGCCACAAAGTGCAGAGCCATGGCACGGGGTGTTACGTGGCATCGTGGTTTTTATCTCAGCTGCCCTGTGCCTTTGCCAGCCCCGCATCCACAACCTGCTGGGGTTGATGCTTTCCTGCGGGCATCCAGGCAGCAATGCCGCGGGCTTCGCATTTTCAGGCAGTGGTGGAGGGGAGCTGGGGTCCCATGGGACACGGCTGGAGCCATGTCCCATCTTCCTGCATCCCAGCGGGGTGGCACAGAAGCAGGGTGGTGCTCAGACACACGTTGGTGGGTTATGGTGCTGGAAGGTATCGTTGTGATAATCTCATCTGCATAACACAAGCCATGAGGCTTGCTATTAATTAATTCCTGTGAAGCGTAGCTTTTAGAGAACACAGGCAATCTTCATTTTAAAATATTCAGCCAGGAGGAATCTCCCCCCCCGCTGCTAAATTGTTGTGGTTCATCGCTCTCGCGGTGGCAACGTCGCACTTCTGCTTAGCATGGGAGTGATCCATCTCCAGCTTCCAGCCACCGCACCACGGTCCTGTCATTACCAAATTCCTGTTCCCCAGTGTGGGGACACGGCCGAGCCCTCCCTCTGTTACATGGACCACACCACATTTTTCTGTGGCTCAGCATCCTCCCTGGTTTTTTGGCGTCCCCTTTTTGGTGATGTTGCACCCGTGACAGGCGCAGCGATAAAAATAGCTGCTGTGCTCCTACACAGTGCTGCTCTGCTCTGTGTTCCCAGAGCACCTTCTGGTGCCGGACCAGGAGAGTGTGTTTAGCTGATAACCCACCTTGTTTCTAGATCCCTGCCTAGTCTAGGACAGAGGCCCTGTAGCATTTGCTCCTAGGAGCAGGGCTGCATCTTGAGCTGCTATGAAACATCTGGGAATAAATAGCCAAGAGCTGAGACTCTGCCAGAGATGCATACCTGGTCATAATTCCTGTTTACCCCTGGATTTTGAGATCAGGCAGCCAGTTTATTCTCCTGGTAGTACATACCAGGCTGATTTTTGTCTGGTACTAAATCGCATGTTCTAAAAACCTCTGTTACAGAACTTACCTATCTGTCAGATTTGGAGGCGCTGTGAAACACACAGTTAAGTCTCTCTGAACCGTGTTAGACTCACAGCAATAACATTACCTCCCTTAATTCCTTATTATCCCAATAATCTGTTCATGAAGTAGCTTTTTCCCCTTGGAAATCACTATCAGAGTGCATTTGTACTTTGGGACAACCTGAAGTGGTGTTATAAAGTCTGTTTGTGGCCAGCAAAGGCAGAGGAGACACTTTGCCCACACCCACGCATCTCTGCATGCCCCCTGCCCCGTCCCTGCCTGCAGCACTGCCACTTGGGGTGATGGTGACCTGCGGCAGCAGGATGAAAAGCTGTTCTTTTTTGGCAAAAACTTCAAGAAATGGTGTTGACAAAGGCCTGGGCTCCATTTACAGCCAACAGTGCTGGGGGTCCTTTTTGGCACTGCCCGCTTGCCTTCTGGAAGGGCATCAGAGCACCAGGTCCAGAATAAATTGCATTGCCTTGCTTAAAACGTGGCACAGCCCCACGACAGCACCCAGGGCAGTCCTCTGCCTCTCTGAAAACCTTTTCAGTCCAAGTTACTGGGACACGCTGGTTAAAAACTGTCTAGTTTTAGTAGTAGCTGTTTGATACAGTCATAACTTATGGCTGAAGTGGAAAGTATTTTATCGTCGTCATTATGCGATACGGCTTATCATTTGGCTCTTCCCCAAGTACGGAAGAGAAATATTTATGAAACACTTGGCTCCTCTGCGTCCTGCGCTATCGCAGCAGGTCAGGGAGTTCTGTGAGCGACCCGAGTCCTTTTGTTCTCACTCTCTTGGCCGTAGACTTGTCCTTGCCTCCTTTAAATTTATCGTCCTTTAGATGTGTCATCCTTCATGGTTCCTTCCCTCTGATTTATATTCATGACTATTGGTTTCCCCTTTTTACCTTTCCGTAGTTATTTTCACTTCCCTTTGGGCTGTGTGGGGTGTGTAACCAGTGTGGCCATCTTTCTCAATCATGGGGTTGTGGCTTTCCAGCCCTCAGCTGCCTCAGAGGTCTCCTCCGCATGGCATTTCTTCTCCGACTTGTCATGGCTCCGGTAGCTGTTCAGACACGGGCCGGGGATGGGCAGGCAGGTGTCCGCACGGCAGAGCTGCCGGCGTGGGGGGTCTGATGGAGCAGCCTGGTTGCCCACCCCCGACCTGGAGCCGGGCAGATGCTGGCCATGATAGGCAGCACATTTTTCTGCTTAGCTTTTAATTAAAACCCAGGACATACTGATCCAGCAGGAGTATCCCTGTGAAAACAGGGAAGGTAGCAAGGAAGGAAGAACTTACCCTTGTTGTCTGCGGAGCTGCTTTTCATCTGCTGTTCATTAGGTTGCCCAGATGTGGTGGCAATAAGCCAGTGAAGAAGGTGGGGGTGAAGGAGGAGGGCTGGAGGATGCTCTTCCCGGGCTGCTGGGGCTAACCCTCCTCCCTGCTGTCCGTGCAGGCGTGCTACGGCATCCTGAAGGTCCCCATCGGGAGCTGGCTGTGCCGGACCTGCGCCCTCGGTGTTCAGCCAAAGTGTCTGCTGTGCCCCAAGAGGGGGGGAGCGCTGAAGCCCACCCGGAGCGGGACGAAATGGGTCCACGTTAGCTGTGCCTTATGGATACCTGAAGTAAGATGTTTTCCAGTCTCCTCTTGACACATGGGTGGGCACAGACCTGGTTTCAAGTCTCAGCCCAGGATGGTCATTAATGGTCTAAACAGCAAGCCCAGTTTGGCTCACCGGGCTGTGCCGAGGTCAGAGCCACGCGGCCGGGCGGTCGGAGGGCTGTGTGTTTAGTTAGCAGCCAAAGGGTTCCCTATTAAGAGAGGGCACAGAGGTGTGGGGTGCCAGGGCACGGAGGTGGGGGCATTCACAGGACCTCTGGGCAGGGTAAAGATAACTTCACGTGCCTACCTGAGATACACAGCAACATCCACATGAGGAATTAGTTCAGATGAAACGCCGACATAAATACTTCCTTCCATTTCATCCAGATTTGTTTCTGGTTTTAGAGCTTTGGGGTTTTTTTCCAAATGACCAGTGAACCTGAAAAATATATTAAAAAATTAAAATCCATCCCTCATTCAAACTACCACAGACGTCCCCCTGCAGGAGATTTGGGATGATAGCCGGTATTTACAACTTGCCTTCTATTTTGTGGCCAGGTTAGCATTGGATGTCCTGAAAAAATGGAACCCATAACGAAGATCTCACATATCCCAGCAAGTCGATGGGCTTTGTCCTGCAGCCTCTGCAAGGAGTGCACTGGGACATGTATTCAGGTATGTACGTCGGCACCAAAGAAATTCAGACCTCCAGGATTGTGCCTGTACTAGCCACTGGAGATTCTCAAGATGTTGATGAACGTGATCTGGCAGAGGCTTATTCCTGCTCTGAGTAAACCTAACGACAGGGAGCACAAGCGCCCATCAGACATCATCAGATGTTGTTTGCAATCATTTAGTGTATTGAGTGCTAGGAATCTAGATTAACTTTCTTTGCATAACACAGTTATGTTGCTGTAGTGACACTAATCACCGGGACTGCAAATGACCTTGGTTTGAAATCGGGAGCTTCCAGCAGAAGGGCTTGGCATAGCTGCCAGAAAAGTGAGATACTCATCAGATACGTAGCCCAAGTATTCACAAACCAGCGGAGGTTGGCTGGGAAGCCGTTCTGTTGCAGGGGTACCAGGGAACCCCAGGATTAGGTAGTCCTCACTAGCCTGCTGGCTTGGAAAATAGAGTACTTGCTGCGTATTACATTCCCACATTTTCTCCTGTTTTACCACATCTAAGAAAACCACTGCAGACATCTGATTGCCTGCTCTTCCCACAGCGGGAGGGCGAGACGTTCTCTTTGGAGACTGAAAGCAGGACGCTCTGGGCTTTCCGATTGCAAAAGTGGGACACAGCTTCCCAGACAATGATCTCTCTTACTGGGGAGCGAGGAGCAGAAGCTCCCATCCAAAATGCAGCGCTCTTGGTGTGAGAGCTTTCGGGGAGCCTTACTGCATCCACTGATTCTCCCTGCTTCCCGCTGCTCCAGCAGCGTAATGTCCCGTGGTCCGTGCGGACGGGCTGGAGGATCGGCCGCTCTGTGGTGCCCACTGCTTTTGTTGGCAGAGCAGGCACCAAAGCAGTCTGGGCGTGAGGGAGGGCATGGAATAGCCATTAAGCTTGGAAAACTTGGAAGTCTAGGATGTGTACCAATCCTGACAGATCAGCTCCTGTACAGCAACAGGAGCTGCACCTCGGAGGTCGGCGTGTGCGGCAGAGACGGGGGGGGGACCAGAAGTAGCTGGCTGGCTGCAGGGGGGCGATAGGAACAGGGGGGTCTGCAGGCTCCACTGTGTTTTTGCTCCCACCTCGGGTTTAATACTTTAAAGGGAGTCATTTAAAAAGCAATCCCCTTAGCTTGGAATGAAATCTCACAATACTTCTTTAAATCGCTAGCGTTGACTCACTTCTTTTTTGATGACTCTGGGTGGATCTGCTTATTCCCCCTGCCAGATGGAGATACTGTGTCATAACAGCAACTGCTTTCAAAGAACGGAAGGGCAGGGAAGGAGGCAAACAGGCTTGGCAGCATCAAAAAGAATTCAGCTTCTCTGAGGCTTCTTCCTCTTAGTGCCAGCATGGCATGGGAGCTGTGAGATCCCGGGGACCAAATGGATTTGTATTAAAGGTCACCTGAGATGGAACAGGAGCTTTATTGTCTGATGTGTCGGCAGCTCACGGTTTATAAGTCTTTGCAAGATTGTCACCGGAGCCTTTGCCAAGGCCACCCTAGCACGCTCGGGATGGTTTTGCTTCAAGGAAAAGGGGGAGAAGGAAAGGAAAAAAAAAAAAAAAGGGGGCAGGCAGTGCCTTTATTTAAGGATTTATGGGGTAAATCAACAAGTTCACCCATAGATAAATAAACATGCTTCATACTCATCAGTGGGACAGAGCTCTGTTTTGAAAGCTTATGTTTATGGAGCATATTTTTGAGTAGTGCCTGTTTATACAGGTGTAATCTAACTACCTTTGTCAGCATTTCAGGCGTGTGACCCAGCTCTGAAAGGAGGAGATTGTTTTCTGTTAGAGCTTTTATTTTTGGCAGCAGGACTCAGGTGCTGCAGGTGGGGCAGGTCTGGGGAAGGAAGGGTGTTGCTTCCAGGAGGGGGGTTTCCCAGTGGCCAGTTGGGACTGGGCTTCACCAAAACGGGTGTCGAGATCTGGAAGGCAAGCTGGAGGAGCAGAAGACTTGTCATCCCAGTGGGGCACGGGAACACTCAGAGGCAGCACCACAGCTTAAGAAAACACCCACCTCGACCACATTTGCAGAGACAAACATGAAATATTTTTGCTTAGGGTTTTATTTTTTACCCATCCAGATTTGACCATCAAAAGGGAAGCAAACCCAGGGAGTCCTGGGGAACCCTCCCCACGGCTCTCCATGCCTCTGACCTTGCTGCTTGCAGGTGATTACTGCCCTGCTTTCTGGTACGGAGCTGTGCACTCAGCGTAACTTGGTGTGGCCAGAGCCGAGCCACAGCCCCCCGGCACTGGGCAGGGATGCTGCCCTGGAGGCACCCTTTCCCTGGCTCCTGTTAAGGGGAAATCACAACTTCATGGTGGTTCCTGTGGTCAGACATCATGAGATGCCAAAGAGAGCTCAGAATCCAGCAGGAATTTTCTCATTTGCATTGCTGAGATGGAAGAGAGACTGCTAGGAGCCGGGCTCTGGCACAGCCCGAGTCCTGACCACGCTCGCTTGGGACCCAGCTCCCTCCTCACCAGCTCCCTCCTCGCTTCTCGGAGCAACTGGAAGAGCTCACCAAGCCTTGCAATGCAGTGCAGAGTGCCAGGTCTGTGTTAGTTGCTGGCAGTTTCTCCAAAGGGCACAATCTTTTGCTGTCAGCATCTTCCAGCTTTCTTTTTGTTGGTTTGTTTTGGAGAAAAAGCTCTTGGAAGTGTCCTCCACCACTCGTTAACGCTCCTCTGCCCGCTGCTGCCTGCTCCCCTTGAGCTGCTTGTGCCACTGGTCCCCATCCACTGGGATAACTGGTGCGGTGGTTCCCGGGTCCCCATCCACTGGGATAACTGGTGCAGTGGTTCCCGGAGCTGTCGTCTGGTTGTGCCTGTAGCCCTGAAAACATACAGCTTGCCATCGGGAGAGGAGCAAGCGTGCGTGCAGCCCCCTCGCCATCCTCTGCCCCAGCCCCGCATCCTCCGAGGGTGGCTGTAATGCTGAAATTGCTTGTTGCAGCTGAGAAGCGCTACCAGGATCCAGACCATCTGTGGTCACTAAAAATCACATGGTACTTTTTGTAAGGATGCAGAAGTGTCGTGGCTGATGGCTTGGCCGGAGTTCAGCACCGGTAATTAATGTTTCCTTCCCGAGATCCCCTCGCAGGTCTGTTGGAGGAGCTGCTTCCTTCCCCGCCGGCCCCAGGCTGCGGCGGAGCACCACTGTAAGCCGGTCAACTCCTGTTTGCCTTGCATTTCCCTCTGTTTCTTCCCAGTAAGAGTGGTTTGAGGACTAATTAACAGCCCACATTAATCTCTAGTGCAGTTTTCACCCTCTCTCTTGGAATTGTGTTTGGGAATGGATTTGCCTGGATAAGCAAAGCATGCTGGAGTCCTTGAATGAAAGGTGCTGTAAGATAACGAAGCATGATCGATAACAAAGCAGGCTTAGGGACTGCGCCAGTCTTTTGAGCCTGGTTTATTCTGCGTGGCACATCCCTCCCTCCCACAAAGAGTGGCTTCATTCCAGCACCATTCTGGGGTGGATCAATATGTTTTTATTGTCAGTTTATGCAAGGTCCTTGGGTAGCCGTGGCCAAGCAGGTACCTTTCTTTGTGGCCCTGTCAGCCGAGCTGCCTAATTATTTTCTATTTGCATTTTGGGCACGGTTTCTGACAAATGCCGCTTGCCATCTGTTGGAGGAAAGATCCAGGACGGGAGTCATTGCACTTGCTTTATTCCTAAGGTGGAGCGATGGTCGTTCCTGTTAGCAGGACGCTGGCCGGGCAGAAGGCACAGCCGTGGTGTTGATGCTGGTGTTAGCACCGGGGGCAGAACCCGGCGGGAGGGGACGTTGCTGCGTGGCTTTCCTTAGCTCACATAGTTCACCACTGGCGGCCGGTTCTCTTATCTCTTCGTCATAATACCTGTTTTGTCATAGTAATTGTCATAAATATCTATGACACTTTCTGTGCCATAGATATTTACGTGTGTAACAGCACAAAAGTTTGCTGTAGTTTGAAGCACCCCCAGCTGTTATGCCAAAACGGCCAGGATGGAGTATATCAGGAGTATGTCAGGAGTACATCAGCAGTACATCAGCAGTATATCAAGTACGTCGGGAGGACATCAAGGAGTATGTTAGGAGTATTGTAGGAGTTACGTCAGGAGTATGCCAGGAGTATATCAGGAGCTCTCTAGCTCCATGCAGTGCCATTACCATCTTGGCTACCAAAGAAGAAAGCTCCATCATGGGAACTTCCAGCTGGCAAAACTCCAGCCTGAAAGTGCCGTTGAAGTGAGGAGGGGTGACTCCATCAAGCAGCATCGCATCTCCTCGTACCGCTGCTCGCTCCATGGCTGTTGAAAGCCGGTGTGTGGTATGTTGACTGCACCGAAAAAACCTGGAAGCTGCACGTCAGGCTGGGCTCCCTCTGTCCCTCCTTCACGACAAAAAATAAATACTCAAGATTGAAAACGGTGCTGCAGCTGCATAGGAGGCTGCGGCAGGGCTCATCCCGTGGGATGGGCAGGGCAGGCACCCAGTGCTGCGGTGGGTGCCCCGGGTTGGCATGGGGAGCCCTGACAGGTCCCGCACGATGCCAGGCTCCACGCAGGCGCCGGCACCATGGCAGAGGGAGCTGGTTTTTGCAAGCTCTCAGCTATTTTCACGAGCAATTTCAGGCTGAAATGAGAACCAACTGGCCGTGTTTAAACGGGGTAAGCAGGGGGTAGGTGTTCATAATCCGCTTGTATCTGGTGCCTGCAGGAGTGAGAGCCCGGCATCGCTGCCCAGAGCCGTGCTGGTACAGCTCAGGGCTCGGCCGTGGCGGGGCTGCATCCAGCTCTTCCTGCTGGTTTCGGAGGTTTTGGAGCAGGGCCTGGAGAGTCCTGGAAGTGGAGGACTTGGACACCACTTGCCTACGCTTTTCTTGGCCCTGGCAGCCGCGCAAGTCTCTCGCTTTCATAAGCACCAGCAGATACATAAACAAAGTCAAGGGAAAATATCTAAAAGCAGCAAAGTCAAAAGTTCACATGCTGGGTGACTGAGCAGGAATTCAGGGCTGATGGGATGAAGATAAAAAGCCATAAAACTTCTGTTCCTCAACTACTACCAGAAATTTACTATTTTTTTTTCTTTTTGAGAATTCAAGTGCAGCAGAGCCCCACTAAAACCGAATGGTTTGTCATCAACATCCAGGAAGTTTCATATGCCTCTGCCTGGTCCTTCAGGCCGCAGCTACATCTTCATCCCCCACAAGAACAATTCTTCTATAAATGCCAAAATATGGTGCCTATAGTAATAGCCCACTTAAAATGCCTCATTATTGCAGTTTAACTGGTCATTAGCAGCTGGAGTAGACTGATTTTGTATGGGTTATGGCTGAAATAATTACCTGACACTCTGAGCCATTAAAAACTGGTTAATGAGTAGAGGGGGAGAGGGTGCTGGTGTGGACACAGGCACCGTGCTGGCTGGGGGTGGTTCTCTGTAGGAAACCAGGCTGAGATTTGTTGCCTGTGGGATCCAAAGTAATTTAAGCCTGAGGTAAGTTAGGGAAATCATTAAAAAATTAATCCAATACAAGTCTGACAACACTGTAGCCACTGTACCAGTTCTAAAAAGTTCATTTTGTGATGTTTTGCTCTGTATATGCTGAGTTGCTTTTTTTTTCTTTCTTCTTTTTTTAATGGAGCTAATTAGAGGCTGTGTAATTTCCAGAGGAGAAAGGCATCGTGTTCCGGGAGCACTGGCTGCTTCTGAGATGCCACATTCACTCACAAACCTTGACATACTCTGGATGTTTTCAGTGAACGTGGCATCTGAGCTTTAGATGTGGTAACAGAGTGGAGCAGTTTAATGGTGAAATACAGATGAAAATTTCTCCATCAGGAGAAATCCATTGGCAGTCTTTGAGCATCCCGTTAGCCCATGCTGTTGTCTTTGCCTGTTGCCACATCTTGTTGGAAGAACCATTGGAAGCTCCCGTTTATGGTGGGTGACAGTCGAGCAGGGCCCGTCACAGAGAAGGACTAAAGCAGGTAAGGTGGGAAGGTGCCTGCTGATAGTGAACCCTGGGTTTCTTCTGCTTGGGTTTATGGTGTCTGGCTCATGGGTGTCTAAGACTTGGGCAATCCAGGTGTTTCTCCGTAAGGAGTACCTCTTGTGGAGCATCCATCACTTCATGGTAGGTGTTGTCACTGCATGGTTGTCACCGGGTTTGTAGCAAGCACTTGGTGTCCCATTGTGTTGGTAAGCACCCCCCCCCACCGATGGTGCTTTGCCCTGGCCGTAAGCCCTGTCCTTCTCCCCACAGTGCTCCATGCCCGCCTGCGTCACCGCATTCCACGTCACCTGCGCCTTCGACCACAACCTTGACATGCGGACTATTCTAGCAGACAACGATGAAGTGAAGTTCAAGTCCTTCTGCCTTGAGCACAGCACCGGTGCCACCAAGTTGCCTGAGGAGGCGCGGACAGAACCCGACCAAGCCCAGCTGGACTTGGAGAAGGTCACGCTGCGAAAGCAGAAGCTCCAGCAGCTGGAGGAGGACTTCTATGAACTCGTGAAGCCTTCGGAGGTGGCAGAGAACCTTGACTTAAGTGAATCGCTGGTGGATTTTGTCTACCAGTACTGGAAGCTGAAGAGGAAAGCAAATTCCAACAAACCGCTGCTGACACCAAAAACAGATGAAGTGGACAACTTGGCCCAGCAAGAACAGGACGTTCTCTACCGACGCCTAAAGCTCTTCATGCACCTCAGGCAAGACCTGGAGAGGGTGAGTACAGCTTGTCCTTCAGTGGTGTACCCATATGCTCTGTCAGGGCTGCTTTATTGTCTGCTGGTGCCTATAGACAGCACCAGCCCTGTTGCTCCTGGCTCAGCTGGTCTCCCCTAGCAGTTGCGCCCCTCCATCTAGAGCATTATTCGGAAGAGTAACGGTGCTCAGCATGCAGGTATCATCACTGCCGAAACACTGACACTGATGAAACAAGTTAGTGGCCGTCCCAGCTGGGGGTTCAGAAGAACAAGTTGTGGGGAGAGGTGCCTCTGCAGGGCTGGGAGGATGGGAGGCAGATGATGCTGCAGCTGATATTCACTATATTTTATTAGTCTCAGGCCACAGAGCTATCCTGTGCTGCCCCTCGGATGCTTTCCAGCAGCAAGGCACAGGAACACTTAATTATTTACTTATATTAAACAGCAAAGAAGGGTGAATGGCAGGATTGAGCGGCTGGGCCGGCGGGAGTGGGAGTGGGCATTCCCTGCCCTGCCGCAGCCAAAAATGGGTCGGCTCCTCGGGGAGCTGCCGGCGGAGGCAGAGCCATGCGGGAGGATGCAGACGGAGGATGCAGACAGGGGATGCAGGCACCCGCAGCTCCCGCAGTGCAGGGCATCCGTGCACAGGGGAGGCAGCAGCCGTCTCCACGGCAGCTTTTGGGGGAGAGCAGGCATCGGTGGAGCCGCGGTGCCGGAGCCCCCCGGGCTGTGCTCACTGCCGCACCATGCTGTCTGCCTGCGGATTTGGCTGCCATGGCTGCACAGAGGGAAGGAGCAGGGATGGGGCAGAGGCAGGCTGGTGAGGAGGAGGGGTGGCGAAGGCGAGAAGCAGTGAAGGGAAGAAGCACAGCACCCAGAATGAGCTGGCAGAGCAGGCAGGCGAGGGGACGGGTGCAGTAGTGCTGCTGCAGGAGGGGCACAGGGGCGTAGCACAGGGCAGCAGTGGGATGGGGGCAGGCAGGGCAGGGCTGCCGAGGCTGGCACGCAGGGCCAAGCTCCCTCTCCTCCTCTACCTAAAACCGGAGCCCTGCCTGGGGTCCCCCCTCTCCTGCTCCTGCCAGAGGGGTGAAGCCATGACCCCTGCCTGACCGCCCACCCCAGGTGCAAAAGCCGTGGCAGGGCTCAGGAGGTCTCTGGGAGCAGGTGAGGAAGGAGGAAAGCAGGAAAACAGCGTTGCTTTGACCTGGTGGAGGTGGTGCCACGGTGCCCTGAGCAGGGGAGATGTGGTGCTGCAGGGGACATGCTGTTCCTTGGGAGGTAAAGGTGATGGTGATGCTGCCCCTGCATAGCTACCCCTGAACTCTCTCTCCAAGCTGCTGTGGGTCTGTGGTATAATGTAACCCATGGGGAGAAAGGTGGTGCGGGTGAGCGCTCTAGTTGTGTCTGTGGACCAGCTCACTGGTCCCTTGCTGCACCCACTTCTCCCGGTGGGTCTCGGAGCCCGAGAGCCTTCTCCTGTGTAAAAGCAGTCAGATCTCAAACCACTGGTCTCCCTTCTGTGGCCGTAGCAACCTTCATCCCTGCGTACATCATTGCCGTCGCTCTGCCAGACTGTCCCTCCTTGGCCCCTGCCTTTCCTGCGTCATGTTTCCATCTCTGCCCCTGGCCTGGGCTGGTGCCGCCGTTAACGGGTCTCCAGTACCAAGCTGCAGGCAACAGGCTGCAGCTGCCGGATCCGAGGGCGTCAAGTTCATCTCACTTTGTTCCTTCATCTGCTTCTCTATATTGTAAATCTAAACCAGGCTGCCTCGCTCTGCTTCCACTTGCTCCCAGCTTGACTTCTCCCGGCTGCAGTGAACCACTGTGCGTCTCCGGGTACAGTGCTTTGCTCCAGGAACTGCCTAATTCAAAGACAACGGCACGGCAGCTTCTCTTTGATATCTTTGTGTCAAAACTACATGTTTTACCAGATTTTGCATTTTCCAGAGCTGCCTCCAGGCTTCGTGGGGTCATTCCCCATCGGCGTTCAGCCTCTGCTTAGCAACTCCCTGCCAGGTTTCACTGCCTGGCCCTGGAAGAGCTGTTTGTTTGCTCTGCTTCCAAGAGGAGGAACAATAAACACTGGCTGGATCAAAGTCCGGTGCTCAGATGGGTGATACGGGTCTAAATCCGATTGCTGCCAGTGCATCCCAGGTATCTGATCCTGTCCGTCAGCGCCGCTCACAGCTGCCCCGTTTTGCTGGCAGGCAGTGAGGCATCACACCAGACAGGGGCTGGAGAAGAGCAGCCAGGAGGGATGGCTTTCAGAGGGTGTCGGTGGAGCATCACATTTCATTTTAGTGTTTTCAGCAATTAATCTGTCAGGATTGGTTGTGATTTCAGGGCTGATACTGGTATCTGGATCCAAGAGCTGGGGAGGCAAAAACAGCAAGGCAGGTGATGTGGGGACAGCCAGGGTGATGGCCTTTCCCTCTGCCCTCTCTTAACCACTGTCATTTCTACACTTCACGGTGTCAGCAAATTAAAGGTATTGCCCAGGAATCCTGATACGATCCCCCTGTTTTCTTTCTGACTGTTTTTAACCCTCTTTTCATTTTTGTTTTTTTTGGTTGTTGTTTTGTTTTTTTTTTTTAAAAAAAAGCTTTTTCCAAGGACTGGTTGTTTAAATTAGCTCTAACAAAAAGCTGTAGTTTCCAGGCTTTCATACCAGCATCTAAGCTTGGCTTGGGGAAGCAGCGCTGGCTGGTGTTTAGCCATGTAAGTGTGTGTAAATACCAGCAGTCTCTAAGCAGAGCACAAGCAATGTTTTCTTCCAGGAATATCAAATCATAGAGAAGAGAGACCGCCAAACACTTTGAGATGCAGGTTGCCAGAGGCAGTTGTTTTCCTCATAAAGAAATTTCAGTTTGATGTTTTCTCCAATCCAGAACAAAAAAAAGAGAACGTAGTAAAATATGCAGCATATAGCTTGCTCTTTTGTATTTACAGCTGGGGGATTCAACAATAAAAAAGGCAGCCTTTTCTCCTGTATTCGTGTTTCCAAATTGTCCTTAGGTAAGACCAGTGCCGTCAGGGGATGGCCACAGTCATCCTGCTGCCTTCCCAGCCTGTGGTGGCAGGCGTCAGGTAAGCGTGGGACAATGTCCTGGCTTGCTCTGTCCCTGTGGGAGGCACAGAGGCTCCCGACCCCACAGGGACAGTCCCCCAAGCCTGGAAATGCCCCAGCTCCCTCTGCAGAGAGGGGTTTGAGGATGAGGAGGGGGAGGAATCGGAGACATAGGAGCAAGTGTGGACATACCCTTCCAGTTACTGCCCGTGCCTCCATTCAAGCCACCTCCTCCTTACCTTATCACAGGCGGGTTTGCTCTTTAGAGCATCAGGAAGCTGAGTAAATGCTGTCAAATCCTGTTCGCTGCCAACAGCATTTTCTGTTTCACAGCTGAAACCCTCCGTTCCCTCCAGGAGCCTCAGTCCCCACTGCAGCCATGGTGACAGAGCCTGGCTCTCCAGCCACCCTTACACGGGGCTGGCAAAAAGCACGGCACTGAAATTCGTCACAAGGCCAATGCCAGCGGGTGTCACATGGTAGCTCTGTCATCTTGGGCTGCTGGGGGTGTTTATCAGCAACCCCCTGTGATGAGCGAGGTTTAACCGCTGCTGTGCTAGCTCACGCCAGGATTTCTGTCTTGTGCTTTGCTGTTTGCATTTAGGGCTTCCCGCCTGGTTAATAAAATTTCTTGAACTGGGACAAAATGCACCAGTGATCTGCAGGTAGATGTGGAGCAAGTGTGAGTAACCGTACAGAGGGGCTAGGTCTGGGGCAGGGGGGCTGCACCAGCTGCGGACCTGGGCCAGCACCACCTGGATATTTTGCTGTATTTTTCATGTTCTGTCCTAGCATTTGCTTTAGTCCAACAGGCAGTTTTGTGAGGCTCTAGTTCAGGAGACAGGCAGGCTCATACGGGCATCTCTGTGCCCCTTCCCTGCACGTCGCATCAGGGCTCTGTGGGAAGAGGGTCTCTCCCTGCCTGCAAAAGGAGCAATTTGTGGATGAGAACTGGCGCGTTGACCCAGGGCACCAAGGTCCTGCTTAGTGTTTGGCATTTTTTTGTGCAGGCTTCCATGGCAGGTGTGAACAGGGCACGTGTGTGATGCAGCTGCTGGGCTGGGGGCTCAGCATGATGCTCAGATGCTGGGGGCTCTGTGCGTCTGCTGGGCTTTTGCATAACTTATAATGCTCCTTCTACAGCACCTTCCCTTCTGAGATGGGAACAAGTCCTTTAGAGACATTAACTTCTTCATTAGATCTGTGAAAATTAACAGGAGATTAAAACAGCCTGTGCATCCACACCATTGCTGTACCTGGGTAAGATTACAAAATAATTTACCTGTTTCTCCTGGCTCTGTTCCCATTTTATGGGTCCTGGTCACATTGTGTGCCGATGTGTATCAACAGCAGAGTTAAAGGATGTGCTGCAACAAGTACTGAAAGTTAATCCTGAATAATCAGAGCAGATTAGCAGCACGCTCGGCCCCATTTGACTCCCTGTGTGCTGTGTTACTGGGGCTGACTTTGTGCCCCGGAAGGCACTGATGCCAGAGGGCAAACCCTGCCTGTGCACTCCAGTCTTGGATGGGAGAAGGTGAAGATCAACTTGCTTAATTTTTGTGCTCAGAGGAAGACAGGAGAGAGAGAGAGAGACTCTGCTACCTGTAGCATCCTATGTGGACCCCTGCGTGGGCAGAGCTTTGGACCTGGGGCTGCCCCAGCCCCCTGGGCACAATGTATCAGCTCGCTGCTGCCCCAGGCACTGGTAACACTGGTAGCTGAGCTGTCCCTCGTGCCAGGGCAGAGGCTGGTGGAGCCTTGGCTGGGGTCTCCAAGGCAGCTGCTCTGCTTTGGGGTGGGTGCCCCTGGCACCCAGGTCTGCAGGGCTTGGCAGGAGCACTTGGTGCTACAAGAGAGATGTGCTGCTGGGGTGAGTGGAGCCACATCTCTGGAGATCCTGAGATTCCTTACAGCATCTGCATGACCAGTGCACGGGCTGGAGAAGCCGGCCAGCCTTCCTTACCCTCCATGGGTCCTGGCTGTCAGAGCCAGAACAGTGAGATTCAGGCTTTGAATTATGCACTGCACGGTTTTTCCCAGATACATGTTACGCAGTTTGGCTCAAGAACCCCCATCTCTAGTCCTGGCGCATCTAAAGAGCCCTGGTAGGAGTTTTGGTGTGGCACAGATGATGGTGAGATGAAGAGGACTGAATCCGGGGAAGCAGGGATTTCCCTGGGCGGCAGAAGCAGTGACGCAGCGTGAGGAGACCTGCTTTGACCCTGCCTAAACCAGATGCTGTTTCTTGTGTTTCTGTAGGTTAGAAATCTCTGTTACATGGTGACGAGACGGGAGAAAATGAAACACACCATTTGTAAACTGCAGGAGCAGATCTTCCATCTCCAGATGAAGCTTATTGAGAAAGACCTTTACCCAGGTCAGTACCACTTACCAGAGCTTGTTCTCACAGATGCCGTCCCTGCCATCCTGAAGCCCAAAACTGGTGCCCAAGCCTCAGATCCCCACCCCGGGAAACCAGAGCTGTCCCCCCTGCGCTGTTATTTAAGCACAGTTCGTATGTTGACTCTTTGCCCATCTCCAGTTTCGTTCAGAAGCACACGATAAAGCCATACCCTGGGTGAGCGGAGTGTCGGAGCTCCTTGTTCCCACAGATCCCTCTCGATCCTCCTCTCCCTGGGAATCACTTGGAAGGACCCAGCGTTTGGTTAGGTGGTGATGCTAAGGCAGTGTTTTGGCGAATTTCCCGGAGATGGAGCTGTTTGGGAGGAGATGGCAAATCCTGGGCACGGGGCTGCTGAGGCTGGGGCTGATGCACAGCAGCTGGCTCCCTGGCACGGGGCAGCAGCGCCCACTTTGGACTCTTTGCAGATGCCTTTGGCTCTGTCAAGAACCCAAGGTTAAGCTGTTGGTGGGATGTCTGTTGCTCCTAGAGACAAGCTCCTTTTGCTCTGGTCAGCTGCAGTTTTCAGCTCCGGATACCTGTTAGTGGAGAACATCACTCTACTGCATGCAAAGCCTCTGGCAGCTTTTATCAAGGAGCTGAAATAAAGTTGCTTTCCTTCTGTCCTATTTTTTTTTTCCTTTTGCACAAGTGGTGCCGGAGCCCACAGCTCCTCCTCCCTCTTCCTTTCCCTTTGGTGACAGGGCAGAGCAAACCCCATGGCTGCAGAACTGTTTTTCCAGCAGCAGCATCTGGTGCTTTGGCAGGATTTTCCAATGGTTGTTGTGTTTGTGGCTCTGGAGTTGTGTTTGAAGCCATCACATGGTTGAGGTTTCTTCAGAAACCGTCTGGGCTGAGCTTTCCTAGACAAAGGTTTCCTTTGACTGAAGTTTTGGAGGCTGAGAAATGTGTACGTTGAGATGTTTGTGACCTGGAGCCTGTGCAAATTCCTCTCGATGGCCAGAGGCAGGCGGCAGCGTGGGCAGGGGTGGCCGGGACCCCAGGGTGTGCTCTGGGGAGATGTGGGTCCTTGCTCCCTGTGACACAGATTAGTGACACTGTGTGCTGCTCCATATGTCCTCGCTGAACCAGTGATAGGGGTCACCAGCCTGGACACACACAGAATGGTGTTCCCAGCTGTTCCCCCCAGCCAGAGACCCCACGTCGCGTATCCCAAGAGCCATTCCCTGGCACCCGGGGAATTCGTGCCGGCTGGTGCTCCCAGCAGTGGGAGGGTGGTGGGGCAGCAGGTCCAGCTCGGGAATAGCAGGTGGATAAAAGATGAACAAGAAACTCAGATCCTGAAGGCAGCTGCCGTGCGCTGTTGCTGCTGGGCTCTGTGGGTTTGAGGGGATCCAGGGAGCCTTGTGATGCTCCAGTTCAGCTGGGCGAACCCAGTGTAGCGTTTGGAGCTCTTGGGGGGCACAGGGTATTTGGCCAGGAAGGCTTGCTGAGCTCACCTCCATTGCAGACAGGCTGTTAGACGGGTGGAAATGCCCTTGGGGACCTGCGTTCCCCAAAACACCCTGGGGAGCCCCAGCTCCAGTGCGTGCCCGACCCTCTAACGCAGCGATGGGGTGGGAGCCGGCAGCTCCTCCCGCGGTGGGCTGGGAGGGGTGAGCTGGGACCCTCCAGTGGGGTGGGGTGCTGACTGGCGAGGAGCTGTGGGGGGGGCTCTGCCAGGCACGTTTCGGGGCTGTCTGCACCGCCGGCTCGGCGCGGTGCAATCGCCCTTCCTGGAAACGTTGTGGGTGTGCTCGGGGCAGGGGGAGCGTGGCTGCCCTGACTGCCCGTACCTGCTGTTGGTTCTGCCTGGAGGTGAGCGACCAGAGCAGCCGTGGTGACAGGGCAGCCCAGGTGGCAGTTGCTCTGCAGGCTGGGGGGGGATTCATATGTTTTGGTGCAAAGTTCTTCACTCCTGCCCCAGATGGCTGGCGTTTGCCGGTTTGTTTTCTGCTCTGAACTGATGGAGCTGAGCTGGTCATCTCTCCCAGGACGGGCTTTTTGATTGAGCCTAAGCAGCGGCTGCTGCCGCTGGGACCTGGCTCCCACAAGTTGCTGCTGCCAGGGAAAGGGACCGGCTGTGGGAATTTGATCCTGGGATCTCCAGGTGGTTTGATCATCTGGGTCCTTCCAGTGCCAGGGCACTTTAGGGACCCGAGTGCCTTTCACCATCGGTGCACAGGGTCTCCCGAGCTCGGGAGGAGTTCCCTTGCCGGGACGTAGCATCAAGCCATAAGTTGCGATCCCAAACGTGGGGAGAGAGGGTGTTCAGGTTAGCTGTGACAGCCATAGCGCAGGCAAGAGCACAGCATCAGTACGTACGTGCTCCCCGGTGCAGCACATGGTCCTGACGCTGAGCTCCCAGTGCTACCCGACGGCAAGCGCCGGCACTGGGGCCACCGGCAGCACTGCCCGGGGGGGCGGCTGGGATAAGCGGGCTCAGAGGAGGGCTCAGGCTCCAGCTTTCACAGCCGTGCCTGTGCATGGCAGTGCATGGCAGAGCCGTGGAAAGCAGTGTTGTGTTTATTTTCTGCTTCAGCCCCTAGCTGTCATCCTGGTCCCACCCCGACCACACCGTTACAGACCCCGATGCTCCCAAGTGCTCCCAACACCCACACGTTTGCTAAGCCTCCTCCCTGCCAACTGATGATGCTTAGAGCTAAAGATACTCAGCACCCAGCTCCCTGCTGCCTTTCCCATCATTATAGAGTGCTGGCTGGTTTGAAAGTGGGGGGACGGTTCCTGTAGCACCCTCTCTGCACAGCTCCCAGCCGGGCTGCTCTGCATCCCTGGGGTTTCTTGGATAAAGGACCAAGTGCAGTATTTTGCCTGGATGGGGCCAGTTTTTAACTGCTGTTACGGTAGTCATGGACTGAAATCTGTTGGGGTTATTTCAAAGATGGGTTTGGCACCATTTTTTTGGAATGGCTCCCACATAAAACTCAGAACTGGAGGGATTTATTTTTCCTGCTGACAAATGATCATTTAAGCAGGAGATTTTTAATAAAATTAGTGAGAACTGCCCGTGTAAAATGAACCCACCTCTCTCCCCTGTATTTTTCTTGCATGGAGTGGAAAGTAAACACTGTCTGGCTTTGAAACACAGCTACTATTTTGACAGGTTCCTCTTCAAAAAGTACTGCTCGGGTTTCTCTTTAGCCCCATTGTGCTGTCTAAACAAAGTTAGATTTTTATTTTGTAAGCGAAGTGAAAAATGTGTCTGCCTTTCTCCAGTTATTTGGCAGGAACGTAGCAAATACCAATTTTGCTTTTGCTTTTGTTTCTTTCAATGAGTCCTTTGGTCAGGAGGGGTTCCTGGCTGGGCAACCCCAGGGCTATAAATCCTCTGTTAATCCAGACTCAGGCAGGTGCAATGTGAATTCCCTGCCCCGCTCACCCAGTACATTTCCACTGCCACAGCCAGGGGAGAGCAGAGGTTGCTCCCTCTGACCCCTCCAGTCCACGGCCTCTCTGCTGTGGCAGTTAGCAGGTCTGCTGCTGGCCGACACAACAAACTGATTTATTTCTTCAAATCATCGCTCTGATAGCTGCACAGCTTGTGCAGGTTCAACCTATGGGCCAGACTGAAAAACTGCATCTCTCATCTCCACTTCCATCAACCACCCACACTGGGGTTTAAGGGCAGTATCCTTCCCCCTCTGAAAATTAATAGGAGATCGAGCATGGACTTCTGTGGGAGAATGACCTAATGGAGTAAGTAAAAACTGTTTAAGTACTTTGCTTAGCAATGTAAGTCATACTTTTACAGGGTGTTTGTCCTGTTTACCCAAGGGGAATAAATCCAGTACAAGTTCAAAGCCATTTAGGATATATTGATTTTTAGCTGGATGTCTACATAGCTAAGAGTTATATCCCTGGCTTTCCATAGGCAGTGCCACTCATCTTTCCTACTCCATTTTCTTATGTTCAACACACTGCTTAAGTTTTATAGCTTTGGGTGGGTTTTTTCACCCCCCCACTGTATGGATTCGAGCAGTTACTGTCGCCGAAAGGTTTAAGCAAATCAAGGTCTGTTTTAAAACACTGCCAGTGCCATTGCTGTCAGACTGGCTTTGCAGCTGAATCCCTCTGGGAGATGCTGGTGTCAGTGACGGGTGACACATCACTGGGTTTGGTGGTCCCTATGTCTCCTGGAAGTGCCCAAGCGGTTCGGGGTTGCTCCCATAGGTCCTCGCCCCAGAGCCCTGGTCCAGGAGGACACGTCAGTGGCTGAGAGTTTCCAGCAAGTCCCCTGCCTCCAGCGGGACTGCTCCTGCAGCCACGCCACGTTCGTGTCCGAGGCCCAAACCTCTTTTTTATATAACCTACAGGATTCAGATTTTCTTAACGTACAGAGATCTTAGCCCACAACTGGCCAAAAAGCGGCCGCTGTTTTCCCTTTGGCTTGGAGCTGTTTGCAGGTTTGGTCCCTGTCCCCAGTCCACGGGTGTGTCCCAGGGGAACTTGCTCACCACAGCATCCCTGATGCCTCGTCTCACACGGAGTTTTCCTTTTTTTCTAAAAAATGCCAGAACAAACTGGGAAGAAGACAAAGGGTAAGAAAAGTGACCCGAGAAGGAAAGGAAGAGATGGTAGAAAAAGTAGTCCTGAGAAGAAAGAGAAAAGGAAATCAGTCAACGAAACTGTATTGGGACAACTGGGTAAGTCTGATTTTATGGGCGCAGAGCTGACCCGTGCTGCTGGAGGCTCCCTGTTTTGGGGAGTCCCAGCCCTGATCCCTCCTGCGCATACACGGTGGAGTTAGTTACACCCGTGGGAGCCTCTTCCTTCTCCTTTGCAGGCATCAGCCTGAATTACCAGGGTCCTGTGGGAGAGACCACATCAGAGACATGGTCCCCAGCAGGGCAGGGGGTGTAAAATCCCCTCCCCAGCCCCCAGGGCTTGTGCCCGGATTGGGAGAATGTGTTACAAAACCTGTGATGTGCTGCTGAAGCGTGATTTCACATTCCGGTGATAAAATCAGACTTACCCACCTGCAGTAGGGCTGACCTCCCGTATCTTCTGCGCTGTGTGCTGATGGCTGGTACAGCACGTGGGCTGTGCATTTCCATGGCATATAGTGTTTGGGGCTGTGTGGTCATGCTGGTGGTGCCAGCGGTCCGGGAGCACCCGGGGACAGGCACAAAGCGTGGCCGGTCTCTTGAATTTGTTCGGGGGGTGAGGAGATGCAGCCTGGCTGTGGGGATGCTTCACCCACCTCTGGCTCTTCTCCATCAGCTGCAACCTACCACTGCTCAGCAGCCCACAGCACTGGGAGGGAAGGGAAAAAACAGAACAAAAAGATCTTTTTTGACAAGATCTTTGACAGCTGTGTATGTTTTTGGGACGTAATTGGGTTTTTGTTTGTCTTCCTCCAGCACTGTCACCTCTGCCAGCATGCTGGGCAGGACGTGATGAGCCCACACATGCTCAGCTGCCCTGTGGGTCCCGTGGGGCTCTTGGACAGCCTGAGGGTGCTATAAAACCCTGCCGGGGGTACAGAGAATTTCTGTGGGAGGTCTGGGCCACCCTGCCTTGCTCTGCTTTGCCCGTTGCCTGCCCCGACTCTGCTGCTTTTTGTTCATCTCAAAGCCATTGGGCTTAAGCAGGAGCCCCTTTGGAAACAGGGCTTTTGTGCTCATCTTGTCTCTGCGCTGTTCTCTGCTAAAGGGACTTTGGATTTTCTGGGACAGATTCCATCAGATGATGGAGGGCTGGGGTATCTCCGAGACAGGCAGCACTGCTGCGAGCCTGGGAAACCAGGCAGCCGACCCAAAGCTTTGCCAGGGTTTTGTAACCTGTGTTTTGTTCAGGGCTTGAAGCATCGCTTGGGGCTGCAGCCACCTGAGGAGGGCTGGGGGAAGGTGAGCCTGGCAGCGCCCTTGCCAGCGAGACCTTGGGCTGTTTGGCACCTGGGTACCACGCGGTGCCCTGAGCTTATCCCTGCTCCTGCTTCTCCTCCCCGGCACTGGGCTGGTGCCAGGGCAGGGGCTGTCTTCTCCAAAAGGACCATGGTGACCTGCCAGAAGGTGCAGTACTGCCACCTTGACAGTGTCACCTTCGAGGGGGCATCTGACCTGACCAACCTCCCCAGTGCTGCCCTTGAGCAGCCCTGGCATTGCGCATGGTGTTCTGTTTGTCACCCCTGCTGTGGTCACTCATCCACACAGTGTGGGGGTGCAGGGTCACCTCCCATATCACTCCTCACGGGGGAGGGTGATGCAAAGCTGTCAGTGAGGCTGGCAAACATTGCAGGTGTGAGTCACCGTGCCTGTGCCGCTGCTCTTTCCCTCTTCTGTTGCTAGACTGACCGCTTTAAAAAGAAAGCTCTTACCTGAAATAAAAAACCAAACCTAATCTTTCCTTCATCCATAAAACAAGCTCTAATGTTGAACCCGTGGGTTTCTGTTATGGGGATTAAAACCGCGTGTGCTTGTGTGAGTGTGCGCCTTCTCAGTTGCTAATTAGACCCAGCCCAGCCCACAATGCTCGCTCTTGCTCTCAGAGATAATTCTTAGGAAGTTTTCCAGCTTTTCCCGTTCCAGCCCGTCATCTCTGCTCCTCTTCCTCCGTTTTCACACCTCTCCGGTATTAGGAGATGTTTTCAGAGCTGCCTCCCCCCCTCCCTGCCTTCGCATGCAGGCTTGGCCCCAGTCCCATCACCCCACTGCCACCTGGCTCGGTGGTGGCCCATGGCAGCTGCTCCCCGGGGAACCCGTTACCTGGGTCCAAGTCCCGCTCTGGTAGCAGTCACCACATTTGTAGGCTTACACCCGAACTGTTTGCCTGCTGCCTTTGCATGGGAATGCATTTTCAACCTCGGCATGGGTTGAGCCTTGGCATCTTCACTGCAGAAGGATGCTCAGTTCAGATTTGGGGAGGTTTGTGGAGTGTTGGATGTGGGGGACCACCCTAGCTGTGTTGTGACCTCTGTGAACTCCAAATTCAGCATTAGTGCTGGAGCAAACCCCCTTCTGTTTCCTGATGTGGTTACATTTGACCTTTTGAGTATTTCTCCGGTGCTGGGGAGTTCTGGTGAAGTTGGTGGAGGTGTCGAGGGCAGTATGGCTGTTCCTGGCTCCTGAGGCAATCTGCCCCTTTCTCTTTTTTCCAGGCTTGTCAACGTCCTTCCCCATTGATGGGACCTTCTTCAACAGCTGGTTGGCGCAGTCGGTCCAGATCACTGCTGAGAACATGGCGATGAGCGAGTGGTCCCTCAACAACGCCCACCACGAGGACAGCACCCCCGGCCTCTCCGAGGAGCTCCTCCAGGATGAGGAGACCTTGCTGAGCTTCATGATGGACCATTCCCTCCGATCCCCGTTCAAGCAGAGTGAGGCCACAAAGAAAGTGAAAAGCAAAACAAGAACGAACACTAAGAAAAAGCTGCCCCGGAGCAGCCCCCCCGCCGTGGCTGGGAGCCACCCGGAGAGCTCGGAGCCCTGGACTAACAACGCCAGCAACTTGTCGGATGGTGCCACCAAGCCCTTCACTCCAGATTCCAGACCGAGCAAGTCGGAGAAAGGGGCGGTGAAGCTTCCCACTGACCGCAAAGGGACGGGCGAGGCAAAAAAGGCGGCCAAAAAGGGCTGTGTCCCGAAAGCCGGCGAGCCTCACCCCCCCACCGGGGCGAGGGGCTGCATCAGCAAGGAGGAGGAGGAGGAGACGCCGCGCTGCGCTCAGCCGGAGCTCAGCCCCGCGGCCAAAGTGCCTGACTCCGTAGGTAGCCCCAAAACCATCGTGCGGTTCAAATTACCAAAGGAGAGCCGAGGGACTCGGAGGTTGCAGCCCCCCAAGCCCGACGGCGCTGGCGGAGCTCCCTTGCGTCGTTTCGACGCCGAGACGGACGGCTACTTCTCCGACGCAGAGATGAGCGACTCAGACGGGGAGTCCCGCAGCGGCAGGGCGCAGCGGGGCCAGCTGGATGCAGCCGGTGAGGACATCGTCAGGATGAGCATCTTGGCATCCTAACTCCTCCCCGACCACGCCAGCTCGATGAGGCCTCAACCCAGTTACAACTGCCATGTCCAATTTCTGCCTGGTATTGTAGGAAGGGGGATTTTTAATATGTGTATATAGTTGGAAATTCAGCACTGTTGTCTTTCTCTTCTCTATACGCCTGAGATACAGCTTCAGCTTCATCGACATCAATGACCGTGACAGTGTGGTCCCTCCCCGGCTCCCTGCCAGATCCCACTTCCCGGGAACACAAGCCGGCGCCCGGCAGGACCGATGCCGAGGGTGCCGGTACCCGTGCTTTCTGCAGGGATGACAGTTTAATTAATGGGCATTATTTAACGAGGGGCAGATTTCTGCCCGGGACGGTTGCCCCCGGAGCAGGGAGCAAGCGCAGGGTACGGTAGCGGCCGGCTGCGGGAGGGGAGGTACCCGCCTTGTGCGCGGATACGAGGAAGCAAATTAAATGATACTAAAATAAATAATGACTAAAGCACAAAAAGCTTGTTGGAGGAAAGCGCTTGGGGTGGAAGAGAGCAATGTTACATTTCTATTTTTAGAAAAAAAGAAAAAAACCCAAACCTCGGTTGTTATTTTTCCCCTCACCTTTCCATCTGGTCGGGATCCGTCCAGGGGCCAGGATGCAGAATTTCTCCCCGTCGCTGCCCCGCGGGTCGGCCCCGTTGAGGTTGCTAGAAAAACTGAAGCGATTTACTCAGGTGAATTGGTCAGCTTTTAGCAAGCTGGAAAATGGAAATGTGGGGCAGGGTGGGGGAGAGAAGCATCCTTTAAAAACAGCGTGGGGAGTCGGGGGTGGTTTAACCCGGGAGGTTGAGCGAGTTTTTTCTGCCCATGCTTCTCTCTAACAGCTGCCGTGGTCCCACTGTTTGAAATCCCCTTTGCACAACGAAACACTTCGCCCCGAGGCCAAACGTACTGTCACCAAGGGGAAATGGAAACGCTTGCCTTCACCATTTTGTTTTCCTACTAAACGCTACAAGGGAAATGGTGAATTTATTCCTCCCCATCACTTTTTTTTTTTTTTTTATTATTATTCCTTAAATCCTTGTTACAAGCTGTTGACTCGTTGTGGGAGGGTGATTCACAGAAGCTGACATTATAAATATTACAATAATTTAATGCATAAAACGTCCCCAATAAGCCTTAAATGTTGTTTAAAAGCCCATGTTACCTACAAGTCAGGCGAATTTCCATGTTTGCACTTAATTGCACCATTACTTCGGTTTTGGCTTCAAAGGTCACAGTTAAGTCGTGCTACGTGTTTTATTGGAGTGACCCCAGTGTGAGCTCAGGGAACAAAAAAAAAAAAAAAAAAAAAAAGGAATTCACTGAAACTTTTGTTGTTGTTGTTTTTTAAAAATAAAAAATGTTTAAAAAAAAAAACTAAAAAAAAAAGCAACCCAAACCTGGGACACTTCTGCAACCGGTTAAACCCATCACTAAACAAAAAAACCCTTGCAATTGTCAAACCAATCAGTCAAACAATTTTGTGGATGCCAAAGAATATTTTGACAGTCAAGCAGCACAGCCAGAAACCGGAAACTAGTCAGTATGAAAAGAATCGGAAGTTATTTAGCAACAAAGGACTAAAGACACACTCATAACGCACTGCTGCAGCGTTAGGTTCCAAGCTTGCTCCGAGGGATGCTGCTGCTCCGAGACCGCATCCTGCCGTTTTGATTTCCAATGCTTTTTGCTCATTTCACTGTGAGCTTTCTTTTGAGACTCTGAGACTCCTTCGATTGATGTTTTAGAGTAGATCATCTTTATCAGCCTTCCAAAGTCCTTATTATTGATAAAATTGCAGCAAAGCTAAGCGATGACAGCCTAGCTCATCCCAGGCATGGCGAGCGGCGGGGTTCGGGTCGGATGCTGAGCGCCTGCACCCAGCCCTCGCTAAGGCCAACAGTAACCTGGCTGAGACTGACCATGCCTGGGGAGAAATCTTCCTCAGACGGAAAAAAGGTTACACAAGTTATTAGCTGGAAAAAAAAAAGAAAAAAAAAAAAAAGAGAAAAAAACCAGAAAATCAACAAAACGGGAACCACCTTTGTTACAAATTAGCATAATCCATTGAGGTTGGAAATGAAAATCTGCTCATTAATTAAGGCTCAGTATGTTCAGATAATGTTAAATACAGTAAATAGGACTTAGTTTATCTTATCAGGCTTGCTAGCTTTAGCTACAGTATCCTAGTATAAGAGTCATAACAATAATCAATATGCTGCCTTTTAATGAATCTTGCTTCCGTGTGCTTCACTCAATTATGGTTAAAAAATAAAAAAGCAATCCACAAATTTCACTGTACACAGCTCCATTCATCAGCTTCTGCACTACTTGTCTTCTCAGTACAGGAAAGCAAAAAGGGGGAGACTTTAAAGAACAACCAACCCGGCACCACCAGCACCAGGCAATAAAACAGTCTGAAACACTTCCGAAACATCAGGCACCGGATTTTGCCGTCAGGAGACGGCGTTTAGGTGAGGAAAGCTCAAGGGGGCTGGTGGGGCACCTCAAGCCTGGGGAGAAGAATGGGGTGGGGGGGATAGACAGGAGAAAAGGAGCCCTCATGAGCCATGGGGCTGAGCAAGTGCTGGACCACAACGGGGTGGCTGCGGCCGCCCTGGTGCATCCCCTGCCCGGGGCGTCCTCGCCACCACCCTGGAGCAGGGCAGCCTGGCGTTCAGAAGAGAAAGCGCACAAGGAAAGTATTTTTGATGTTACTGTAAATGTATTTTGAAATTAATAGAAAGAAAAAAAAATTAAAAGGGTTTATTTTAGTAAGGTAATGTTGTCTTTTAAGATGTATAAACTGCAGGAATCGCCATTTGCACTGTAAGAGCACCCGTTTCCTTGGAGAAGCAGCAGTGGTTGAGAAGGGGATGCAAATAGCATCCTGCTCTGATTGTGGAGCACGGCCCCAACATCAGCCCCAGCCCCAGTGGCTGCAGGGCGTTCCCAAGGACAGCCCCAATTCCACAGACCCATTTTCCCCACACCCACTTGTAAAATTTTTTCTTCATTTTAATTTTTTTTTTTGCTTGTTTGCTTGCACCTATTTGATGGGGATTGGATCCGTGCTGCCTGATGGAGCTTGCCCCAGGGCGAGGTGCAGAACGGCCTGGAGGTGGGAGCGGGATGCGGGAGCAGCTGCCAGCGGGAAGATGCTGCTGCAGGGCAGGGCGTGAGGTTTGGTTGTTCTTTAAAGAAAGCCCCCCACAGTTTGCACCATTCCACACACAAAACAGACTCACTTCACATCAGTTACAGGAAACGATATGAATGTCGCAGGAGGAGAAACCCTTCTGTTTTCTTTGTTTCAAAGAACGTGATGTGCCATTTGTTAATACAAAAGAGAAATATTGAAAATATATTGAAAAGAGCAATTTTAAATTATTTTTGGCTTATGTTGCAATATTTATTTTCTTGTATTAGAAATTCCTTTGTAGAGAAAAAATGTATTTTTCATTAATGCAAAAACCTATTTCTCCTTTTTGTACATTTTCCATGTTAGTTAATCCTTAAAGCAATATAATGTTATCAAACTCGTTCTGTGTGAGACTGTATTATGCATGCTATTTGTGTTGCCTTGGAATAGCTCTGTCTGCCATTATTTTCATCCTGTTTAGATACAGTGTATGCTTTAATACACATTGGGACCATGGCCCATTGCTTATGGAAAAACCCCTTTGCATTCCTCAATGTGTTGGCAAAAGCAGTCAATAAAGCAGTGTTTTCTGTGTACCTCTGTGTCGGTGCAGTGAGCAGGGTCACACCGAGCAAACTTACCCTTGGACCTGATGGCCCGTTGAAGCATCCCAGGGGATGTAGCGCTGTGCATGGGGATGCAGAGCTGGGCTGGCCCTGCTGATGCAGCTGCTGTCTGCCTGTGAATAACAAATTTCTGAATTTCCACTGTGCTGCCATCTACATTTCCATTGCCAGAGCTCAGCGAGCCCTGGGTGAGCAGAGCTGGGGATGTTTGTCACAGGTGGAGGGGAGAGCCCAAGCCAGAAGGTGCTCACAAAGTCCCCTGTGCCTGAAAGTTTCTGTAATTCAAGGCAACCACCATTTCTCGTGGAGATTTAAGTCTTATTTTACAGACTTGGGGCAAATCACAGAGGAAGAGCCTGATTACGAGCTGGGAGGTTGGGAGGAGCAGCCTCTTGCACCAGGAGCCGGTGTAACAGGCGGGGGGAGGGGGGAATATGCTGTTAATTTGCTGTTCACGGGGGCAAAAGCGAGCTGTGAAATCCAAAAAAGTGTCACAATTACCTGGTGGTCAGATGCTGCTTGTACAAACCTGTCGCTTGAGGGGATCCACCGCTCCCGCTTGTGCTGGGCAGCCATGGGCAGGGGTCTTCCCTTGTTCCAGCAAACGCTGGAGCTGGGTGCTGGGGCTGGGTGCCGGGGACCCCCCGTGAGTGGGACCCATCTGCATGCAGCTGCTGCGTCTGGGCGGGCAGTTGGGCACAGGGAATGGCTGGCCAGCGGCTCCTTTCTGTTGCCTTGTTGGCGTTTCCTGGCACTTTCATTTTTTCGTCTGTAAAATGGACAAGTGCCTGAGCTGCTGAAGGAAAATGAGGTATTTAATAGACATACTTCATTCAATTCATTACCAAAGTGATTAATCGGGGAAATCACGGTGCACAGTGAAGACAGTGCTAAGACCATCAATCTGAGATGGGTCTTCTGGGGGTGGGGGGGAAGAAGGAAAGGAAATCTGCCTTTAAGCTACCATGGCCTTATGTTTCTCTCTTAAATGAAAAGGCAAAGGATTGGTTTATTGCAAACTAAGGATTTTATTACCTGGCTGTGTTATTGCTCGCAGCTCTCCAGGCACCCCAGTGATGAACCCCTGGCTGCTCCACGGAGCCCCACGCTGCAGGTGCGATGCCCACAGCGTCATGCAGGAACCCATCCACCCAGAGCTGGTTCAAGAGTCCTCTTCTGTAATAAGTTTTTCACCTGTTCTAGTATTAAAGGGTTAGATTTCAGAAAACAGGGAGTGAGAATAGCCTGCCTGCCATGGTTTAACCCCGGCTGGCAATTCAGCCCCCAGCACCGCTCGCTCACTCCCCCGTGGCGGGATGGGGGGAGCACTGGGAGGGTAAAAGTGACAAAACTCACTCGGGGGCTGAGATCAGGACAGTTCAACAGGCAAAGCAAAAGCCGCACAGGCAGAGCGAAGCGAGGAACCCGTTCACCGCTCCCCAGGGCAGCCGGTGCTCAGCCATCCCCAGGGCAGCGGGGCTCCATCCTGCCTAACAGGGGCCGGGGAAGACAAACGCCACCACTCCGAACGTCCCCCCTTCCTTCTCCTTCCCCAGCTCTATGTGCTGAGCACGAGGCTCATGGCAGGGGACATCCCTGGGGTCAGGCGGGGTCAGCTGTCCCGGCCGTGCCCCCTCCCAGCTCCTTGTGCCCCCCAGCCCGCTCGCTGGCGCGTGGGGTGAGGAGCAGCAGAGCCCTTGGCTCTGTGTAAGCCCCGCTCAGCAGGGACTGGGCAGCCCTGTGTTACCAGCACCCTCCCCAGCACAAACCCAAACCAGCCCCGTAGCAGCTACCGGGAACACAATTAATTCTATCCCATCCAAACCCAACACACCACTGTGCTCCTGGCTTGAGAAAACCCCTCTAGTTTGACTCCCCTGATTTACCCCTCCAGCCCTGGCGATGTCCCTGGCCCTGGGATCCTCCCAAAATGTCGGGGGGTGGATGGTGGGCAGCCCAGCCAGGCCTTGGAGGTCTGATGCTGGGGAACGTGGGGCAATGTCCTTACAAACTGGAGAGGATTTTTGTCTCCAAAACAGCCGAGCCTCATGGAAGAAAGAGGTAGCTGAATTCCTGGGAAGATGCATCCCTGCCCCCGGCACCTGTATTAGACCAGAGCTGGCTGGGATGATCTGGGTGGATGTATCGTAGGAATGGGCATGGGAAATGGAATGATAATGCCTGGAAGTAAAGGGAGAAAAGAAAATGATGGACAGCTAAAAGGATTATATTGCCTCTGTATGTCCTCTCCTTTTCCAGAGAGCCCATTTCACAGGAAAGAAAACAACCAAAACGACAACAAATCCAACCCACCAAGAATAACTCAGCAATTTATTTCTGGCATCCTTCTGTGCAGGAAAACACCTAAACCACCAGCTGGCTCTTGCAGGAGCAAGGTGCAGCAGGGAGCTCTGTCAGGACAGGACCCGAACCCTGGGTACCCAAACCCGGGCAGCACCCCCACCACCCATCACTATCACCAGGTGAGAGCCACCGGCACCAATCCCTGAGCCAATTTTGGGGTTTTTTTTGGTCCCCTGGCAGCTTTTCCAGGCACCCAACCAAGCAGGGACAGCCAGCAGCACGACATCATCCTTCTCCTACAGCCCAGCCTGAAAAATACTTCCCCAATAAGGTTACAAAAAGCCATTCTTATTAAAATACGTATATTCATAGGTACTTACAGCCCATAGGGTTTCCCTGTGTTGCTTGCTTGGGGTTTGCCTATAGTACCCTCATCACAGATGGTGCTGAATGCCTCGATCTGGAGTGAGCAGGTGAAGAACCATTTCAGTTTAATTGCAAAATAAATGTTAGGCTATCCCCTATACATTTTGCATAAGGATTGCAAGTGCCAGCATAAATACTAATGGGGCAAATATGCCCCTGCGTCAGTAAATCATCGGCAACGGATGTGAACGCGAATTAATTTCCCTTCAACTTATCCTGAAAGAATTGCAGTAAGATCTTGTTTTATTGTGTTTGATTAAGTGCTAGTGGTATAACATAATTTCCCCTAACCATTAAAAACGTTTGTGCTGTACTTCTAACCATTAAAAACGTTTGTGCTGTACTTCTGCATAAATGCCTCTAACGCGATGAGAGTGTATTTAGTATTTATTCTTCCAAAGTTAATACATTTAGGGAAGACATTTTGTGTGCTAAAAATAGTTCCTTGGCCTTGGATTTCCATGTAGGGCTGTGAAATGATGTGTCTGCTGTGATTGCAATGGATGAATAAGAAAAGAAAAAAAACACAACTCCAAAAAAATAAACAAGCCTATGACTAACACACAGAACAAGGGAAAAATCCCGCTCCAGCCAGCACCGACCCTGGCTGAACCAGTTGGGTTTTACAAGCGCTGCCTCTGCCCCAACATCCTGACCACCCCAAACTCCACTTGACAAACTCATTCCCCGTGCATTTAATGCACAAGTTAAAAACACACTCGTGTGTGTGACGGGGAGGGTTTAAGCAGCACTTTTTCCCGTGGAGGATTAGCGTGGGGAAGTAGGAGTGACACGATGGGGCTGGTTTTGCGTGTGGGCAGCTCTTTCTGTGCCTCTGATGGCCCCATATACCAGTCCTCATCCGCGGGTCATGGTGGGGAGGTGCTCAGCCCCCAGCCCAGCGGTTTTGGGGGCACAGGGGGAGCCCACAGCTGTCCCTGTATCCGTCCCTCATCCATGAGAGGCTGCTGCGGGCGCTGATCCGGGACCTTCTCTGCGAAGGGGTATAAATCATGCAAATGGCAAACAATTTCTAGGGGAATTAGAAGGAGACAGCAGGACTATAGCCCCCTTCCAAAGTCAGGAGTGGGGTGCTGGGGGTGTTGCTTGTGCTGGGGCTGCCCTGAGAAGTGAGCCCTGGGGTCTCCGTGAGCTCTGCTGATGTGCGTGGTGGTGGGATGGAGTTTCCCAAAGTGGTGGGATGGCATTTCCCAGCCAAGCCCGCTCTGCTGAGTGTCAGACACGGTGGTTTTGCTTGGGAGTACCTGCTGTATATTCAGATGTAATAAAATACAAGCACAGGCAGTCAATTATTTTAACCTTTAAGTGGTACTTTATAATATTGACACTGAGCACTAGGAGAAAAAGCAGAGGTTAAAATATTGCTGTTACAGCTCAGTCATTAGCAGCCCTGCAATGAGCTTGAAATGGTCTGATCAATGAAATGGAGTTTTTCCTGGGAGACAGGCAGGTCAAAAAGCAAAATAACACATCTGCAGCCATAACTCCCAGGAAAATGATCCTCAGGAGGGAGAAGCTGTGTTTGTTTAGGACGCTGCTGCCGTCAGAGCGGGACACCAGCAATCCCCATGGGTCTGGACCTGCCACGTGCTCAGTCTCCATCCCAGCGTCCCCCTGTGCAAGCTGGAGTGCAGCACCCTGCAAGCCAGAGAGTGCTCTGTGCAAAGCAGGGTACCAAACCGCCTTCCAAGAACGCTCGGTTAAAAATAGATGTTTGTAGTATGGGATACCACAAATAACACTCATGCTGTGCAGAGGGACCAGCAGGCGGAGGATAAATTCTTGCCCTTAATAAGCCAGCAGGATCAATAAAGCATTTCTAAAAGAGAGAAATCAGCAATTTTTGCAGCTCCAGCTTTAAAATGACTAAGTTTGGGGGCTAAGCATAGTGGCAAGGCTGGCAGTCCTCGCGACACGCATTCCCAAAGACAGCCTGAGCCAGGTGCCATCCTGGAGTACACGAGATTCCTTCATACCCAGAAAGACCAGTACACAGCCCTGGGCTGGGCCAGTCCCCCTGAAGGGCTGCTTCTGGACACCCGTGGGGAATGAGCTGGTTCCAATCTGCTTTTTAAATCCACCGTGCAGTGAGCACCCTCCAGAGCCGTGCAGAGCCAAGCAGCATCGCTGTGCAGCTAGAGACACGCATCCCCTGTGCCCTGAGCATCGCCTGCTCGGCACCAGCTCTTCTCTAGCAGCAAAAGGCGCCTGTGGCTGATTTTTTAGGCTTTCTGAGGCACAAGGATGCCGAGGCACAGCCAGCCGCAGGGCAGCAGTGCTGCTGCTTATCGGCACGGCAAGAGCCAGATGTGTGCCAAGCCGTGAGGACTTTGGTCACTCCTCTGATCTGTAGCCTGCAAGCATCTCCCCAGTCCTCTGCCTGTGCTAGACAACAGCTATAAAACTGGCTCATATAAACACACCAGGAGGAAGAAGCACTATAAATAGCTGAGCTCCGGGAGCACGGGCTAGGAGCGGCGTGGGCATGGCCTGGCACGGGCACAACTGGAGCCGAGAGCGTGCCGGGAGCGGCCATGCCTCCCTCGCACCAACAGCAACCACAGCCACCTCTCAACACCCCACCAGCCAGGCGTGTGCAGTATTTTCCATCCCAAGCATTAGAAAATAGTCAGTAATGATGAAGTTACTGCCCCACGTGACACCAAGGGAGATGCCACTGCTGCCTCTGATGCACAGCTGTCTTTTAGGGTTGGCAAACATCACCTGAGCTTTGAAACTCAGCAAACCTGGTTCTCCCAGGCCTACCAGGAGGAGCAGCAGTGGGAAGTACCCTGCGAAGGTATTCCCATCCAGCTCCCCCTTTACTGGATGGAAGGGAGCAGGGATACAGCTGGTGTGGGAGCAACCAGCCACCAGCCCATGTTACAGCAGTAACTAAATATAATTATCACTTGAAGACACCGTCAGGCTGGGGAAAGACTTACCTGCAGTGCTGATGTAGATTATTCTCAGCATTGGTGATCTGGAAAACTCCTTGGAGCATGACGTGGTCCCACAGTGCCTAGCAAGAGCCGAGTGGGAAGTGGCTGCTCGGGCCATCACCTCCGAGGAAGAGGAGGGAGATGCTTCAAGGAGAGTGCTGGGGAAAAGCCCCAGAGCAGCACCCAGTGCGGCGTCCAGCATCCTCTGGAAAGCCCAGCTATGGTGCAGCCCTGACCCACCACACGGTCCCTCTACGGGGATTACAAATGCCTGATGAATAACTTCCCTATAAAGCCATATGTTCAGGCTGGCCCTTACAAACCTCCTCTGCTGACTAGCTCGCCAAACGCTGCTGGGAGCAAAGCAAGGAGCAGAGATCAGCTTTAGACCTCAGAGGGATGATGTCCTCTCCAAGCCAGGCTGGGATGAGCTCTACGTACTTTCCAAAATTTTAAAACACAGTTAAATTAGTTTACCTCTCTCGGGCCATTCAAAGTTTCCCAGGTTGAGCGGTGATGTGAACCCCGCAGGTACCATACACTGTGCCTTCTTGCAGGTTTTGTTGTCTTTTACCGATGTTGAGTGACTATTTAACTACCCCATCTTATCTATGCGATACAGATCTGCAGCTGTGACATTTCAGGGTTATTGCCTTTGCAGCATCTGTAATAACAGAAGGATGAAAAACGTCAACACGTGTATGGGACAAGGCAAATACGCACTGAGCATTCGGGGCTGTTCTACATGGAGAGAAAAGATAACAGATTGTTTCCCACGTGATGTTTAGCAGTTGCAAAGGAAAAAGAAAAGGTTGGTTCTGGGTGCTTTTATTGCTCTAGGCCTCCCTGCCCACCTCCCCTCTGGGTCTCAGCAGCAATTCAGCAGGAAAGCTGGAAAAGAGCCCGTTAAATGCAGGGTACAATATGCAAACCACCAGGAAACCCAGCAAAGTCCGCGTCAAAATGTCCCTTTCGCAGCCCTGCTTGCAAGGTTGCGTTTGGGCTGGGTGGTAAATAAGCGGGGAGGGTTGGTAGGCTGCTCCACTTTCATGGCGGTTTTCTCTGAACTTCTTTGAACAGAAGGGAAATTTTGGCTAAGGTGCCTTAAGAGCAAAATGAAATGTACTTACCAAGGCCATACGCTTCACTGCGAGGTTGTCCTGGGCTGGCACAGGGTGCGCAGGGGCAGGGAAGCCCTGGGGAAGGATGGGTGCATTTGCAGCTCCTGCCAGAAGCACCTAACGCCCCGATCGCCAGCAAAACTAAAACAGAGTCTGGACAAGGCACTGAAAAACTTCTCTTCCTTCACTTCAGGGAAAATGGCTTGGGTAAATCAACAGAGATTTTTTTTTCCTGCTTTCTTTCCTCTCTGGTATTTGTTCAGAACCGATGATGCCGGTTTCTGCTAGCAGCTCTGCTTTCCCTTCTGGGTGCAGAAAGACAAGGCCAATGTGCCCAAGGGGAGAACACATCACCTTCGGGACAGACCATCACCAACAAACATCCCCATCCACACCACCAGCCAAGCCCAGCTCCCCTGGGGCCATGCATCCCCGAAGATGGAGGGGTGCAGCGCGGGTGCCTATCACATTAATTGCATTAGGGACTGTAGGATTTTCCAAACTCCTGGCACCTGGGCACTGCTGATCTGCTGGGAGCACCTTGGGCCTGGCTGCTTTTATAGACTGCTCGGAGTAAGAGCAGATTTATTTCCCGAATGAAATATTAACCTCAGTGTAACTCTTTGCTTTCTAATGGGGGGACGTCAGATGCCATTTACCAACTTACGAGACTGCTCGCTGGCTTTTTTATTTTTTTTAATACTTCCATAAAATCTCTGGCATAGCTAAGGACTCCCATCTCCTTACAATTAAGTGGACAACACCACCCGCCTAAGCAGACAGACCTACCTGACACTACGGAAGGCAGCTGAGCAAGCCCCGGGCAGTGCTGCCTGACAGCCAGAGGGGAACATGCTTGGAGCCTCGGGAAAACTCACATTTCTGCTGATTTCTCAGTCTGAAGGCAGCAATTCCTGGCTGCTGAAGAAGAGATGGGGTGCTGGGGTCTGGCAGCAGTGAACTCATCATGCATTTACAAACTCATTTTGCATTTTTGGTTTTGGTACGTATCAACAAAAGGGTTTTGTTGGAAATGAAGGAAGCGGGGCACGGGGAAAGATTTGCTGACTGAGGCTTGCGTGGATCTGAAGGGCTGCACCGCTGGGGTAAATGAGCAAGGAATTAGCTTGTTACTGAACGGCAGGAAAGAACCAGGAGTCTGTTCCCAGCAGTGACTAAAACATCTCCCAAACTCACTCAGCCATCGACTAAACCCCGCTCGAATGAGCATTCGCAGCTCTCTGGGTGGCAGAAGCGGAGGTCTCACCAATGAACCATCTCCATCCCCTTCGCTTCGCTTTGTGCCTCTTTGCCTTTCCCAGGCAGGTGTGTGGGGCTAGGGCTGGGTCCCCCCGTGGGACATGGCACTCTGTGCAGGGTTGTGTGCCCTGTCCCCGCCTGACGATGCTTCCTCAAGCTGGTACAAGCAGAAACTCTGCCACAGGCAACAGTTTTCTCTACATTTGGCTCTGAGATTTTGACTCATCCCAACCTGAAAGTCAGAACGAAACTCATGCATGGCGAAGGGGGGACCTGAAACACTGAAACCTGGAGGAGGCTTGCACCCACACCCGGGAGCAGAAGGCAACGGGGAGGCTGCAAAGGGCTGACACTGGCTCACCCCCTGCAATCTCCAGCAGTCGGTCCCCTCTGATCCCAAGCCTGGCCTTCCACGGCTGCTGTGGCCCCTTTTTGGATGCTCTTAGACCCGATCAGAGCAAGAGGAGGGACAGGCTCGGCTCCTCCACGGAAGAATTCATTTTTCATCCTGTGACACTGTTGGATGCAAACCTGAAGGGAAAGCCTGGACTGAAACCCTGCTGAGGCCAGCCCAGCCCCAGCTCCGCTCCTCTGATGGTTGGCAAGGGTTCCCCAGCCCGCACGCACGCTGGCTTCGCCCCACACGAGCACCCCACAGAGCTGAGCCCTGCCGCAGCTCGGCAGCACGGGGGGTGCCCAGCTCCAGCTCCAACACATGCAATTATGACCCCAAATTATCAAGGCAGGGAACAGAGCGATTCCTTCCTAACCAAGCCGAGGAGCCCGTGGTGCTGCCCGTCCCAGCCAGGGCTCAGCCCCTGCCTTGCCACCGTCTCCCCTTGGCGCAGTTTTGGCACCTTCACCTGGGGAAGGGGAGGGAGGGGAAGGCATCGCTTGGTGACACTGAGAGCATCATCTTCTCCGCAAAATGCATGAGTCATCTCCGCAACACACAGCCGGTGTCAGCCCGAGACACAGGATCCCAGCGCTGCCCACACGCTGCTGAAGAGAGCCAGCCAAAATCAGCGTTTGGCTTCCCGGCAGCACCCAGCCCCCTCCTTCCTTCCTCCCCCCGCCACCACTTTCAACAGCCACCAGCTCTGCTCAAAAGGATGCTGCTTCTCAGAAGGTTTTAGGGTTTTTGTTGTTTTGGGTTCTTTTGGGGTTGGTTTTTGTTTTTATGTGGTCAATCTGGCCCAGTCAGTTTCAGAAAGAAAAAACAGCTTATCTCCCCCCTCCACACACAGCTCTCCACACAGTTTGTGCTGGGTCTGATGCAGTGGCGAGGGGCTTTGCTCGGAGACAGCTTCCCCCCAGCACTACACACACACTCTGAGCCGGCAGCACAGCTCTGCCGAGCACCTTCCCACCCCAGCAGCAGGGACAGGGGCAAGGACCAAAGACTGGAATAGGGACAGAGACCCCCAGGGCACACCAGGATGCTCACGGCTGCTGCAGCCAAAGACCGCCAGCTTCCCCATGCTCTGTGCATGCAGCGCTCTATTTAATGATGAAAACAGTGTGAAGATGTTACTGCAGTAATTTTACGACTTCTCAAGGCTAATTAGATGGCAAAGCGGCACTCGGGCCCTGCAGGCAGGTGGTCACGCTGCAACCCGCACTGGAGCCATCGCTGCTCCTACAAACGGTGCTGAGTTGCCCCTGTCATCTGTCCTGGTGGGTCACCACCCGGCAAGCCCGTGGGTGGGAGCTGAGCTGGACCTAGCGAAATATATCCATAAACAACTAAAACCTTCAGAAAAAACAACACTCAGCCTGCTGCAGGCAGCGTTTGCCCCAGCCCTTTCCAGCTCGCCCAGCCCAGCTGCCCCGGGACGGATGGGAGCAGGAACGACCCAGCGGGATGTGGGCTGTGCACAGAGGAGCAGCTCTTGTGGTAGTAGCACATGTGAATTGCTTTTTTCTGTGGGAATACAAGACCCCAGAAAGGTCACTGGTAAAAATCCTGATGAACACCCAACGGTGCATGCTCCAGCCTGGGCATTGCCACCTCCAGGCGAGCATCCCAGCGCTGGGGAAGGTGTTTGCAGGAGGTGCAGTGCCACCGGGCTGGTTTGAAGCTGCCGTGGGGATGACAGTGAGTGCCTGCAGAGTGGCTTCATTCCCCTGGGATAGCCTAGGAGCAGAAGAAGCCGTCCCACCACCCGCTGCACTGCTGGCTGTGCACGTGGAGGGGCAGCTCCCAGCTTCAGCACTTTTACTGAGCACCACAACAACCATTATTTCAGCAAACGATGCAGCAAACCGCAGGGGAAGGGCGGGGAGACAATCAAATTTGCGGGCTCTCACTAGGTACAAACACCGCTCGGCTGCACGGCAGTTACTTACCCGTGCGGTTTATGCAGGGAAATCGTGCAAATAAAATATAAAGCAGCACTTGCTGTAGAGACTGAGCACAACCCACCTGACGGGAGAAGGAGCAGCCCCATTTCAGCCACCCAGCAGCTGGGACCCCCCCGGGAGCTGCCGCATCCCCTTGGTCAGTCACGCCGCTCGGAAAGCGCTTGGAGATCTTTTTTGGATTAAAGCCGTGGACAGCTCGAGCTAGAGAGAAACAGGTGATTTCAAAGAGGGGCTGAACTTCTTCTGGAGGTAATTGCAGGCACTCGGCATGCTGGAGCAGCAGGCACAGATGGAGGCTAGGGATAACACAGTACCAGCCCCAGCCTGAGCAGAAGGGGTTTCTATTAAGTGCGATGCTTAAACTGTAAATTTCCCACAATAACCTGCAATGCCTCCCTGCAGCTTTCCCCACGCAGATGTGAACCGCAATGTGAAATGCCTTTAAAACACAAACACGGCCTAACACCTGTTCTAACGTTTCCTACGCCGCTCGTGCGGAGAGAAAAAACAAGGCCGGATGGCAGCAACAACCACCAAAAAGCAAAGCTGTGGTGAAGCTGCCGTATTAAAGAGCATCTCCTTTACCAGCTCCCACCTGTAGGCACAGAAGCTTTTCAGACATTATGGCTGAGCATCCCACCAGTGCCAGCATCCACACCTACCTGGAAGTAAAAGGCTTCTTAGCCTTGTTAGAGTATCTTACAGGTACAACTGCATCGAATATCTTATAGGAAAAAACCAATGTTCTTAGAATTTAAAGTTGAACAATCCAATTCCACATAGAAAGAGCCAGAGGCCTTGACTCATCTTTTACAGTCACAACACGTGGCATAAGCCATGGGTGCTCACAGCGTGATGGGGTCCCTGCACCCCGGTGGCAGGTGCTCATCCTGGAGAGGAACCATGCACTGAACTCTGCTTCCAAGGAAATGTGATTTTGGAGGGCTACCAAGAAGCTGAGGGATAGATCAGTGGTTTGCATACTGGCTTTTTGCAAATGTTTTTGCTTCTGGCTGGTATTCCTGGGTGCTAAGAGCCCTCCTGCTGGGTGCTCGGGACCAGCAAGGGTGATGGAGGCTGAGGGTGTCCCCACCTGGGGCCAGGCAGGACCACAGCAAGCCCGGCTCCAGGGGCAGCCACTGCCTGCACAGCAGCACACACAGATCTGCATCTTAGGCTACAACGGATGGAGACCCACTGCGCTTACAGCCATCTGACATGAAAATTATTCTTTGGGAATTTCCTGGAGCGGGGAAGGGAAAAAGCCACCCAAATCTGTGCAGAACACTGCAGAAGCCCAGTCTCGCACACAGCCTCCACCACCCAGGCAGGACCCCTGTCCCCAACCCCCTTTTCCCCCTCGGGATGCCAGCACCCACTCGCGCCCAGCACGCCAGAGCTTTCGAACCAAAGGCCACTGCAAGCTAGACCGACATCACCCGCTCATTTTATGTTAGACACTAAACAGACATAAGCTGATCGCTTCAACTTAATTACATAATAATTAAGCCCTCACATTCCTGTCATCTGCAACTGTCAACGGCAGTCTGAGCAGAGCTGCTGCTCCTCCTGAAGAGCCGTCACTCATCACTGCTAGCTTCTGAGAGGTGTCAAAATAGGGGTAATTTCGCCTGCAATGCCAGCTAACGCTGTAAACAAGCCATCGTGCCTCACTGCAGAGCTCTGCCAGAGCAGGGACCATGGGGACAGAGAGGTCCCACTTGCCAGTGGCATGGGACAGTGCCCAGGGCAGCGCTGGGAGCACGGCAGCCTCCGCTCCCAGCACAGGGTCCCCAGGTCCCTGCACCAGCACTGCACCCCCACCGAGTGACACCGCCACCTCGCCTCGTGCAAGCAAGCTGCGTAAAACACGCGTGTTTAAGCCCATTTTTAGGAATAGTTAAATACAACTTGGCACGTGCTTTTCCCTGCAGGATCAGAAAACGAAGGCTGAGGACGGAAATGTGGTTTCATTCACTGTTCACTTAGAAGAAGGTACAATTCCCCAGGGTGAAGCTGAGCACAGCACCCGCTCCGGCATGTGTGGAGCACTGGACAGGCTCTCTCTCTGCCGGAGGAGACCATGTTCTCGCCCAGCTCCACTGCACACCAGGCCTGATCCTGCTCCCTTGTTGCATCTCCTGCAGCTGAACCAACCATGCTGCATCGTCCCCCTCTCCAGGAAAGCCAACAGCCCCAGGGTGTCCATACATAAATCATGGCTTTCTCCTTCCCCTTCGGCTGCTTCCCCTCCAGACCCTCATGGAGCTTCCTGTGCATACATGCAATACCGTAACTACCATTTTATTATTACTTAATTTTTACAAGCACTGAGTATAGCTTGTGAGGTTTCATTTAGGATTGCTCTGCTGCCTGTCAAAATTCCTGTCACACCTTTGTGGTTGCTGAACAAGTCACTACCACTGCTCCAGCAACACTCCGTCAACTAATGGGCAGGTGGAGAAGAATTTCTCATTCAATTAAAGCAATGATTAATTTTTGCAAGAGAAGTATAATGACTTAGGTGGAGGGCTGCCCTCACCCTTGGCCAGAGCACCATCACTGAGCTTTTCTTTTCACCCCTGGCCCAGCCATGCTTTAACAAATTCCTGATTAATTACCCTGGGAGGTGGCCATGACTCATTGCCACCTCCAAACAAGTGCCTTCCTCACCTTGCCTTGCAAGGAGCCCACTGGCCTCGCTCAGCCCTGCCTGCAGCTGATGCAGCTTTTGGCTGGTTCTTGTCAACACGGTCTCACTTGTTTGGGTGAGCCTGGCACAACACGCAGGAAAATAAAAGGCAAACTGGAAAGTCACAGCAGCGCACCTGGCACTGCATTCCCCGGGATGTGCTGAGCGGTGCTAGCAGGGATCTGCAACCTAAAAGTACCATGAGTAGAGACACCTTGATACTGACCTTCATCCTTTATCTGCTCCATCCCCAGAAAGGGATTTGGGATGGGGAGGCTGGAGGAGAGCTGGCTCATGGCACTGCCAAGCCCCGTGTAGCTGTGGTGTGATGCTGCTGCAGATGGAGGCACTGGGATGGAGATCCTGAGTACCAGAGACCCCGAGCACCTGTTGCAGCTGGGGTTCTCATCACTGTGGAGCAGACTGCACCCCACATGCTGCTGCAGCAGGAGCAGCCAATCCTGCCCCGAGCTGTCCCTGTGTCCCCCACTGTGCTGAGCCTGCTCGCCCGGTGATGCCACCCCAGGCTGGCCCAGATAGTAGCCAGGCATCATCGCAGGGGAGAGGAGAGAGGTCCCCAAACACAGAGACATACCGAGAATGCAAAAGCAAATTTGAGCAAGTGGCTTTAATCTGCACCACAAGCACGGTTTTCTGCATGTGTGTGCTTTTGCAAGGGAAAGATTTTAACCACGTTATTTTTGCTGGGTAACTTACCGACAAAACCACTGGTCTTTGCTGGGGCGCTGGCCTGACAGGCGCCCACCTGCCCCGTCTCACCCCCGGGTTCACTTCCCACTATTTCCCTTCCCAGCACAATCCAGCCAACAGCTGCGAAGGCTGTTTTCTTCCTTCAAAATAATTCATTCCTCTTACACCATCTCCACGCACCAAAGTTCTGGAGATCGAGCTCCTAAAACCCGTCGGTGCAGAGAGGCTGAAGACGCACAGCCTGCTGCCACCTATGGATGGGCAGCCGGGAGAGCAGGGACCCCCCGGCGCACGGCTGGCTGCAGCGGGGGCTTCACTCGGGATAAAATCCCTCGGGAGCGGGGGCTGCCAGCAGCCCTGGGCAAGCCCCGAGCTTCCACCTCCGTCAGACAAGCTCAGCAAGGTGCAGGACACGGAGGGCTGAGGCAGGGTACTGGGAAAGTCGCTACCCATCATGTGAATACACATCACACGAGGAAGGGAGCAAGCCTTTTTTTGGCTTGCTGGATTAATCGGATTGCTGGGGTTTTTTTTGACAGACCGTAGCTTGCCCTCCACTTCACCTAGTTGTTGTGATGTAATTAAATCCTAAAAAAAGAATATTGTACGTATTTGCATTCAGATTGCTGAAGTGATGATTTCTGCAATAACACTCTGCAGCATACCGACAGCGGACGTCTGTGGGGCCGCAGAGCGGCATATTCCACCCTCGCTGGAGGAAACAGGGTTATCTGTAATAGAAAGGACACGTTATTCTTACAGCATGGTACCTAGCTGAGCTTTCAGTTCATGGAAGAGGCTACTTGGCTGGTGGCAGGGGCCACCCCGCACCCCACGAGCATCCCTCCTGGCAGCCAGAGCTCCGTGTGCCGCGCTGCCCGTCACACAACGGGACCAGCCCTTTACCTGCAATAGGACAAAGAGGAGAGGGTAGGATGCAGTGTCTGCAATGATGCAGACAAACAACTGCAAATCAGTGTTGCATGAGATGCTGTTATATACATCCTATTTAATGTTCATACACCCAGTATTCATCTTTTTTTGCTCTGGTTATCTGCATGCATGCTCTGAAAATGGAAAGCTAACCAAAAGCAGGCACAGTCTAATCTGCTGGTCTCGGGCATCCACCACAACCACTGCCTTAGTCTTAAAAAAAGGATTTAATACTTCCAACACAGGGTTAAAGATGTCCTATTATTTTATTCCTTTTTGTAATTTCATCAGCTTCAGCTTCTTGAAAAACCTGTTTTTCTTTTATCCTGAGTCATTTCGCATGAAGGAACTATTGTTCTAAACTGTGACTCATCACTTTGCATCACCACTTTCCAAACCCCTCGGGGGCACTCGGGCATCGAAGCAGGGAATGGCAGCCAGCCTTTATTTACCAATAAATAGGCACTTCATCGCTGCATTGACTCATCGCTATTTAAGCCTCATTTTATTCCTACTTCCCAACTGTGAACCCGGAGCAGATCATTCTGTTTGCTTTTGTAATCGCCTTTTATGAACAGCATTCACACGAACCACATCTTGCTGACAGTCTACTGTTTAAATACAAATACAAAAACTTGTAAGTAGAGACAAGCACCTAAATGCTAGTGCTGAAATACCTGGAAATACCCAGTTTCCAGAAACCAGCTGCCATGAGGCAGAAAACACAACTGCTCGTCACTGAGACATACCTCATACAGCAGAATTCACGGGGGAAAGCAGGCCACTATCCAAAGTACCCACTCACTGAAGCTCTTGTACAGATCATAGCTGTATCTTCTTGAAATACACATCTAGAGGAGCCCTTCTGGAGCTAGAACCCCCTCTGCCACCCAGAGCTACATCACCCCTGCCCAGCAAACACAGCACCAGCAGCGGCATGCAAGAGGTAAGCAAATTCTGCATGAGCAAAACCGAGCCTTAAGAGTTTAAAAGGTGCAAAATGAAAGGCTTGGTCCTGCTTTTCTTATGCAGCCAGACCTCAGTAATGCTCTTTGTGTACGTCTACTACTGAGTAAGTATCAATAAAGCAAAAGCAACTAAGATATTTAGATGCATTATTTCTTCTAAGTCCCACAGTTGTCAAGACCAAGTGGCACTCGGCCCCCTGTCCTAAATATACAACACTGCACTTTGCTGTGGGATGTAAATCATGGCTGGGATCTCCTGCAGCCCCAGTGCCAACTGGAGCTGGAGGGAGCTGTGTTCGCAGGGAGCCCGCTGCAAGCTCAGGCAGTGCGCTCCAGCAGGCTCTTGCTGTGGTTCAGCTGGGTCCAGATTGATCTCAGGGGCAGGAGGATTGCACAAGGCACAGAGCAGCCCTAACACAAGCCGTCACGCCTGAGGCAAACAGCAGCACAAGAACATCACTTGAAAACCAGTGGGAAGAATAAAGAGAATGTCCAAACCTACAGCTATGAGGATTTCTGATAAATATCCCAAAAGTGGGTTGCACACCATGGTAAGCTTCAACTGGGGTGTGAATTCCTGGGTTTCTCTAACAGCAAATAGCCTATTGATGTGAAATTTTAACAGTTTTTCTTGCCTTCCTACTCTTCTATACTGTCCATTTTTCACCTTTAAGCAACTAATAGAAAACCATTTGGAAGTCATCTCTAGCCAAAATTTCCACAGCAGTCACCAACACTGGACTGCTGGCAGAGCTCCCCAGCCATGCAGTATGGGGCACAACTGTATTTTTGGGGGGAACGAGCTGAATTTGGGGCTTGGCAGTTTTCCTTTGTCTCTTGAGCAGCAGTCACACGCCAGCCTGAGGTCCCAGTCGAAACCTCCTCCTCCTCAGGCACAGCTTTCCCCTGCGGACCTTCCCCGTACTGCACAAGGCTGGTGGGGGGATGCTGCTTCTTCCACTTCACCTGATTTTTCAGGCTTCGCATGAAAAACCACAAACTTCCCAAAGACCAGGACTGGGAGCAGATTATTCCCAAGGGAGATCAGAAATATAGGCTAAAGGGAGCAGCACAGGGTTGCAACACATGCCCTGCAGGTGATGTTACACAGGAGAGAGATGAAGGCACATGCTGCTCCAGGTTTAGGGGTGCCATGCATGAATGGGGGGGCAGGTCACCGCCTGTTCCTGAAAGGACTGTCTGCCTGCTCAGGCTCTTGCTGCAATGAGGCAGGAGTCAGATCGCCTCTTCTGCGAAATGAGAAAACCAGGAGCGAAGTAAATCCAGGATCCCACTGGTCTTTTTTTGCCTCTGTTTTCGCTCTCCCTCCTCGCATGACTTTTTCACCCAGTTCCCAGGACAGGCTCTGGTTTCCTCCCAGCTGCCAGCACTCACCTGCCCACACAGGCAGGCTGCTGCCTGTCCCAGGGAGCTCCTGCCCAGTGCAACCCAGGGCGCAGCCCACTCATCCCTCTCTGGCAACGGGCACTGCATCCCTGCATCCCAGGGAAGCTGCCTGAGCCTCCGTGATGCGGGTGCTGGCTGAGGAGGTGCTGCGCCAGGGCAGACCTCTGAGTTCTGGGGGAGGAATTAAGCATCTGGGGTGGGGAACATCACTGACCTTTGCACCTGGGACGTGGGCTCAGAGCGGAGGTGCCAGGCTCCGTCCCAGTGGCTGCAGGTGGGACATCCCCTGCAGGGGAGCAGCAGTGGAGGGCACAGCCGGGGCAGGCTCCAGCAGAGGACTCCGGGCAGGACCAGCTCCATCCCCACCACAGCCTTGTACCCTGAAGGTCACCGTTGGAACCACCTCATGAGCACAGAAGCAAAGTACACACGACCCATTTCTCCTGCATCTTTTTTGCCTTCTTTCACAGTCTTGAGACACTATTATTAATATTATTATTATTTGTAGAAAGGATCCAAGTCTCAGTCACACAGTTGGAAGAAGAATGTATTTCAAATCTGGACTGTACAAAAGAAAACATCACATTTGGTGATTTCTTTCCTAGACACTTTCAGTGTAAAGTGCTCTTGTGTCCACAAGATATTGTTACAGAAACACGGCACCTTCCCTCTTACCTGGTAACATACTGGGCAGTTCCTTTGCTTTATTGCTTGACCTACTTCCCTTCCCACAAACACCTCCCAGCAGCACGATGCTCTGCACTAAGTTCAAATTCACTTTGTACTCCTAGAGAGGTGCAAGTCCAATGATAGCTGACCAGGTCAGACAAGGACTTCGCCAGCACCATCTCCATGGCGTGTATTTCATAATTTCATGTTTACGGAGACATAAATAGACTCCATCCCACAGTCACATGCATGAGGATCTGTTACACATTCCTCGGTGCAGCCAGACTTGCAGCAGCTCCGTGAACTTCCACTAACCACAGTGACTGTAACTTTTTTGGTTTTCTTTGTTTCTCCCAAAATAGTAACAGCAAAGAACACACGTAAATCTTTTACTGATTCTCTCTTGCATTCTGCCTGACAACAGCCCTGAAAACACAAGATTTTCTTCTTTGATAGAGGGCCCCCTTATAAATTTCTTCCTCAGGATTTTGAGCATCAAACTGTTGAAGAAAAGCTCTCCCCAAAACAGCCTGAGGGGAGGAAAAAAAAAAGTCATATTTTTTTCAAACTTAGGAGGCAATTCAAATTACAGATTAGAAAACAAAAGGCTATTACAGAAGTGGTAACAGCAGAGAGCAGGACTAAAAGAGAACTGAAAAAAAAACCCAACCAAAAAAAGAAGTTCTCTTTACAGACAAATTTTCAGGACCAAATGTCAAATCAACATAACCTTCTTTTGGGGATGTTCATCGAGCTCCTCAGAGCCAGCTGTCACAGACAGCAGTGAGTAGGAGCAAGTGGATAGGACACATTTTCTAAAAAACACCCCAGTAAACATCTCATTTCATAGGAACGCCCATACTTCTTTACACCAATGCTTAAAGTGTCTCTGATGCCAGTAATAAAGCATAAGCTCTAAAAAAAGGCAGACTGTATTATTAGCTCTGCCTCCTCCTGCTCTGCCTGAACAGTTTCTCCAGGCAGCACCCTGAACTCCAGCTGCTCGCCCTGCTGTAGCTGCACATCTGAATTTCTCCCACAGTATCTCCTGTAATTACTTAATTCACCAGTAAAGCAAAAGAGTTTAATTTTCTCTACTGTAAACTCCTGATCTTTTTAGCCTTTAAAACCTGTGAGCACAGACTTTCACTAGATGGCCTCTGCAATTCATATAAGTTCATCTCAGCATTTTAAACAGATTTGAAACCTCTTGTGTGTCTATATACGTAAATATATATGTATACAATTATTATAGATCCATCACGTAACAGACACACAGAGCAGGAACGGAAGAGCTAAGTGGCGTATACAGGAGTCTTCCTTTCACAGTTCCAGCTTACACGAACCTAAACCCAAACCCTGCTCTAAGGAAGCAGAGAGAAAACAACGTTCAGGCACTGGAGCTGGAACCAATGCTCTCAGCTGAGCTCAAAATCCAGCTCCGAGTGCCAACAGGCATGAGAGAGTTTAAAATACGGTTCGGAGTTTAGCAGCTCACACTTATCTCTGGTCAGAAGTCAAGTGCATTAAACAAGCGACCTCAGCTCCGTCCTTGTGGAACAGTTGACCAAGGAGCAGCAGTTTGCAGTGCCTTGGCAAAACTCAGTTAAATTGTAGGATACTGGACAGATTTCAAAATAACCTGACAAACGCTGGCATTACCATAGCGCGCACAGACTGACAGAAATACAGCTCCTATCACTAGCTGATTTCTCTCTCCCCTTTGCTTTCACAAGCGCCAGTATTTATTTCCACATACCAGCCCCGGGGTCAGCTCACAAACAAGCCACGGCAGAGCAGCGTCAGGAGCCCTGGTGGCAGCTGTCCCCCCTCTTACCTCACCACCAAGAGGGCATTTTTCAGCCCAATTAATTTTTCCCTCCCTCCTGCTGCACAGCCAGCAGCTTGGACAAGTATTTCCTAGGGATGCTTGCACCACCCCCAGGGCAGCCCCGTACCACGGCCCCTGTGCTGACCCCCTCCTCCAACCCCATCTCCTGCCACCAGGAAAGCTTTGCAGTTTCAACAAACCTTTAACAAAGATTTTCGCAAACTTTAACTTAAAACAAATGCTGACCTTCCTCTCGAGCCACATTCTCAATGAAAAGCAACTTCCTCCGCTGAGAAACCCCGCGTGCTACAGAACCTGAACCAATTCAGATCCTCTGGCAGGGTGAGATCAGGTTCCCCGCCATCGGCACACACCGCTGCAAGCACCAGTCCTGTCCCTTCCCAGACGGCTTGTCACAATACACCCCTCGTCAACAAAGCCACTAGATCTACTCAGGCACTCGAGTATCATTAAATTGCTAAGATTGGGTCTCCAGCAGCTCCTCTCTGCCCCAAGCTCCTGCCAAGGCTCTGCTCCAGCTAGTGCTGCTCCCGGGAGTTCAGCAAACTGCTCCGACAGCCAAGTGCCGCCTTTGCACGGGGAAAATCTAACCGAACGGTATCAAGTCTCACTTGCCTGTGCCAAAACAAGGTGTTTGGACCCAATACTGAAAGTATGCCTTTAAGTTCTCCTTTCCCAAGGATAGTGTTTATTTACATTGCACATTTGGAAAGAGAATCAGAAGCTACAAGCAGATCCAAGCTTTGCAACCCACTCTACACATCACAAGTTTTTGTGCTGTTCTTTTAACATCTACTAAATATTGTCACAGTTGGGTGAAACACAGTCAACAGTGAACAGTACTTGCTTAGAGCAGCTTTTTTTGTTATGAATGCAGAGGAGGTGACCCAAAATGCCATTGATTTACACGTGGTTTGTACAGTATCTTCTGTAGCTTGCATGTGATGAAGGCTTCTGTCATCACTCTAGGACATCGGCAAATGGTGCCCAGGTTAAGGGAGGCATTTCTTCATTCACTGCTGCTGGTGGTTGCTGTCAGAGCTCTTCTTACTCAGGCAGTGATCAAGTACGCCATAATCCCTCCGGCCCTCACCTCCGTCACAGGTTAAACAAGGACAAGAGCCCTCTGCCTTCACAAGGATGCTGAGGCAGCACTAGCACATGGAAAGCTTCAAGATCCTAGAAGGAAAGGCATCAAAAGCTCTAAAATAATTATGATTTTTTTACTATGATGGGACACATGCTGTAAGAAATGGGGTCATCAGAAAAACAAGAGATATGTTTTTAATTACTGTATTACCATAATTGCTCATCACCAAACAAATTTCTAATTCTAGTTCAAAAGCACTCAAGTAAGAATGTGAACAATGTAAACTAGGAACATATACTTAGGATTGAAAAATAGTTCTCTATGACATTAGGTTATTACACTTTCCTGTGGGCAGTACCAAACAGGGTTGAGTGGGCTCAATTTGAGAAGCACGTGAACTCAGTGGCAATCCCCCTCAGCACAGTCCCACCGACAGTGCAGATCCCGGAGGGCTGCTGGATTCTAAGGCAGTATCATTCACCACTAAGGTTGGATCCTTCCATCTCATTTTAAAATTGCAACAAAGGAAACTTTTTTCATGTTCAAAGAGTTTTCCAAATAGAGGATTTGTTTCCACATGCACATCAACAGAAGCCCTAGCAAAGAAGAAACCCAATTATTATACCTGGCTGAAAAAAAACCACGTACTAAGTCAGCACACCTTTTTCCTGGTTTTGATAATCTGAAAAGAGCTACCTGTTTAAATTTCCTCTTCTTCAAATTCCAAACCAGAATTTTATTTTCTGTTTCTGATACTTAAATTTCAAGCATGGGATGGAATAAAAACAACAACAAACACCACACTAAGAACATGTTTAAGAACACTTTCATCTTTAGCTTTTCTTCTGCAGTTTATTATATAAATTATGCTTTTAAACATTTAGAGCACTCACATTTCAGAACAGAAAACGTTTAGTTCCCACACTGAGATACTAGTGCAAAGAGTGGTTTATCTAAGTGCAAATAAGTTACATGTCCCCACTGACAGCCAGTGGATGAGGTTGTTTTTAAGATAACTCCTAAGTCCATAACTAACAATTATGTTACCTACACTAAAACTGCACACATTGTAGTCAGTCGAAATATTGGACTTTGGTTTGTAACAATCAAACACTCTGACAGTACAAACAAGAGAAGAACAATTTGACTTCAAGCAGACCTGTGAATTCACTGGGACTGGAGACCACCACCGTCATTTTTCTGTCCTGACTTTAGTTATAAGCAACTGGATGCCAAATGTCCTACTTTATATTCAGTTCCAATTATTAAAATACAGTAAAGCCCACATGCATGCAGGTATTGTATTCCAGTGAATACCACAGGTCATCTTTGGCACATCATAGACAGCACCTGAACACTGAATACAGAAATATTAATTAAATAATCTTGATCTGACAAGAGGATAAATGAGAAAGCTCAAAGATCCTTCCCATCTCCAATGCCAGTAATTGCTGCTGAAAAATTTATTAAACCAAGACTGAAATACAGCAATGCCTCACAGCTACACAACACATACTAACCCCCAAGTTTAATTGAATACAAGCTAAATAAATCTTAGTCAACCATAGATGCTAGCATATGGGGCCACTGCAGTGAAATACAGGGCACTTTGTCAGAAGTAGTTATTAGTATCTTAGAAATCTTCATTCATTTCCCTTAAAGAACTGTTGCAATGTAAAAACAGAATGAGACGCTTCATAAATAACATCTTTATTAATGAATTTTCTTTTTCACATTCTTTAAAGTGATGTTTAATTGAAATCTGCATAGTCAAGAGTGGAAAAAAAAATTCATAGAAGTCTGACCCAAATGTGAATGTTGCTTCTTGTTGGTTTTTTTTTTTTTTGTTTCTTTTTGGGTTTGTTTTTTTTTTTTTTAAACTTAAAGTAAGACTGGTCACAATCATAGGAACAAGCAAACTGCAAGAATAAATGACCAGGGAGATGTGGAGATGAAAACCACCAGAAAAGCACTCTTATTGGAGTATCTGTCTATAAATGAAGTCTTCACACAAAGACACACAACACCCATTCACATTCATGTGCACAACAAAACGTAAACATCAGAAGAAAGATACTTCCTCTACTGAATGAAATGAAACAGAGCAAGATTGTTTGTGTATTTAACCGAGTGTTGACCAGTGATTCCCACAACAGGAACCATTACAATACCCAGGGTGGATAAACACAAGGTCCAGATTTCTTCATGCCCTTATTACAACCACATTTAAACTAGCATCCTACAGCAGGAAACATGAAATCTGAGTATTTCCATAATACGAAGAATTAACACACACTGTTAAAGCAGTACCACCTTCCTTTTTTAATTCTTAACACTATCATCCCTTTCCTTACTGCTCAGGTTATTCACAGTTGGCTGGACGAGCAGGCGAAGAGGACCTCTCAGTGCCCACGTAATGGCTCAGCCTGTGGAAGCGCAGCAGAACACCTCCACCTCCAGCTTCATTTCCATAAGCACAGGCACCACAGCCCCAAGCCTCCCACATCAACACCCCAACGTGACTCTGCAAGCAGTGGTTTTAATATTTACACCATCTACTGATAGCTGTCGTTCTCTGCATTATAACCATCATCAGAAAAGAGCTAGAGGAAAAAAAAAAATAGAGGCACATCCCCTATGTAACAGCTGTCGGTAGTAAGGACTCACATGTTGTCTACACACTGGTGAGAGGCCACCTCTTACCTCCAGTTTTGATTTATGCAACAGAGACACTACTCTAAAGCTGAGCACTAGTTTAAATGCAGAATTCTCTTATGTTGGTGATTTGGAAAAGCTATCCGATACCATCACTCTGAACTTCACCATGCACAAACTAGGCTTAACATTTTGCAATGATCGTGCAGTAATAAACTTCAGTTACAATTTACATTAGTTAGGTTCTGAATTATTCATCTTATTCAGATGCGCAATCTAGGGCTGTGGGGAACTGATCATCAATATTCAATCACAGAAGTTCAGATCTGGGCAAGGAATAAGTCTCATTTATTTGCTATAAGCCTATAGGCTTTAAATCTGAGACTCAAGCCCAGCAGGTCAAGAGAGAAAGGTGTTTATGAAATCAAACCAGTCAGAAATACATTTGCTGTCATGGATATTGGAAACGTAAGGCCTAAAGTATTTTGGAGAAGACCTACAAGGGCGAGTAAAAGGGATTCAGTAAAAACACTTGTACCAGTACAAACTGCTGCAAGGGAAAAACAAACCACACAGCAAAACTCAAACCCATCGGGTGAAACTGTGAGTCCAGGGCTGAAACCCTACCTGCATCCAACAGGTTAGCGCAAAATATCCCCAGCACACAGAAGCACCAACCACAGCTCCATGCCAGCGTCAGCCAGCATCCACAAGATGTTGACAGACACATGCACATCAATACCCCCTCTTTGAAAATAACCTGCTTTCTCTTCAGGGAACTAACGCACTCAAAGATGGAGAAAAACAGAAGTCTGGAAACAAGGACTGCAGATAACCAAATGTTACCCCAGAAATAACCCACCTGGGCAGTCAGCAGCTAGCTGCCACACCGGCTAGGTTTCAGGGCGAAACCACAGAAAACAATCCATCTTGTCCCAATTCAAAACACCAAAAATAAAACTGGCCGATTGGGTGTGGGCTGATAAATTTTCACGAGCAGCAATGGCAATGTTTTTTTTTTCCTGGCAATTTCACAGGCAAATCTTCTAACAGACCTAATCAAATTAGGAACAGAATATTTAGTGCAATGGTAGTCTTAATTTCTTCCGAAAAAACCCTGTTACTTCCTGTGTCACTTCAGGGGTTTCATTCAAAAGACCAGTAGAGTAAGACCACTTTTGACAGTAGTTCAAGATTTACATCAGCAAGCTGATTTACATTATTTGTACTTTTTAAAGGTGGTGGTTATAAGGGCATTGGATTACACTTTTCTTTTACTAATACAAAATCCTATAATAAATGCAATTTGGTAGTCTGAAAAAACAACACCTTACTCTAACATACAATGAAACTACTTTGTAGCCTTCTGTGTTTCAGGAAAACATCCCACATATTCAGATCATCAGGCAGCCTCACTAATTAAGACACATTAAAATGAAACATTTTCCATTACAGTTGCCAAAAACTGGATTTAAATTTATTGCATGACGTTGCATAAGAAAGTGTATTATTGAAAACCGTAAGGCATCATGCAATTATCCATCAGCTAAATTATTTATTATACCTTGAAAGATGGTTATATACTCTAAAGTTATAAAACCAGTTTCAAAAAAGTACATAAAAAAATTTAACATAAGCATTAAATATTTTCACATGTTCGTAGTTTTTAGCTGTTAAAAAGTGCATTCAGACATACTATACTGGAAAGTTGCTCTGACCAAAAATGGTGCCGAAGACTTGTTAAATTAAAAGCTGCAAAAAGGTGTTGTATGGGATTAGAAAGCGCACAGGCTGTGGTACTTAAACTTACAAACTCACTTGAAATAATTTCTCAGTCCTCACACTTAACAATTTAGCATACATGATATAATTAGCTAAAAGTGTATTTTTATAACTAAACAGTCAAATGAATTCAAGTTACGTACACTGAGTGATCAAATAAGGAGCAGACTTAATATTCAGACATGGGACAGAATGTACTGATGTGATTTTGGCATTAATCAATGTACTGTGCCATCCAGCGGAAGCCTTCTCCGTAGCCTTGTCTCTTTAGCACACTGCACATGAACACTTCTAACGGCCTCGCGTTCAGCTCTTTCAGTGGTATACTGCCCTGCAGAGACACAGAAGGGTTCCAAGTTACACTATCGTAAAAAGACAGCTACTTGACATAGACATTTGTTTCTATGGAATGCCATTATTTAACTTGTGCTGGATACTGGAACTTTGGAAAATAAACTCATCTAAAACGTGTAGATTAGACCAGGGTCACTCGAGAAATACACAAAGCCTATTTTCATGTGCATCCGTATTTGGAGAGGGTGAAGTACATGAAACCAGAATGCAACAGCAAGCCTGCGGACCGAGAATTTCAGAGCTTGCACTTGGTTTTCAGTCACAGATGCCTGCTCTACTTCTAATAGCTTTACAACCAGATAAAAGCAGCATTTACTACCAGTTGTAGGACTGACCATAGCAAGAGTGCAAGTCGCTTACAAGATCAGCAGCGATAAAGCTGTGGCTCAACTGGAGATTCACAATGGTATTCATACTTCATAGACTATGTGCAGTGTTGTAAAAAACAGGGCAAGATACAAGGAGGGGGGAAGACAGTAGTAACAGTTTATAGCCCGTTAACACCAATTCTAAAACTAGCCTGTGCAACTCTCAAGTAGAAAACCAGAAGATAAACATTTGTTCCTGCTCACCCTAAACTGACTGGCATTGAACTTAAGGGAAGCATTTAAGAGTGAATAAACAAGGAATTGCAAGGCCAGGTGCCCTCCTCAGCAGAGCCATGCTGCTGGGCGTCTGGTGGGAGCTGGGACACAGGCCTCACTGGAACAGCTTTGTCAGCTGCAGAGGTGTCTTTCCAAGGGCAAAGGACAACAAAGCAGCTTGTTTCTAGTGCCCTGTATCCAAATACCTCCTATGAGTATTACACTGTATTTACTTAAAATTAAGAAGTATCACAAAGATCCATAATAGAAGTCTGCCTTGTTGCTATGGATGCCAGTAGGAACTTTTTTTTCCCCCCTCTCACAAGCTACAAACTCAGACTTGTACAATAGTATAAACCTATTTCTAAGCATCAGGTAAGCATGTTAAGTAACAAACTGTACTAAGCCCACACTTCAAATGAGAAAAATCATGTACTGAAAGATTTCACCCAGTTTCCTCTTAGCTTCTCACTATAACTATAGCCTCTCAAACCTTGCTAATCATTTAAAAATACTGCATAGGAAAGTTGAAGTATCAAAATGATCCTAAGTACAATTAAGTTCTCTCTGAAAAAATGTAGCATTGAATATGACGTAGAAGAGTTGCAGTCGAGATGCATCTAACACACACGCACACACAGACACTCTGGAGTTCATTCCATATGTGGTTATTACGTACCAAGTACTTTATACGTTAAAACCCATTTATTGTGTATAGCTCTAGTGAACATACAAGTAAGGCAAGCAAACTCCCCAACAAAAAAATGCCCCAAAACCAAACATACACATACCCCAAAAAAGAAAGAAGTATTACCTTTCCTGTTGTCTGGCCATACAGACCAAACATCTCTCGTAACCTCTCTTCACTGATGGCTTCAGGTCTGTCAATCTTGTTACCAAGAATTAGGATAGGCACATTAGCAATAGTTTCATCTGTCATTAGTGACTACAAAGGAAGGAAGAAAGGAGGAGAGATTAATTTAGAACACAGAAGGTCACATTGCTACTACTCATGTCCAGGTGGCAGCAGAGCACTGTTGGATACTGGAATTTGAGCTTATTTTGTAGACACTAAAGTTAAAACTTTCAAAAACTTATTTAAACTTACATCAAGTTCTTCTTTCGATTCAAGCAATCTTTCATGATCTGCACAGTCCACCAAGAACACAATGCCATTAATTGCAGGCAGATAGTTTTTCCACACTCTGCGAGCTACAGGGAAGATGTGAATTAAAAACAAAAGGAAATTACCCCAAAATTTAGAGTGAGGCACATCAGTAAAAAGCAGCAGGGACTTTTTTTTAAGTCTTAGCTTATGTTGCCAGTCTTCAGGATGTAATTTCATGTTTTACAAAGCTTGAAATAATGGAGCAGAAGTAATCATTACTTTTACTGTTTCACCAATATCCCAAATGCACACTGATGTATTGAAACTTTTTAATGTTTCCCAAAGAATTGTGTCAACAAAGGTAAGTTGGAAGCATAAAGCTTAAAGGTAAATGCAAGTGATACAACGTACAGAATACTCTTCAAAATACAGATACCAGTCAAAAATTTCTACTCTACTGCAGCTCTTGCCAAATCATTTTGGGTTTGTGATAAGCAGTGGAGATGGACAAAAGAGCAGTGGACATTTTTCGTGCTGTCAAAGAGTACGGGAAGTCAATCTCTGCAGCGTGGTCATATTTCTGATCTGAAACAAACGAACTGTAGACAACAACTCAATTTAGTGAAGTGTGTTGATATATTTATTCTCTTACCTTGAGCATGTCCACCCAGATCAAAGGTAGTGAAAGTCATGCCAGCAATTGTCAGCTCTTCTGAAGCTAAAAATACACAGAATTATGTTGTCTGTGAAGATCACGTAGTGCACTGGAATGGTCTAACCTTCTAATATGTAGATTTTACCTTCTCTCTTGGTTCTTTTCAGCATTTTGTTATTCAAGAAGCAAATCAAGAACCATAATTTTCTCTCAAAATCAATGACACGTTTGTTTAACAACAAGATGTTATTAACCATTAAAACACATGTGAAATATCTACCATGCTAACAACAGCAGAGCATATTCGTGTATTATTTATTCCTACACATTATACAAACAACAGTTGGCTCTGGCATGTGGTTTGCCACAAAGAGGGCATTTCATGTACAACTCTGCTCAAGGTTTCTCCTCTTCATGTCTTTCCCTAATTTCCCACCTCCTTACTGGACTTGACCAATCCAAATTTTTAACTTGTGTTGAACTTTTTTTCTTCTGCAAGGCTACCAGGATAACAATTACACAGCAACCTCTGAACCAAAAATAAAATAATAATAATAATAAAAAAAATCAAAGCAGCGTATATAAATGCTAGTTTTCCAGTTACAGAGAGAAGCTGCTCCCAAACGCTGCAAGCCCCAATTTCCCACAGTTTCTGTAATCTAGACTCTCAGGTCCATGCCCGTTACTCTCCTCTTTATTTTAAATTTAAATAAATTTAAGAAAAATAATTTATTTATTTCAAATATTCCACATTGAACTATCCTACACGCATTTTCCTGGACATTACTTGAACTACCTACAGATCGCAATCCCAGAAATTATTTTGTTTCTTCCCTATTACCCCGTTGGTCATATGATATATACTCAGATCCTGCTTTTCCTGCAACACTTCAAATACTTTCTAGCTACAGAACTATCAGATCAACTTACTGGGGTGTAACGTGGGGACATGTTGTCCCAGTCTGTCATCTTTGAGCATGTGCAGCAGTGTAGTTTTTCCAGCATTGTCCAGTCCAAGAAACACTAGTTTGCCTGATTTCTTGTACAGTCCTAGAACAAAGAAGGACCTAGTGAATAATCACTTAAATCAGTACGAGTTCATTTCTAGCGCTAGAGATGATTTTGCTCCCAGGAACAAAGTGTTACAGTCATAGTACAAACTACAGACCAGCCAAGCTCCTCCATGCACTTTATCGGTGCCCTTTAGCCATGTTCTCCTGCTCGTACAAACTACATTCACACTTGCTCATGTGCCTGCTGCGCTGTGTGTACTACATGCAATTTAAAGGACATTTAGCAGGAGAGGTAGAAGTACACAACTGATGTAACTGTGTGACTCATGTCACTGCATTTAGGTTATCTTAGGAAAACCGCAGCGGAACAGGACAAAATTTTGCCAGTGTGTCTTACTCTGCCCCAGCAAAAGGATAGTTTTGCTCAGAGGTGGTGGAGAGGGGAGCATGCAGGTACAGTGCTAACAGCAGGGTCTGAAATAGGGACCTGAACAGAAGGCGTTCTCTTCAACTACCTCAAATTACAACAAAAATACTTCTTCGAGGCAAAAAGAAGGTTCAGACCTCAATCAGTATATTACAGAAATTGGTTTCAACATCAACATTCATAATTAGTACATGTATGAATTCTTTTATGTTGGTTCATATTATTTTGACAAAAAGTAACATTCACCCATACTCCCAGCTAAACTGTATGGATATATCCTGAATGGCATCAATCAGGATAATTCTGAAACACTCACTGTCATGTGATAATGCTTTCATAACCGGGATAAGAAATTTTATTTTCACCAATTGTCATCTTTATAAAAATGCCTTTTCAATATTTTTTTTTTTACCTCTACTTGCAATCCCAGCAAATGGAACAGTTGCTGTGAAGGAGAGGAAGGATGTTCAAAACAAGAACACCATATTTTCTTAAGTTTGAGATCAAAGGGCAACTCTCTTATAACTTGCCAACACTACATCCTATGCCAGGATTATTTTTCACTGCTTCAAACTGATCGACATTCAAAGTGAAACATTTTAAAGACAAATTAAATTTTTTTTTTTTAAAAAAAATCACCTTCTGTACTGAAAAAACTACAGAAGTAAGTCTCTTAACTTTGCCTTTTTAAAGCATAAAATCTTCCCTTATTCCCTCTTCAAAGACCTGTGGCTGGATACTACGCGCTGCATATCTCCTCAGGAACCAGTGCTGACTCCACAGCCTTTACGAGTGCCAGAGAGGGCAGAACACTTAGAGAATGAGAAAATACATATATGTATATGCCGAAATTACATTTCTTCAGAAGTAAAACTGAGCTATGTTCCTAATAGAATTCTCTCTTCTTTCTATGCAAAAAGAATTGCAAAATACAGCCAAATATTGCAAGGTGGGAGGTTTTAACATTGCCAGGATCTTTGACTAGATAACGTCATAGTATTACAGCACATTGCAATATGCCAAAGACGAGTTTATTTTACTACCACTGTGATGATACAGAAACATTTTGTGAAGTACGCAATCAGATTTTACTGTTTAAACTCAACCATCCCATGTCTGTGGTCCCTACACTTAACTGCAGCTTCTCCTGCAAGCACAACTCGCACTGCAAACCGTGCGCCAGCACCTGCGCTGTGCCTTGAGGCCACAGGCAAAAGGCTGATGTTAGCCACCCAAAGGGCGCGTTGACAGCTGGCCTCGGTCTCCCTACACAAGGAGGATAGAGGGCAGAGGGAGCCAGTAACACCAGTTTCTGGAGCACTCATTTTTTCTTCTTACCGAACGTGTTATTCTCATACATGTTTTATTTGGTGGGATTTTAAGTGATGCTGTTGCACAGGTGGCTGCCTGGACAGCCCCGCTGACGCCACGGTGCTACAGGGCATACATGCCCGGGCCTGGCCGGCCTTCACACCACTGCTGTTTGCTCACCTCTGCCTTTAAGCTAATCTCTGGGATCGCATTCCAACGGGACACATTCTGTAACTTGCAGGAATTAATATTCTGTAGTATTCCTCAGCTTGTTGCATTAATGATCTTTATTACCACAGATACATGAAGTGTCTTCACAGTTCTTTCAACTACAACAACCTTTACTTCCCAAGCCCACCCTCTCACATGCCCAAGAACATACTAACTATTAAACTACAGAGTAGAGGAGAAAGTATTAATGTTTACAGAGAAAGGAGAAGTGGGCAAATATTTTCATATATTAGTTTACGTCACAGGAGAAACTCCAGTTCACATTCACTTTACAAGTTAAACAAAATTCTACTAAACCGTAGTAAAACCATAATATTTTTGCTACTCTCAGCCTGGACATTCAGGGGCCTTTGCTCCCAAATCAGGTGCCGCTGCTTTCTCTGTAACATTTCATACTTCCCAGGTGTCTTCCATAGAAACACAAGACAAACAAGCAGCAATACTTCAGCTATTAGCTACACCAAGACCGGAGTTTATATATCTATAAAAAGATTCTTTATGCATTCTAACAGTATATGTGTGCAAAGATGTACTTCATAGAAAGATCTTATCAGCCTGCTGACGGGGCAGCACAGGGAACAGGGGGGAGTTTCCCAAATGTTATAATCAGCCTTCTTCAACTGTAAATGTAAATAAAAATGCAAAGAGAAAGTGTTTCTTCTAGAAAAGAAAAAAGGGACACACTGAAAGTAATTCTCCCTCCTACTTCAAGCTCCAGAATCATTCACCAGAATTAGACTTTGCATGCACAGAAATGGAAAAGCAGGCTTGTGCGCAGTAATCACTGCTCAGCTAAGGGAGAGGAGATAAGAAAGATTAGTCAATTTAGTTAAAATTTCACTGGCTAATAGTTCGATAGTAGGCCAAGGGTCTAACATTCAGTGAAAAAGTTTAAACTTTCAACTGATAAAAGGTAGGTGGCACAGCTTGCCATGATTGCTTAATCTCAAATGCTTTTTATCTACTTCAATAAAATCCTCTGAACTTGTAAATTGTGCCTTTTACCTACATGATCTGCGACTTCTGTTCCTTTTTTTAGTATCCTAACATTCCTTTTCCTCCTGGTTGTTTTGGGGGTTTGTTTGGGGTTTTTTCCCCCTCCTGTTTTGCACAAAATAATATTTCCCCTTGGATTAATATGGACTGCAGAGTCTTCTGGCCAGGGAATACTTTCCCGAGGCTCTTCAGCAGACACCAGTGAAGTTTCAAACTGATTTCAGTGACACCAGTCACAAAATAATGCACTGCTGACCATGGGCAAAGGCTTCAATATCCAGCACTGATTTTTTGTAAACAGCTCCTTGATTTTGAAGTAAAATCCTCACATGTAAAAGAACTGAACTAAAATAACCAAGTTCGGTTCTTTACAGCACAGAAAAATAATGAGAAACTCTGCAAGTCAACTGAATTACACCAGCTTAAATGTAGTACAATTAGAAAAATCAAACCTATTATGTTCATAAAGGAAAATGTGGTATTTTCAACAGGTTAAAAGATTAATGTTAGATTGAGTGGAGAGCATGCTTTAGAAATACTCAATATTGATAAGTGAAATCTTTGTTTGAGTATTGCTGAATATACACCAATGCAAATATTATTATTTAACCAGCGACTACGTTTGAAGATAACAGAAATGAACAGACATTTTATACACGGATATCAGAAAGGAAAAACTCCAAACAATAAAAACTTACCTAAAAACTGTAATACACTACTGAAGCCACTGTAAATCCAATCAAATATGAAGGACATAGCTGAATCTTAGAGTCTGAAATAAACAAAAAAAATAGAGCATTTAAGATCCATCAGAACAGCACACTAAACACTTCAGATATTTACAGATAAAAAAACTTACCCAAAGGTCTGGATTAAAAAAAATAAACAGTTTAGTTTTGGTAAGCCATCCCAGGGACCAATTAAGTGACCCCACAACACATTAAGAAAGTTAGTGTAGAAATGGAAAGCAGAATCCAGACCTTGTGATTCAACAACAAAGACCTTTCCTCCCCTTGGAAAATGCTATGTAGACAGAAGTCTTTGCAAGAAATATAAATAATTTTATCTTAAGTACGATTTGGTGGAGATATGTGATGTTCCACTAAAGATTTCAAATGGGATCTTCACATAAACTTTTTAACTGGGAAAACGTGGCACTTTTGAGATGGCTATAAAGGATGTCAGTGCAGAGGCAGTGCTCCAGCCACCCTTGGGAGCTGCTGGGGTTTGAAGCAGAGGCAATGAGGTTTTGTGAAGTTAAATCCAGAGAGGTTTGATACCAAATATACCTCTATTGTCTGCACAGAACCTGTTTGGCTTGTAATGGGAAACAAGTACTTCGCACAAAGCACTGGAATTGCCATTCAAAAGACTGTCTTCCTATGCTATCCTGCACAGGCTGCCACAAATTAAACTTCAAATGCAAAACTTTTTGAGGTTTAAAAAAAGGACTTTAGAACATCATGCTTCCCACCAAATTCCTTCAGCCTAGATTCAAGAACAGAAGGCAGTGCTGAGAGCAGCCAGGATTACTATAACCAATGCTCTAGTTGTGCCATACAACCATCAGCCAACTTCAGCTGACCATCACAGGCAGGACAAACCCTGCTGCCAGGACGAAGCCCTGCTACTCCATAAATACCCCTTCTTTGTGGTATGGTAAAAAATGGAAGGCTGCTATGCTCATGTCTGGAAAAGAAGCAAGTGGCCAGGATGGACTGCACAGACTGATGAATTCTGTTGTTCCTGCCCCAGAAAAAAACCCTCTGCCACCAAGGGCAGGGCTGCTTCTGAACCAGTGGTCACAGCGGAGGTGTTGGGGAAACCTAGGCACACCTTGAGTGCTCAGGAGGAACAGCTGCTACTGCCAAAGTGATGCTTTGGGGTGCAAGAATAAAAACATCACTAGGTTCACTGCACAGCCACAAGCAATTAATTTCTCAGATTTCACCTTAATTTCCTCATTATCTAAAATGAGGATAATCATGCTGAAAGCACCAGTTTGACACAGTGAATTAGTATCCAGCACAAAAACCTCCTGAAAGACTAAAGGGCAATATCCTTAGAAGCATTTAGCTAGCTAATTCCTGCTGGAGCACACAACCCCTGCTAATATCAGGGGACAATGAAGTCCTACTGTCCTCAGAAAACTGGACTGCACAGCTAAGTGCAGCTGGCAGAGACATCCACATCACTGCAGGCTACATTGCTGCACTGGTTCCAATGGTGCAGCAGTGGCCTGGGGCACCACGAGATGACTTGAGGGCAGCTCTGACCCTGGAGCACAGCACACTAGTCAAAACACAGGTCAGAAGCAGAACAAAATCCACATCTCATAGCAATTACACTCATGACAAACAGAATTTCTCCTCCACGCAACAACAGATATATTGTGGAAAGATATTTTAATTCTGTTTACTTGGACTGAAACATCTGTTCAAATGATAAAGCCTAGGAGTCTTGGTTTCTCCACAACTAACCCCAAAACCCTTACCCACATCCTACGTTACTCTGAACAGCTCACCAGCTGCAACAGGCACAAATTTTAAGAATACAAGTACACTTGTCAATGGATAAACACCCAGTTACACAACATCATGACTGAAACTGTCCCTTGCATGGCTAAAAAGCAAAGGTCAAGAATATGCAAACATGGCAGAACATACACGTCAGCAGATTTATTTATTGCTTGAGCAAAATGCCGATCGAGAAAAGCCTCTATGGGGCTTAGAAAAATGATCGACTCAAGTAACCTGTAAATCAGGGCAAACAGTATGATGTAAGAGAAGCGCTCAGATTACTGAGGTGAGAATAACTTCACAGCACTTAGTTGTATTAACCTTTTCCATCTATTAAACTTATGGATAAACAAAAACAATATTTATGCATTACAGAAAAGACTTTAAGGAGCAAGATTCAAATCATTCAAGCAATAACACGATTATGCTGCAAACACAGCTGAAGTAGCATTAATACAGGCTAGATTTCCATCACCACAAGAAAAGTGGCGTTAGAAACACAGCTATCCAAATACACCCAGAACAGGCTCTGTATCAGCTGGCAGCAGCTAAAGGAAAATACTTTTAAAATGAGGAAAAAATGGACAGCTAATTGGAAAGGCACACTGGTAATATCTGAACAGAGATATTAAATCTACTCTTATCACACAGGAAAAGCAACTACATAATTCACAGCAGCATGAGATCAAAGCATTAAAAAGCTGCAAAGGTTCTGCATCGGTATCAAAGAGTCATTACGCTGCTAACACGTCCAAGTCACAGAGCTATGCTGAACTAAGGGGAGAGCAGAGCCTGCTCGATACACACAGACTCAAATTCTCAGGCTCATGTTAAAAATACCATGAGATCAGAACAATGAAAACTCTGGCAATTGCTGTTCACTAGCCACGATGAAGACAAAAATACTATTTTAAAGTTATTTCAAAGGTTCCCTTGAAAATAGCCAGTTGCAAGTAGACATAAGCTCTTAACGAACAGTTCTACCAGACACAAGACAATCTTTTGATACCAACTATTTCTACAGACATCACCAACTTGCCTCTCCTTAACAAAAATATGAAAAGTAATTTTCTAGCATCACATCATCAACAGATGGTTATCACTTCAATACATCTCTAACAACCCTGGCTAACGTTATTTCAGCAGCAAAGTATCATTTGGTAACTGTTGTGGAGCCTTATAAGCTACTCTATAGCCCAAGGAGATGGATTTGCTTACTGGAGACCACTTCTCACCATGGGGATGCAGAATTCCCACCCAGTGGCTTTGGTAACATCTTGAGCCAGCCTCCTAAAGGGAACATCACTGACAAAGGACTAGCAAGCAAACTCACTCTCATATTTTCTGAAAAGTGTTATTTACACATACACATACACACACGCTTACTTTCAACCTGCATCTTTCTAAAAATTCATCATTTCTCTTCTCAACCAGCTAGAATAGCGCTTACAACCAAAGCCTGTGAAACTCTGGATAAGAGAGGATATCAGTCTTTTAAAGACAGCGTTAAATGCCTTCATGGAATAATTAGAGGCCAGCAACACCCAAGCTGAACAGTTCTTGCAGCAACACTGAGCTGTGCCTGGGCGGGTACTGCCAGTGACAGCCAGGAAAAAAACCTCTGTCCAACCAAACTGTGCCAGCCCTGCGTCCCAGTTAAGTCTGAAAACAAAACCTGCGAGCAAGAGCTTGAAGGCTACTGTTAAGGGTGTATTTGCGGTTTTTCAGGTAGGATCTAAACATGATCACTTACAGTTATAATTTTGCATATGATCATTTTAACACCAAATGTTACCACAAACTAGAAGCATCAAAATTTCTTAGGAAACTCTGTGGATAAACCAGTATCTGCCTTCTACAGTACAACTCATTCCATGACATAAAACTGCACTTTGATGTAGTACTTTAAAAGTTGAGGAAAGGGACAGCGTTTGAAAATGAGGTAACAGCACAGATTTTCTTCAGGTATTTTAATCAGGTTTTTGATAGCAAGTCATCTTTGAGATGCCAGAAGTCACACTGGTCCATTACTAATTAGGTAGGAAACCAGGTAGATTACATTTTGCATGGCAGATAAGTTTAGTTACATCACATCTTTTGCTCCAAGACAGCCTATTTAAGTTTAGCAAAGACCTTCAGCACATCTGAAACAGCAGTTTATCTGTGAAAACGGCACCGCAACAGGCACATGAGCTCCGAAGGCACCTAACGTGGCCATCCAGCCACAGCCTGGATCCCTGCAACCTGCTGTCAGAGCACAGCCCGACCCAGGGCCCACTGCAGCAACTGACTGACTGTAAAAATGTTTAGAAGTCTTAATTACAGCAAAAATAACACCGTACAGATCGGAACGGGCCAGCCGCAGCCTACGGGGCAATACTTGCACCACCATCCCCCACACCGCAGACCCCTGCTGAGATGCAGCCAGGGCCACAAACGGACAGCCCAAGGCCCGCCGCAGGTTCACGGGCCGGGGCCCCCCTCCCCCCGGCCCCGCTGCCCCCCGGCCGCAGGAAGGGGCGCCCGCCGCAGGCCCAGCCCCAACACACCGCCCACGGGCCCACGCAGGCCGCGGCCGCCCCAGGCCCGCAGGGACCCCCAGGCATACTCTGCCGCGGGCCGGAGGCCTCCCAGCGGGACACGGGGGCGGCCCAGCGCACTGCCGAGCCCGCCCAGCCCCTCCGGCAGGTCCCCAGGGCAAGACCGGGGCGGCCCTCACCGCCCGCCACACTCACCCGCCGCCGCCGAGCCTGAGGTGCGGGCGCTGCGCTCCGCCGGCACCGACACTGGCACCGACACTGACACCCACACGCACCCAGCGGCTGCGCCCCGCTCCGCCCCCGCGCGCCTTCTTCCGGGCCCGGCCGGCCGCGTCCGCAGGCAGCGCAGCTGGGCTCGGCGCAGCGCTCCGCCCGGCCCACGGCCGCGGGGCCCTCCCGGCGCCGCCTCCCCGCCGCGGGCCCACCCGCAGCGCGGCCTGGCCCGGCCCCGGCCCCCTTAAGGCGCCAGGCTCCGCCCACTGCCGCAGCGCGCCGCTCCCGGAAGTGCCACGTGTACGCAATGCGCCTGCGCGCGCCGCCCGGTAGTTCCGGTGCGGGGCCGGCCCTTTCCTCCTCCCCCGAGCTGGGCCGGGCGCCGCCAGACGGGCGGCACCGCCGAGCCGAGCCCAGCCGAGCCGAGCCGAGCGCGCCGCCATGGCCCAGCCCGCTAGGCCTCCCGCCGGCTACTCCAGCCAGAACGGTGCCGGCCAGCAGCCCTACAGCAACGGTGAGTGTGGCGGTGGGCGAGGGCCGCAGGGAGAGCGCCTACGGGGGGCGGCTGCCACCCCCCGCGCTTCCGTAGGCCGCCTGAGGCCTGTCCTCCCCGGCGCGGCGGGGCAGGGGCCGGTGCCCGCGGGCGCAGCGGTGGGGAGGAGGTGCCCGGGGAGCCGCTGGCCGCGGGCTGGCTACTGGGCTGGCGGGGTTACAGCCCGTCGGAGCGGTGGGACGGGGGGGCCGTGGCGGCCCCGGGGACAGGTCTGTGTCCGGTGCCCTCGCCGCATCCTGGACAGCCGGTGTCCCGAGAGAAAGCGGAGGTGAATTGAAGAAAAAAACCCAAAAAAACACACAGGAAAAAAGTGTGTAGTGGTGAGCGCCTGCCCCTGCGACCCTGGCGGGAGCGGCAGCCGGCCGTTGCGGGGACGCGGTGCGGGCGGCGGCAGCCCGGGCCGGGGGCGGCGGTACGGGGGCTGCGGGCGGGAGCCCGTCCTGCCCGGCGTCGCGCTGAGCAAAGCGCACAGCTCTTTACCGGACAAAATAGATTTCCCTCCCAGTCTTTTTTTTTTCGGCCCCCCCCCCCCCCCCCCGACAAAACCACCCCCGGTTATTTTTGTGTGCGTGTCTCGGCTTATCAACGGACCGCAGCGCCTTTCGGCGGGGCTGCGCGGCGGAATGCGGGGCGGGGGGCGCCCGGGCCGCCCCCGCTCCTAGCCCTGCGCCCCCCCGGCTCCCCCAACGCCCCCAGCCCTGCGCCCCGCCGAGCCCCCCCCTCCGCGCCGCCCTGCGGCCGGCCCAGCCTCTGGCCCTTTGGACGGGCTGTACATGTGGCACTGGTGAGCGCTGCGGGGGGGCGGGCTGCGCCCAGCCCGGTGTGTTTTTTTATCTTGTCATTCACTTAAACCCGAAACTATCCTGTGTGCTGCCACCTGGGAATGTCGGTGACTTTTTCCCCCTTAAAATACATCTTTTCCTTTTTAAACGAGATATTGGAGATGAAACTGAACAACTTGCTCACCAGCCTTGTAAGCTAGGAAGGAAGAAATACAAGGCCAGCCTTGTCTCTGTATCTGTTTTCTTTGCATGCGTAGAAATCTGTGCTGTTGGAAGTATTTACTGATTTCGCATATACAGACAGCATCCTCTGGACTCGGTTTCTTAATTATACACTTATGTGTCTCGGTAGTTGTGCTGCATCATAAGCAATTCAGTTATAATGAGATCTTTTGATTTTTCTGCTTTATGCATGAGTAATTAAATGGTTTGACTTGTCTTCCCCCTCCACCTTCAGAGCATGCTTATTACTTTTCCTCAAAGTCATCTGCAAAATGACATTTTACAAACAACTGTGTAGTTGCTTATAGGGTCAAGAAAGTGGGAAGCGTACGAATCCAGTCTGAAGAGACAGCCTCTGTTCTGGAGAGCTCACGGGCTAAGCAGAGAATGTACAAAGAGAATGTTAGCTAATGGAGTAATCGAGTGGGATGATTTACCGACTGGCACCGCTTTATGTTTGCTGATTTCCCTGTAGTCAGATTAAGCACGTAATGAAAGTTCTGGAGAGGCGCTCAAAGGAGGAGGAATTTCAGGCTACCCACCTGTCAGGTGTATGAAAAATAAAGAACTGAAATTTAGAGTTACGCAAATAAAAGGTAATAAAATTAAACAGTTGTTATGGTATGTTAGAGATAAGGTTTGGGTTGCTGTCCTTTTGAATAAATGCGAATATTCAAGCATGGACTGTTCTTCGTATTGTTCACAATATAGAGATATATTGAGAAAGTGCTGTGATCCTTGATCTTTGCAGTAAAAGCAAAAGTTTTTTTACGTTTTAAAACAGTCTAGAGGGTATTGAGACACTACTGCGGTACTTACAGTGGCCTGTGAGGAAAGAAAGCTGTCAACAGAACAATAAATTGTTAGAGAGCTTTCAACTTGTTGCTCGCTTTACTGTTTGCAGGTAACTCTCTGAGCTCGCGTGTCCAAGAAGGCAGTGAATTGTCACAGCAGCACTGTGTGCTGACCAGGAAATTGTTTAACATGGAGCATCGGGTTGCTTAGCAACAACCTTCCTCTACTTTATTTGTGTTTTTCTTTTAATAGGACCAATATTCGATATTCATTTAGCTGCAGGTTACTAATTTGCTTTCCAATTAATACATCTGAAGTGCAAACAAGAAGGAGAAGCAATTACTTTAGAACTGTCTTGGTCTCCTCATGTGGCACCTTAGCATGGCACTTCGAGATTGTGAGATGCTTTAGAAGCTGTTGGGTTTGGAAACCAATGGGTTGGAGTGAGCTGAAGTGGGCACTGGTGGTGACCGATCCTGTGGCAGTCCAGTTGGGATGTAGCTTTTCAGTGTCGTTATCCTGGTGCCTCCCTGGAGGTTGGTGAGGTTGTGCCTGGTGAAAGCGATGTACTAAACTGGCTTGGAGTAGGTGACAGTGGAATGTACGGCCAAAAACGTGACTTGAAGCCTAGCCTCCCACACTAATATTTTGACCCCTCATTTCATAAAATGATCAGGCAATGTTCATATATATTCTGGTGCCATTCCTGATCCCTTAGAAACATTAAATGGCCGTGTGTTCCTGCAGAGCTGTCTTTCACTATTAAGTAGGTGTCCTTTCTTGTCATCTCTGTGGTCTTTGAGTGTCGGTTGTGTCGCTGCCATGCAGGTGACCTAGCTCTTCAGTCTACGCTGAATTTCTTGTTGGTTCTTGGCTTCACGGAGCAGCGCAGAAAATCAGCAGCAGTGTTTGGGGAAGGCTGGAGAACCTCTGTGCTCTCTGATAAGCCTCAGTAAAGAGGTCAGGTCTAGATGGATACCTGGCAACAGCAAAACAGCAAGTCCTGAGAAGTTTTGGGGCACTGTGAAGCCTTTTGGAAAGGGTTTGTGCCCCTCAGTGCTGTTGCTTTAGCAGCTTTATGCAGGCTTGTCTTGGAAACATGAATTGTGCATAGTTCATCGAGACTTTTTGTTATGCTTCTGACTTCAAAAATAAAAGTTGAAATAAGGAACACTGTGCTGCGGTGAATTTGATTTTACTCTTTAAAGCAAAGTGCCATAGAAAATACCAGGTCGGTCAGTTTTGAATTTCACCTCACTTATATTGCTTTATCCTCAAACTTAGCCCTCAAGCAGGGAAAACAGTGCGTAAGAGAGCAATCCAAGTACTCTGATTCCTGCCTGGGCTAGAGAGTCATGCTTGAAGGTGAATAATCAAGTTATGAAATGAATTTGTGTTTGTTCTTTGTTTTTTCGTATGGCTTATAGTGATGTTGTTATCTCGGTGTACATGCTGATGCAGTCAGGAGACTTGGCATCACATAAGAATTCATCATTCTTAGAGTTAGCAAGTTTAATTTACAAAGGATTTTGCAAACCGATTGTTGAAAACACATCTGAAACACTGCAAGGTAATTTTCAGAGGTGAGTCATACTCGTTAGCATTTTCATCTTTGCAAGCTTTTTGTTTAGTCGCTATTGATTTTAGAGAATTATTAATTACTGAGATTTATGAGCAACGTGGTAAGGACAGTAGGGTATAACTGGATTTCCTAAGTGAATGATAAGTAGCATATTGAGATAAATGGGAAGAGGCTAATATGGTGTGTACTTTTTACGCACAAATAACAAAGGCAATGAGGATGAGATCACTGGCACTGTAGTGCTGCCTTGGCTATGTTCTTAGTGTGGATGTGTACGATATTCAGTGAAGTAACAGCTGCCTGTGAACCGTAGCCTAAGGCTTTCTAGGGAATGAGGAGCTCAATGACTGGTGCAGTATTTGCCCTAACTATGTATTTCAATGCATTCTGCGTTTAGCTTAATTTATTCTCAGAAACAGCCAAGTTCAAAGTTATTTTAACTTGGAAATGTGAAATTTGTTGCCTTTTGAAATTAAACAAGAATGTTGCAATAGGAAACCAGCCATCTTTGTTTTAATGTTAAATGAAATTCTGTGACTTCATTGTGGTGGCAGCTGTTTCCAGTACATAAACATGTATGGTAAATGTATATCTACTCTCCAAGCTAATCTCTCTGGCATGTTTTCGAAAATTTAAGTATTGAATGCTACAGGCGTTTCTGGTCTGGAAAATCAGGTGCTTTTGTTTGTCTAGGTTCAAAAAAATTGTCCAATTAACTAATTCTGGAAATCTGGAAAATAGTACAGGGTTGCAAAGAAAACAGTATTAACTCAAACCCATGAAGAGGATCTTTTCTCCTTTCAGATGTTTAACTGTGTATGTGGAATGTCTCCAGTATTCAAACTGTGTGTTTAGGGGGTGAGGGGAGCCACAAATGCAACTGGCAAAATTCAGCATTGGAAAGCATTTTAGTAATTTTTAAGGAGTCATGGCTGGCTGTGGCATGCGTTATCTGATGCGTCCTGCTCAGAAGGATTTCACTTGGAACACTTACAGTATCCCTTCAGAATGTCCATTTTGTGACAATGGTAGGAACAACCTGTAGTAGTAACTGCCTTGGTTGAGGCCTTACTGCACTGGAAATCTCATGTTATTCTGTCTCTTTGTGTTCCTGTGTGAAGCAGAAATCTGATGATGATGCTCTTGCCAGTGCTATTCAGAGAGTTGTTAACCTTTTTTCAAATTCTTTTTTTATTCAAATGAAGAAAACTTTGTTCAGCTGTACCAGTCAACAAATACATAAAAAGCACAACTAACCGTCATGGTTTAGTCTCCTGATAGGTGAATTATTTTGTAATAAAATTACCCTTCATTCCATGTTCATGACCAGCTGGCTGCTCACAAGCGGTATGTGTATGAGTATTTCTCTTACTAAAATTAACTGCAGAAACTTTCATAGATTAACTCTGTCACTTGAGAAACAGCACGGTGACCTATGCTGAAACTGGCTGTTCGAGTCTTTGCAGTAAGCTAAAGTTTATATTGATGTCAATTATCAAGTGAAACTGAGTTACTAGGTAGTGGATGCTTCCACTTTCGGTCTGCTTGCTTGTACTACTGCCAGCTGTGTGGGAGAGTGTTCCTCTTTAGCTCGCTTTTGGGTGTTTCTGAAGATAGAAATAGTATTGTATATGAATTTCAGTCCAGGAGGATGGATTGTGCTCAGACACTGGAATGCTTGGTGGATGCAAGGCTACTATAAAGCAAAACAAAAATCTAAGTGTTGATAGTAAAATACTACCAAATTCATGCCCACTGCAGCAGTACTTCTGTCACACCTAACCGTTAAAAAAAAAAAAGGGAAGATGGGAAGAATCTTAAGGAAGGAGATTCCCAGGAACATCTCTTATTTTCAGAAGTGACACACCATGCTGACTTTCTAAAGAGTTTGTAGTGTTTTTTCTTCCAGGTCCTGTTCAAAATCAGCTGATGCATTCATCAGATGGCCAGGGATACAGCCCTTCGGTTCCAGGATCATATTCGCATCAGACACTGGCGAAGGTTCCTCCACATCAGTCTTCTGGACAGTATAACTATAGTGGCTCTCAGAATGTTTCTCAATTAAACAATTATCAAGGACCTGGGCAGACTTTCAATAGACCACCAGTGGCACCTTTCTCTGGGTCACCAGTACAACAGCCAGGTCCTGTTCCACAAGTGCTGCTGCCTGCATTGCAAAACTCAGCTGCTGTATCATCTGCTGGTAACTTTCCTCCCGGAGCCAGCCCACCAGTGCTTTCAAACTGGCAGTACAGCCAGACTCCTGTGAGTCAGCCAGTTGGGTCTCAAACAAGCCATTTGGCTCATGTGGCGGGGACAGGGTCAGCTCAGCCACCATCGTCATTATCAGGAAATACAAATCCTCCAGGAAGTTATCGATATGCTGCTTCTCCAGGAGGCCCTCCGCTTCAGAACAGCTTTATGAAGCCAGGTAACAATAACTTTTTGATATTGTACCAGTGTCCAGGTCTCGGTGTCCTTTTTAAAAACTGAATACAGGATGAACTCTGCAGAGACATGGAACGCTTGTGGAATGAGATTATCAAAGCAGATACTTCAAAAAAATGCACGTCACAAATACTGAGGTGGTTTCTTTGGATTAGAATTTGAAGCTCTGTGCACAGGTCAGGCATTTCAGTTGGCTCAAGCAGGTACCACCTGAACGGTGTCTTGTTGTTTTGGGAAGCTGTGTGGGTAATGCTGTTTCTCTGACCACCACCGTTTTTGGGGTGGCTGTTGGAGCATCAGCGTTTTTCAGTCAAGTGGGGACATCTGGACCTCACGGTTGAAAACTCTAGTCCTATTTAACGAGTGTGATCTTTTGCAGTGTAAAGCTTGTTAGCCTTTCTGTTAACCACTTGATTCAGGTACTTCTCTGAACAGCCTCAGGTTGAGCACAGCCTGGAAAGAAAACTGCAAAGTGTTCTGCCCATTGAAATGGAGGCCTGTTCAATGGAAAGCTTCCTCCCTCCAAACTTGTAATTTTCACTATTTAATAATAACTGTCAGTCTTCGGAAAGTACTGTGAAAGCGTGAGACTTCTGTTCCTGCTCCTTGTTCGCTGGTATAGGCAGTGGTGAAAAGCTTTTCTAACACTAAATAGCTCTGTTTTGCAACTTGTGATTATTATGGAAACAAAGTTAATACTCACGTTTCTCTTTGCCAAACTGCCTTGTTGTTACAGAAGTTTTTGTATTGGAACATGCAAATAGGAGTTATGTACAGAAATATTTTCAATGTTTAAGCAAATTTTTTTGGGGGGGTGAAGTGCTTTTAGCCTCATTAGAGATTTTTCTTGATGCTAGTTTTTTGTTACATGCCTGACTAATTTTGGTGTGATGTTCAAACTGTCTTAAGCTTAACTATTCATAGGAGTTTATTGGAATAAACAATTAGTACTTTGGAGTTAGTGAGAAATATGCTGAGAAATTTTGGAAAATGGCATGTGAAATGAGTGAGTGTCTGGAATAAGAGAGTTCTTACATCCATTCAGTGGTGAATCCTCCTGAGCAATTTCCGTGGTAGTTTTTTGTAGAACAATGATCACTTTCAAAATCAATTTAGCTCATTTGGTGACCACGCTCGTTCTTAGAACAAAGGTCTGCCAGCTCCCTGCCTGCATGGCCAACTGTAGGCAGCCTCTTAGACACAGGGTCTCTTCCAAGTTTTGTGATAGTGTTGCCTGCATATAGCAATTATTAATTAGTTTTGCAGTATAAAACGCTAAATGAACAAACAGATAACTTCACTGGATGTGATTTTATTTTTTTCTTGCTTTCTTCTTTCCTTGCTCCCTTAGATGTGACCTCACTGTGCAGGCTTATGAACCTGCATATTTTGTGTAGTGGGGAATTCATCAGTATACTTTCATGTATGGCTTACAGGCTTCTGTTACATGTTGAGACCTGGTGGTACTGGACAATTTAGCCTTACCTTTTGAAAGGCTAACTTTTATATTAAAACACCATTGGTGTCTTCCTAGAGTTAAAGGGCAGTTATACTGGCCTCTGGAATAATAGGGAACAAAGGGGTAGAAGTGCACTTAGGGTTTGGCATTACTTGAAGGGAAACAATTTGGTTTCTAAATGTCTTGGCTTGAGAAAGTCCTAGAATTTTAAAATAGAAGCAATTAAGAACTTTCCTGTGACTTTTAGCGTGGAGGATTAAACATTTTGGAGCAAAACACTTCTCGCTTGTACAGCAAGTTTATTCAAACCGCACGTTGCTGATGCTTTCCCAAGTGAAATATTTCTCCTAAGTAATTTTAGTAGCTATAGAATCTATACGTTGCTGATTTGCATCAGATTACTGAAATGGAAGATGAGCATCCTGTCAAAAGGAATCTGTCCTAGTTCATTCATATGGGGCTGTACTATATGAAGTCTAGACTCAGTAATTGAAGTTGGGGTGCTTTCTTTATCTCTTGAAATTCTTACCAATAATAGCAACAAAAAGCTGAAAGAGATCATGGATAATAGCTACAGGGCCCCAGTATGAGAAAAGCATGACGAAACAATCTGAAGTTATGAAACTTTCTACAGGCATGTTAGGATTTATGAATCTCGTGCTGTTTATCATTTGAATAAGAGGAATATTTAGTTTGATTTGTGTGTTTGCATAACAAAACATCTGTGACTTTTCCAGCTGGAATAAACTCCTCCTAAAAATTAATCTCCTTACAGGATCTGCACCTCCACCAGTGACTCAGCCTTTAACTCCACTCCACCCTCCTGCAAGGCCACCTTTAGGACCTCCTCCAGTTGGTGGTCCACCTTTAATTAGGCCATCAACACTGATAGCAGGACCACCTAATACACAGTCTCTGCTAAATTCAGCTGCAAATAGAGATGGTAAGAAATAATTTGCTCTTTTTATTGAACTTGAACACTGCAACTTACTTTAATATGCAACCTTTTCAGTCAAGTACACTGCTCTACTAGAGACTCAAATAATAAAATTGATATAACACAGCATAATTTTATCTGACAGGAGCAGGTAAGGACCTGGAAGAAAGTAAAATATTTCTTGTTGACAGTTGTTAATAAAATAAAAATAATGAGCGCTTCAAAACAGATTGCAGAGTGGTGTTTGATATGTCTGTCTCCATAGTTGCCATCTCTTTTTTTTTTTTTTATTATTATTATTTTTAGTGCTCTAAAGTAATGTTGAAATTGTGATTTCTTTGCATCCCTGACTGCTGTGCAGGACATAATCTGCGTATAACTTACTGTATCGTTTTATTCTGCAGGGAGAGCTAAAATGTGGACCCTGCAATTCCTTGTCAGTTTAATAGCTGTACCTTATTCTTCCCTTCTGTGTAAAATCACTGAAATGCATATGTTGGATTTGTTCATTTTCTGAGGGTATTTACTAGAGGCTGTTAAGTGTCAGCTCTTGAAGGCAGATACCTGACCTTTTCTGTCTCCTGTGGGCCCTGCACAAATATGCAATCGCTGAAGAACTCATCAAGGCTCTGTACCAAACAGACACGCAGTTGGATTGCATTTAGTGCCTGTGGGGCCCACATGGGGCCATGTGGTAGTCAGCAGTTTAATTTTTACATATATAGTTCGTTCTGTCAAAGCTGTTAGTTCCTTGCATGTTAACATTGATGGTATCTTGTATGTGGTAGCTGTGCGAGTACAAGAATTCAGATTTAGCTTAGTTTTGAACATACGAAAAGCATTAGAAACTGCTTTTGCATAGAAAGTGTTTTCTTCATAATGAAGAGAAATATTTCCAGGGCCTTGGAGAGAGAGAAATGTTTAGTCTGTGAAGTAGGTTGACTGCTGCGTACTAGCAAAATTTAGCATACAATCTAAGTTCCTTTCCTTGGGTCATCTTTGAAGATTTTAATTATAATATAAAGTAATTTGAGTACCTACTTCTTAGCAACAGATAATTGGTTTTGTATATTTAGACATACTTAGCTTACAAAAAGCTGTCCTTTGGGAGCCCTCTCTCAGGTTCAAGGTTTCTCTTGTCTCTGCTGAAATTTGTATCTTGACTGGTATGTGACCGTATCAGAACTGTTGGTGTTTGGTGAGCAGTATTGGACCGTGTAAGTGAAGGGAATTTGGTGCTTCCAGGAATTGTCAGTGGAAAATGTTCTTCAGGGAACTCAGTACCTAAATTCCAGGGTACTTTGAACACTGCAGCTAACCTACAGACATTTCCTCTGATGAGGATACTGTGCTTTGTATCAGCTTGGAAGCTATGGCAAATACCTGGTCTGAAGTGGTCTTAAAAGATCATTCAACCAGAAGTATAGGAGCTCCTGTTCTCCTTGAAGAAAGATTGTAGGATTTTATGAATGGTCTTTGTGGTCATGTCAGCAGGGGAAGTGTGTGTGAGAAAAAGGCCAAGATGTATTTTTAATTCAGTTTCATCCTGGGACAGAAACAAAGTAGATTCAAACTATGCTATTCTTAATACTCATCCAGCAAGTAGGGTTTTTTCAGTTACCTCATTACAACTTCTTTAGTAGTCTGTGAACATTTTTACTGGGACTGTCTTTCTTAATAGGTGATGCTACATCTGCTGCCAGTGATGGGTCTGTGGTGCAAAACAGCTATGATGCAATAGAAGGTGGTGGTCTCATGGGTAAGGCTTTGGAATTAAAAATGCTTACTGTTACTTAACTTTTTTTTTTTAAAGAAACTGGGAAAGACAAAATTCTAGACATTTATGTGCAAACATATATCCTTGGTTCAATGTGTGTCTTGAAACTAAATATGAAATTTGAAGCCTTGACAATTTGTGTGCCTTTGCCTGTAAGTATGGTAAAGCAGTTAAGAGCACTTTGTAAAACTGACAGCAGTTGTAGTTGTTTACACTTAGAAACTGAGTAACAACAAAAAGCCCTCCTGCTGTATTAATGCACAGAGCAAGCTGCGGTTCTTTAGCAGTTGATTCTAAGTATTTGTCTACTCCTGCCTCTAGCAACTCCACATCCCTCTTCTGCACCCCCAAATCCTAAGATGAATAGAAGTGTTGGGTATTCTTACCCTACCTTACCTCCAGGCTACCAAAATACTTCACCCGGAGCACCAGGAATGCAAGGATCTGCTTTGCAATATCCAGATGGATCAAAACATTTCCACCAGGTAAAGGTTGTCTGGTTTTTACTTCGGTATTACCTGTGGTGTGTGTGGCTAGAGGAAAGTGACGATAGGTGTGTGGTGTGCGTCTGTGGGGTGCTGCTTCTGTGGCTGGCTGGTGTGCCGTTTGCTGAAGATGATAGATGTAGCCTGAAATGAATGCTTGTGCTGACACCTTGGTGCCAGTTTGGAAAAGCTGTGTGCCGGCTCTTTCTGAAGTGTTCTGGACTTGAGCCTGGTCCAAATATTTCTCTTAAAACGTCCAGCTGCTTCTGGCATGTTTTTCTTCCCTTGGGTTGCTATTGTTAGCTGAAGTATTTGGTTTTTTTCCTGAACTTTCAAAGCGAACTGACCAAGACTTTTGCCAGCTCAACCTCTGTATTTCAAGAGCTTTGTAGCAAATGTATGCTAATTTTTGCCTCTGTTATATGACATGCCCAAGTCCGAGTTTATGTAACAAGTAGTATATCTAAATATATCCTTGTAATAAAATGGCAGTTAATGCATAACAAAAAAGAAAACGAAGAAAAATTGGGGAAAAAATGATATTTGCTTTTTAAAAGAACTGTGGGTTTCATCCAAATAATTAGTGTTAATTTCTGAAATTTTGTTTCACTCTAGCCTGCCCTGGGTACTAATCACTTAACTGCATCTATGAGTAGCCTGAGCCTACAGCAAGAAGGATTAAGACCTGTGAATCTTCTTCAAGAAAGAAATATTCTTCCTACGACCCTCTTGAAGGCTCCTGTTCCAAACTTGCATGAAGACATCCAGAAGCTCAACTGTAATCCTGAGTAAGATTGTTTGCTATAATTCATCAAAATAAATAGAAGTATAAGTTCCTACTTGCACATAACTCTTCACAAAATTCCATATCTATTTCCATAATTTTGTGAGTATAAAACATTGAAAACTGGCTTCACTGTGTTAAGACAAAGGTGGTGAGTGGTTTAAACTTTGAAGTGAGGAAAATCATCTGTGTAGAAAGTGTGAGGAAAAATATGTTGCTTGTAATGCAGCTACAGACGGGTACAATGCAAAAACTTTACAATCTAGCTGGCTATGAGTATGATTGAGCAAAGATATAAAATAGGAGTTAACTCACTTCAGTGAGGTACACCAAAAAGATTGTGAATGCAGAAACATTAGCGACCTCTGTACTGAAAGTAACAACTTAAAGCAGAGTAAATGAAATGTCAAACCAGAGGCTGGCTGTTTGGTTGCTCAAGTAATCTCTCTGAGGAGACCAACCAAACTCTGTATAACCAGGTACTCCTGCTTTGCAACTTTTTTATGACAGATAAAGGAAATAACTGCGTCTTTGTGAAGTAGTTCATACGAGCAAGCTGGACTGGATCTGCAGAAGTAATGTGCATCTCTGCATTTTGTGGAAACCACTGAGTTCTGAAGTCTCTGAAAATGACTATGACATTGTTTATAGTTATAAATTTTAAGACAACTTTTTAAACTGCGCTGGTTCAGATTTGTGTGTAAGGCCACCTCAAAATGGTATTCCAGAATAACACTTGGTAGTGCAACTTTGAACATGGTTAGGCTTAACTTTGACTCCAGTGACTAAAATGACACTCAGTTCTGTGTAAAGAAAGTGTATAAAATAAGAACTCAATGTACGTACTCTGGGTCAAGCTCAGACTAAAAGGGAATGATTTGACAGAGGTGGAGAAGATCCTTTACCTAGAAACAGAAAGTCAACATCACCAGCTCTAGAAGAATATAAAGGATGCTCTGTACTACTGAAATCATCACTTTGTTATCTGAAAGTCTCTGAAAATAACCCTTTGTCCTCCATGTAGGTTGTTCCGCTGTACCCTGACTAACATTCCTCAAACTCAGGCCTTACTGAATAAAGCCAAACTTCCTTTGGGGCTCCTGCTTCATCCTTTCAAAGACTTATCGGTATGACAAATATTCAAAACTTTAAATGCTGAAATATCAACCATGCCTTTACTAGAGTCCAGAGCTGGACGATGAATTATAAAAGAAGGGCAAGTATGTTGGCTAATCTTGGCCCAGAAAAAATGCCCTGGTAACTGACATTTCCCTGTTCCATACATATAATTCTAATTTTCCTGAGTTTTTTCTCTGTACCATTCTGAAACTTTCAAGCCCCCCTTCTTAATAAAAAAAAAACCACTCCCAAACCTCAAAACACCAGAAGATTAAAGACAGCACAGCACTTGGACTGTGACAGAAAGCAACAATACATTCCCGTATTGCTTAGATAGCTTTATCTTGTCACATACCAGTTATAGTTACTGATTTCCTATACCAAACCTAGTACGATTTCAAAACTTAATTAATTAACAAAGTTAAAGGGGTTTGGATGACCTCAGATGGTCAGGAGACTTTGAATTTAGCAGTGCCTCTTTTAAACATTGTTATTTTTCACATTTTGAGTAATTTTTAAAAGATAGGGGTTGTTTTCTGGTTGGTTTTTTTTTATCTGTATTGGGTGGGACTTGGTCTTAAACCATCAGTGTAAAATTCAAGACTTTAGAGGCTTGAAACAGAACCTACACAGTCAAATAGGTTGGAGCTCAGTTCCGACCAGTCATCTTGTTAAGGAATTGTACAAGGGGTGCTGTGAGGATGCAAAAATACTCCTTCCTTCAAAAAGTATGCTTTGACTAGCTAACCAGGAAGCACAGTGTAGATAATGTTGTTGCAGATAAGTAGCTGTAGTGTGGTGATGCTTTAAAACAGGAAGCTTTTCTTTTCCAGCAATTGCCAGTGGTCACTTCAAGTACTATTGTGAGATGCCGTTCCTGCCGGACATACATTAATCCTTTTGTCAGCTTTCTAGACCAAAGGAGATGGAAATGTAATTTGTGCTATAGAGTGAATGATGGTAGGTTTTAAATGTGTTTATTGCTTTAAATTGTTAAGGTTAAACTTTCCCACCTTGGCCTTTGAGATTGTAATATTGTTGGCCATATCAGTACTAGGGATCGTTGTCAGTCATGCTGGGGCTGAGACATGAGAAACGTTTCCCATGAGCAAAGACAGTCAATTAATGAAGCGCAGCAAGTTTGATATGGTCTCCCAAGGTACGCTAGCAAGTGACCAAGTAGCTGTCTGACCTAGTGTAGTTCTCCAAAAAGTGTGGCCCAGTAAGCACAAGAGAGTTGTTGTATTTGTTTTAAAATGTAGCACAGCTAATACTGGTGTTAAGTAGTAATATATAAACTTATCTGCATAGTTCCTGAAGAATTCATGTATAATCCTGTGACAAGAGTTTATGGAGAACCTCATAAAAGACCTGAAGTGCAGAATGCTACTATAGAGTTTATGGCTCCATCTGAATACATGGTAAGTCTTTATTTACTTCTAGTTATTCTCTCCCTTTGTTTTATTTCCAGAGGGAAGTCAGAAAAGGCTTTGTTATAGAGCAGGGGTCCTCAAACTTTTTAAACAGGGGGCCGGCACGCGGATGAAGTGGCAGGCAGTCATCTGCAGCTGCTTGGTTTCCCCCCCCCAACCCTTGGCTGAGGGGGTGGGAGGGGGTAGGCAGGGGGGTTCTGTAAATATTGGGGGCTGGATTGAGGACCCTGGGGGACCATATCCAGCCTGCGGGCCATAGTTTGAGGACCTCTGTTATAGAGGATGCTTTCCAGCTCAGTAGAACAGTTGCTGCCTCAAGGAGTGTATCTGAGAACTCCTGGGAAGAGCTTCAGGTAGTTCTTAGTTTCTAAACTTTTATGATGTCAAAGTTCTTCTGTGTTTAGAATATGTAGGTGTTTGTGGGTCTTCTGGAAGAAAACTATAATTCTAGAATTATCCAGTAAAAGACAAATGTATTCAGAAGTTTTAGCTATCGTGTGTGCTGTTTTTAATAGAGTTTAAACTTGCAGTGGAAGGAATAAACCCAGTCTAATAAATGTAATTTTGAAATTTAATCTTCTCTTTGTTCAGCTACGTCCACCTCAACCACCTGTGTACCTCTTTGTGTTTGATGTCTCTCATAATGCAATAGAGACAGGATACTTGAATACAGTCTGCCAGACCTTGTTGGACAATCTTGACTTGTAAGTACCTTTTTCTTAGAATCTCCTGTTTTTGTTCCTCTTGCGAAACCTGCAGTAGACATAAACATGCCAGGACTTCCTGTCTAGAAGAGAAGTTTCCTAGTGTTGGCTGGCAACGGCCAATGTTGTATTAAATGTAGCGTAAAGCCGTAGTCTTTTGCCCATCACAGCTGCACTGATATAAAAGGTAATTATGAGGCTTGTTTCTGAGTCTGTCTCCTTCCTATCTGCTTCACCAGTCCCAAAAAGGAATAAACATAATGTTTATGATGTCTTTTGAACTGTATTTTTGAACAGCTGAAATTGAGGTAAGTACTTGCTGAAAGGAATGCATACATCCAATAAACTTTTCATAAAATACATGCTGTTTGAACTTACATAAATGCTGCTTGGTACTTTGCAGCTTGTTTCTTTGTTTTCTTCCATTTCTTATTACCCTTTCAAAAAAATCTTTGAGTGTCTGCTAGGTGACTCTACTGTGCGCTTCTTTTTTGGTTTTGGTTGATTGGTTGGTTGGTTGGGTTTTTTTCTCCAAAATGACTTAAGCTGTTGCACTGTAGCCGTTAAGCTAACGACTTGGTAACAACCTTGGACAGGTGCAGTGGATGTTTAAAAAAAAAAAAAAAAAGCCTGCAGAAATGAAATTTCATCTTGCTGAACACCATATGTCTTATGTCTCATTTTTAGGCTTCCTGGGAACACTAGAACAAAAATAGGCTTCATAACATTTGACAGCACAATCCATTTCTACAGTCTTCAGGAAGGTCTCTCTCAGCCTCAGATGCTTATAGTTTCAGATATTGAAGGTATGGAGAAATAAATTTTGTGATTAGTATCTACTAATGACTGCTGATTTTGACAGCCTTTTAACAAAATACATCTGGTGGGAGTTCCTAGTCAGATCATTAGTCTCTCTGGTAATGGTTTTAGAAGTGGCATATGTCTGTGTGTGTGTTTGTCAAGCCCCTGATGTCTGAGCAATGCTGTGGCTGTTTATGACTTAAAAGATGAAGACAGCCGTCCTAACTTGTAGCTTAATTTGTACAATTATCTAGAGTTCTCTCATGATCCCAAATACTGATGCTTGGTAAATCTCTGTGGATTCTGTGGTGACTGATGCTTAATCCTTGTTCTTCTGCCTTTACTTTCAAGTCACCTTTCACTCTCCGCTATGTGTTTTTATTTAATAGTCTTGATTATCCTTCAGCGCTGTTGACTGCTACTCTAACATAGCATTCTAGCCACAGGTATGAGAAAAAAGAAATCCACACAGTTTATTCTTAAATGGGTTTACGCACTGATCCTGTGTTCTTTTCTCAATAGGTATAATCGTTGGCAAATGCAGTTGTGGGGGGAAGCTTGATGTGTTTTTAAAAATAACAAATACTCTTTTTTTCCTTCTAGATGTATTTATACCAATGCCAGAAAACTTACTAGTAAATTTAAATGAAAATAAAGAGGTAAGAACTACCTTAAATCATTAGTGATATTCACATAGTTTGGAATATGCTTGATAATTTCTGGATTTTGTTCATATTCATTTACACCTACAGTTTAAATGTAGAGTTTGAAAAGAGGTCTTTTAATTTATCTACATGACTATACTTTTGCTAAGCTGAAACAAGACAGTCCTTGACTTTTGCTATGGCTTTTTCTTTATCCTTAATATTAGAGGTGTTAATACATGTTTATGGATGTTCAGCAGTCAGTTCTATAAAGAAAACTCTGAAGACTCCTAGTTTTAATACTTTTGTTTTCTCAATTGTAGCTAATTCAAGATCTGTTGAAGACCTTGCCACAGATGTTTACCAAGTCCCTGGAAACTCAGAGTGCCCTGGGGCCTGCATTACAGGCTGCCTTTAAACTGATGTCCCCCACTGGAGGTAGAATCTCAGTCTTCCAGACACAGCTTCCATCTGTGGGAATGGGAGCACTGAAGTCACGAGAAGAGCCAAACCAAAGAGCATCTGCAAAGGTTAGCAAAGCAAAAAAGGTTGAGAGAACTGATTACCTTGTGCTGTACGTGCAGGTGGTTCTAGAATTGCCTGTTCTGGGTTAATTTTGTGGTTCTTTTGTTGAGCTAGACTTCCTTTCTTGAAAGTAGCAGAAAGAACAAAAAGTAACCCAAAACCCTCCCACTTTAAACACAGATTAAATATCTGATTTTTTTTTTTTAAGAAATCACTGTAATCTGTGACGGAGAATCAATTATTAGTGTCCATGAAAACAGGCAGTAAATGTGTTAATCAGTTTGAATTTCCATTGTATTTTGTAATACTCCATTGTATTTTGTAATACTCCATTGTATTTTGTAATACTCCATTGTATTAATAGGACATACATCTGACACCATCAACTGATTTTTACAAGAAGTTAGCCTTGGACTGCTCAGGACAACAGGTTGCAGTGGATTTATTTCTTCTTAGTGGACAATATTCTGACTTGGCTTCTCTGGGTAAGTCATATTAAGCTGTTTTGGGGCATGTAACACTCCTGGCAAATATACAGAATCTACATTAACATTTAGTATATGAACCTGATTTGAATTAATCTAGTGTATTAAGATGCAAATTCGTCCTTGATAAGCAGTGATAGTGAATGGACTGTAAACTTTCTGTCCTTCCTGATTTAACCCAGCTGGTTTCATATTCTCCCTTAGTGAATCAGGATTCTTGTGGTCCTGGTATAAGTGGCTAAAATGCTTCCCTTTTATGCCTTTTAACCATTGGTGTAAACATCTTTAAAGTAAGCTTTGTTAGCATTTTAATTATTTTTGTCCACATAATCCAACTTTCAAGTGACAAAGTACCTGTAATTTCAGGTCAAGGTGAAATTATTTCACACCTGAAACTACATACATACTTGAACACATAGTTGTGTTACATCTGTGTTTATGTATGCAGGTCTGTAACTGTAACAGAGCTATTTGCAGGTTTGAACAGTTTAATAATTAAAGGGAATATTACATTCAACTGGTATATTTAAAGACCACAGCTGCAACTGTCTGCACTCACCAATTTATGTTTGTTTTGTTTCAGGTTGTATATCGAGGTATTCTGCAGGTAGTGTCTATTACTACCAGTCTTACCATCATAATCACAACCCTGTCCAGGTGGAGAAATTACAAAAGGAACTGAAACGATATTTAACTAGAAAGATTGGCTTTGAGGCTGTGATGAGGATAAGATGCACCAAAGGTTTGAACACCTTTTTTTTTTTTTTTTTTTTTTTTTACAGGGGGGCAGAGGGCAAGTGGGCGTTTGCTGTTATTTGGGAATGTTTTGATTGTTTTGACTGTTATATAAGCCTAAATGGCTAACAGACAAAGATTAGAAAAGTAAAATTCAGTATCGGGAGTCAGACCATTTATTAAGGACTGTTTGCAGTATCTTCATTGGCATGCCACCTCTTTTTTACAGTAGTTAAAACTGGACTGCTATTTCAACAAAATTTCCAACAAGGGACTGGTTTTTATAGTCTAGAGACTTACTACTATTCTGCATTGATTTGACTTCCAAATGCCAGCTTTCTGCTAGGCTTTGTGCATTCTATGGATTAGTTGTCTGGGATATTTACCTTTCCCGAAGATACTTGATTTCATTGAGAAGGATCTTAATGTTCTGATACAGAGCCATCTAACAGTGACAGCAGATGTGTAAACAGTGTCTGTACTTCATGACTACAAAAATAAAATCGATTCAATACGATGCTTATCTTGTAGGTCTTTCCATTCATACTTTCCATGGGAACTTCTTCGTACGATCTACAGACTTGTTGTCATTACCCAATGTAAACCCAGATGCAGGATATGCTGTGCAAATGTCAGTAGAAGAGAGTCTTACTGATATGCAGGTTGTTTCTTTTCAGTCAGCTCTCCTGTACACATCCAGCAAAGGTAAGGTACACGGGCAGTGTCACCTGCATCAACAGCACGGTATTTGGATGAGTCTTTTTGTGTCCATTTATCAGCCGCAATTCAGTTGCAGTAACTTACACAAACTGTTTTATCTAATATCAAGATCACAGCTGTGATGTGTTACTTTGTTGTTTCTTCCAGACCAAGAAGTTTCTTGTGAAACTTAGTTCTGCTCTGAAAATAGGTAGACTTAACCCAGAAACTGAGAACTAACAGTTTTTAAAAGCTACTGGAAATAGCCTGGTTCACCACTTGCATGATGATCTTATTTAATTTTTTTGCTATTGAGTAAACAGTGGCATTTCTCATATTGTTTCATAAAACAAGAGTTATGTTTGGAGACTACAGTTTTCTTTTCTTACAGGTGAAAGACGAATTCGTGTCCACACTATGTGCTTACCTGTTGTAACGACACTGAGTGATGTCTACCTAGGGGCAGATGTACAAGCCATCACGGGGCTGTTAGCCAATATGGGTAAGCATGATAAGAGCTTGTTTGGATATGGATGGATGATATCCCTAAATCTCTGGGCAGTAATCCCCTGGGAAGTAACATTAGAAGAAAAGATTCTCATTGAGTGCTTTCTTAGTTGCAAACCTAAGAGTTCGGGTTTTTCCTTTTGATGCTTGGCTTCCTATCAGTATAGTTATGTAGTCACCTGGAGTTAGTCTTTGGTGCATCATCATAAGACCCTGGCTTTTTTAATTAATCACGTGACACTTCCTCTATAGTGTAGTAAAAGCATATTAAAATGTATGGAAGTATGTGTTAAAATGAGAAAAGTTAACACGTGACTGTATTCCTACCAAGGGAGAAAAAGTCTCTTACTTGAGCTTTGTACTCTCTTTTTAGCTGTGGACCGATCGGTTTCTGCTACCTTGAGTGATGCTCGGGATGCCCTGGTCAACGCAGTGATAGATTCTTTATCTGCTTATCGTTCATCAGTCCTAAGCATTCAACAGCCTGGTCTCATGGCCCCCTGCTCACTACGGCTCTTCCCACTTTATGTACTGGCACTCTTAAAACAGGTAAGAGTTAAAAGGAAGCTGTGCAAAAGGATGATTGTCTGTCTGGCATGTCAAGCTGAAGTAAAAGGACATTTCTTTGATATACAGAATAGCATCAGTCTTCTCTTTCAGTGTTCTTGTAGGACTCAAAATTGAGAAGTTGCTTGATGTAGGTCATTTAATAAAACCAGCCTCCCTCCGGTTTGCTATTAGATTACTGAGATATTTTACAGATTTGGGAACAGCTCTTCTGGCACAGATAGATAAAAGTTCTCTCAAGATAACAATTCCATTTCTCTGCACCCCAGAATTTGATGACTTGAAAGGTCAATGTAGAAAAAAGCCTATTTAATTGTTTCTTAGGCCTGGGTAGACAACATATGATCTTAGAGGTGGTGAATATGTGGTTTTGTCTTTGAATCTGTTATGTTATGAAAAATTGAGGGATTTAGAGAATTTTGTGGAGCAAATGTATCAGGGTAATGGGCCTTATGCCCTTGCCTGCAGAGGAGAGCAACAGGAGATAGAGATGATGTTTAAAGAATATCACTGTGGAGAATTGATCTAGTTGAGAAGTGGGAGTTTGGAAGTGTGTGTAAGAACAAAAGTGTACATGTTTTAAGCAAAGGAATAGGAAAATAAAGATACTGACTAGTCTAGAGAATGTGGTAGGGTACTGGTAGAGTGTTTTTTCAGGGATCTAACTTTTGTGCGTTTCTGGAAATGTCGATCCACACAGCTGTTCTGTCTGGATTAAAAGAGAGCTAGCTGGCTGGCAAAGTAGTAGTTGGCTGGCTGTTGTTGCAAAAGATTTAAAGCATTTCACAATATTTGCTCAGTTAAGTATTTTTTGATTGGTTGTTCCTGAACTGATATTAGAAGTAACTTTAAGTGTTGATAAGCTGGCTTTTTGTTCTCTCTAGAATTTTCTGATTCGTACCTCTTGATAAGGAATTAGCCAGCATGTTGCTACTAGCATGTTCATGCTGACATTAGAGCTTTTTCATGTAGAAGACTTTACATGCATTTGACCCAATCAAGTGGGAGGAGCAAGCCCTTGTTTGTTATAGCTGATTTTTCTTGTCCCAACAAGCCAGGACTATATATCTTTATTATAAACCCAGAATTACCTAAAATTCTGTACATTAAAGACAATTGTAAACTGCTCCACTATTTTATTCTTTTAAATTCCAGCAAGTAGCATTTTTGAGGGGTATGTTAGAAGAGACGTATTTCAAGGTGCTTTCATCTCAGCTGTAGTGGTCACTAGAAAGGATTGATGGTGCAAGGTCACGGTTAATTCTAGAGCCCAGAAATGGGAATAAGGAGACTTGTATGATTTGTATGTGAAACACCGAAGACAACAATAGAAAAGTAAAATAGCAGTGGTGAAATACCATACCATGAGAAAATACTTCTGGCTTATCTCTAAGACTTAAGTAAAATAACAATAGATGGTGTGCTAAATTCAGCTTATCTCACTTCACTTTAATGGTCAAATTAAATGCCTGATTGTTTGCAGAAAGCATTTCAAACTGGGACGAACACACGTTTAGATGAACGCATTTTTACCATGTGTCAAGTGAAAAACCAGCCCCTTGTTTACCTCATGCTTATGACACATCCCAGTCTGTACAGAGTTGATAATCTCACAGATGAGGTGAGTATTTGCATTGCTACGTGGTCTGTTCTTCTGATCCTAAAGATGTGTGCAATGTGAAAATAAATTTGTGTTAAAAATCTCACAAGTTTTCCGTGTTGAAACTGTGTAGGTAAAATTTACTGTTTCATGTTTTCCCATTATTGTACTTACGCATTTGTTATTTGGGACTGGATTGATGAACTCTGGAGAGAAGTTGTGCTCTGGCTATGGATGGATGGGGAAGATTTTTTTTAACTTCACTTTTTGCCTTGTGTCATTATCTTGCACTATAAATCACGTGTACATAAAGACAGTATAACAGTTTAACTTTTTGTCCCTCTGTAGCTTCCTTTAAATGTCAAAGTAGTTCTGTGAACAGTGAGAGAATGTTTATGCAAGAGCCTGTGTAATTGTAGAAATCGCATCATCTGTACATAAGAAATCTGATATTCAAGTTCTAGAACTAATTAAGATTAAGCTGATTAAGTATACCCTCTCTAAATAAAATAAAAATATATAAATAAAATTATAAAACAAATGTTAACAATTAAATGTATACATAAATAAATTATACACTTGAAGTAGTCTTGAATCTGAGGAAAAGGGTCCAGCTTCAGTATTCAGCATAATATGTCTTATTCTTATTTAGCCTTCTGTTCTTGGGCCTGTTCCCATGCATCAAGATGTGAACCACTGTTTTTCTTCTTGCTTTTTCCTTTAGGGGGCTCTTAACATAAATGATAGAACTATACCTCAGCCTCCCATTCTCCAGCTGTCAGTGGAGAAGTTGAGTAGGGATGGTGCTTACCTTATGGATGCCGGCTCTGTAAGTGTGGTGGTGGTGATTGTAAAAAGTATCCAAATTTATTTGGCATGTTCTTTCTGAGAACTCAGAATGCATAGGAGACCGCTGGGATGTGGTTTTGCATCAGATTAATGGTGTTATTGCTGGGTATCTTTCAGGTAATGTTTCTGTGGATTGGGAAGAACTGTGGGCAAAGCTTTATCAGCCAAGTTCTTGGAGTTCCAAATTATGGCTCAATACCACAGAATATGGTACGTGCTTGCCTTGCTGTATACCAGTCATACAGTGCTGCCAGAATATTATTTTCACAAGAACTAAATACCACTATTCAAATATTAGTCCTTTAGTTGTTATTCACTATAAATCCAGATTCAAAGAAAGAAATAATTTGTTACCTCTCTTGGAGTTTCTCCAGGTTTAAACTTTATAAATATTCCCATGAAAACACAGTAAGAAGAGGCTGGCAATGACTAAGTTTCTCAGAACTGCAGTGGGTTAGTGTGAAATCCTTTGGTTTCTACAACAAAGCACATATTGATCACAGCTCAGTAATCGCCATTCTGATAGCCGCTGCTGATACCAGTTTAGTGCACTTGGCTGTTTCAAGCCCTAAGCATCACAAAACATATCTGGCTTGAGTTTCCTTTATACCTGATTAGGATAGAGTTGGGCTATTTAAATTTTTTTTTTTTATGTTTTCCTGAAAGATAACCTGTATGTATTAATGATACCCTTTGCCTCTTAGACGCACCTCCCAGAACTTGAAACTGCAGAGTCCATCAGAACAATAGCTTTCATTTCTTGGCTGAGGGAACAGAGACCATTCTTTCCTATACTATATATAATAAAGTAAGTGTTTTTAAGTCTTTGTGCTTCTTTTAGGGACCTCTTAACAATACATATTTGGATATCTTATCCTGAACTTTCTTAATGGAAATTTTAGTAATTGTGCATGCTGTGCCTAATGGATTTGACAACAGAGATGAAATGTCACAGGACAATCCTTAGTTGATGTCAGATAAATGAAGTAAATGCTGATAATGCACTTGTTAGGATTAATCACAAGGGCTATCTGAGATCCTCTTTTCATATGTCCTTAAGCTCTTGAAATATCTTGCCACTTGACCTGTAACTTTATTAATGCATTGCACTGTAGAACTTGGCAAATGTTTATTTCACTCAAACATTTGTATTTTCATTTTTAAGGGATGACAGTCCATTGAAACCAAGTTTTCTGCAAAATATGATTGAAGACAGAACAGAATCAGCCTTATCATACTATGAATTCCTCCTTCATATACAGCAGCAAGTGAATAAATGAAACACTAGTGTTTGGCTCTCTTCTTTAAGGAAAGATTTTGCAGTAAAGAACGATTGTGCTTGTAATATCTTCATTAAATCTGTGGCCTGAGGCAGTTGATGAGAAGTTCTCACTGTGATTTCAACGAACTAAAGCAAATAAAGGACCACATCTGAGAATCAAATGTGCAACTACATAATATTGTACCTTAAAAAAAAAATTATCAAACTGTTGGAACTGGTTGAGCACCTTTAATTTGCTGCAAATCATGTTTTTACTGTAAGTACTTGCAGCATGAAGTACATTTACAAAGGCAATACTGAAAAGGTGAAATACATTTTGTAAAATAAAGAGTTCTTTGTTGTTCAAAATGTATATTTCCGTAACTCTTTGCATTATTCTTTTTTTGCTGCTAGATATAAAACCTCACAATACTGATCACGATTTGCAGGGAAATTCATTCTAAGTGCATCCAGTGATTACAGACAGAGCATCTCAGTGTTCAACTTAATGCTTAAAGTAGCAATGAAACAACTGTTCATTGTGAAACGAACAAATACCTATGAAGCGTAGAATCCAGTGCTTGGATTGGATTATGGCTAATAGGACTAAAGGTAAGCTTAACCTGGACAAGATGGTTGAATTTGTTAAAGCTTTTAATAAGTCAGTATTCTAATTAAAAAATAGGGAGGGGCAGGCCCTATATGAGACACATTTTGAAAAGTCAGTGTCTGAGTCAGCAGCAAAAGTAGACTTAGGTAGATGGCAAGCTTTGTTTTTCTTCAGTAGAAGGAATAATTTCAGTTTCTGTTTGTGAATGGCATGGGAGGGGAAGGGCAAGGAAGGTTATCTCTGATTTTGTGGTTTACGTTTAGTAGACTTGGCTCTTGTTTACATTAACTGAATGTTAGGCCCCTAAAATCTAGTGTGTTTCTGAGGTGAGTTTGTATGACAGCACTTCAAACCTAATGTTTTGAGACAACATTGAATATACCAATGTTAAAATTGGAAAAGAAATAATTTTTCCAAAGACAAAAAAATTATATTGCATTTGAAGATATGTTTATGGTTTGAGACACACTTGAAGCTTTCAAAATTATTTTTTTTACTGCAGCTGTGTAATGAGCCTAGGCCCAAAGCCAGTGTGCACCATTAATAAAAGCTTTAAATATACTCTCAGATCCCTGCCAGAGCTACAGATGGAAATTGACATTGGACTTGAAGTGAAAATTTATATACAAAAATATTTAAATCAGTGAATTGATAATTGTTCTGTTTTGAAGTTTAAGCTATCACCGATAGCTACAAATGTAAAGAGTATTTAAGTTACAGTATCTGTGTGCCTATGGAAGTGTTTCACATGGAAAGATCTTGGGTTTGCTTTTTTGTTTAATAGTGGTAAACTTAAAAGGTCAAAACCTACTTCCTGGGGCAAGTAACTTGAACATGTAAAACACCTATAAATGGTGTTTCAGTGACACAAATGTCAAAGGACATCATAGTGTAATCATTTGCTACCATTTCAGGCTGTAGCTGCACGTGATTGTCAGGAGCTGCCTTACTTCAGGGGAGGAGTTTCTTTGGGGAAATTGTTCTTGCTGCTTAAGCACAAAAAGCTAATGTTCAGAACAATGTCTAAAGTAGCATGAAAAGATTATTATAGAACCAGTTTAAGCTTCCCTGTCTGCTGTCTCCATAGCAAACAGGAGTATATTTACTTGAACAGCTTTTCAGAGAATTGCACACTTTCTAGTCATAGTGAAGAGGTTTTTTAAGTTTTGACAGTCTGATTTTTTTTAATATTTTTTTTTCCTGGGGAAAGGGGTGTCTTCATTTAAATCATAAACGGAAGCTATGCACTAGCATAGGTTCTGGCTTAAAACTTGTGGTTTGGGTATATTATCACTCAGATATTGAAAATCATCCTTGCATCTAACACCACACCCAAAGTCTGTTTCTTACTATGACTATTTTGCTACTATATCCCTTTTTAAAAAAAAAACCAAACATAAATGTTGGAGATGGCTTCATTGCTTTATGTATACCAAACTAATGGGTAAAGATGTTGGTCTTTGTGGCATTTAACAACTTTGAATTGGAGTCCCTAATTTTTACAGAGTAAAACATTACAAACAAGAATCAGATGAACCCTCTTGGAGTTCTCTTCACTTCAGAAGAAATTCTGTATTGAATTTTTTTAGTTTATTCCCTCACAGTGGGAAAGGCCTGCTGATTCACCTTGTACTGCTGTAAGGGCAACACAGGACAGATGAACAAACTACCTATGATTTGTCATTTTTACCTGGATGCTGAAGATGAACTGCAAAAATAGGCAAGAGTGACTCTGGTATTTAGATCTCAGTATGACAACTGTACCACTGCAAATGTACTCTATTTTTCTAGTTGAAGATTTTTTTTTTAAACTATTTCTGTATCTGACACATTAGTGTTCAGTCAACATTGTTACCATCCATTTTACTTTGCTTTCATTATTGTTTTTAATTTAATATATTTGAATCTAACTCCATGTAGACTGTGTTGCAATAACTAGAATGATTCACTTTTATTTAGAATTAATTTCTTAACGGAATTTAATCAAAGATGCAGAATGGCTGTTAAGTAAGGGACCATTAAATGTGATTTTAAGGTTCTGTTTACTATTATGGATGTAATCCTTATAGTAAATTTAATTTTGTAAAGTAGTGTACAATATTGTAATATTAAATCTTTGTTTTCTGAACTCAAACACTTGATCTTCAGGATAAAGTTATAAATCTTCCCCCCTTCTGAATTTGAGACAGGATTTACTTGTCCTCCTTTTTACAGTTTGTAATTTTCACTGTTTTATTCCTGTAAAAAGTCATTTGTAACACATGCAAATGCTTATTTTATCTGTGCTAATTTATCAGATTTGGCTACTCAATAAAATTAATTGAAAGAACTCCTGCAAGTCCATCACTCCTTTCTTATAAAAATAACTTGAATACTGTATTTGATCAATTGAGATCAATACCATGTACCAATGAATGATAAATTCTACTTTTAGCTAAACCCTAATATTTAGATGGTACAAACTGAGAGGGAATTTGAGAAAATTAATTTTCTTCTGTCACTGGCATTTTTTGTCCCTTCAGAGCATCTCTGTCAGCACTGTTACTCTGCTATGGGGTTTGTTCCTCCAGTAAGCCCACAGTAGTGCTGTACCCCACCGTGTGGTACCCCACCATCTGGCTGGAAGTTGGGCTCCAGAGCCAGCTGACATTCATTGATGGTTGGAATTTAGTCTTCAGCAGTGTTCCCAAGGTGGTGATCAATTTCATTGTAGGTAATCCTATATCTTTATTTAACATGCTATTCTTTCAACACCTCTTTGTAATAAACGTTCCATTTTATGCTTGCCAGTTTTTTTATGAGCCGTCATCACTGCTGCTTCTGGTTCATCATACATAAGTTAATGCATGAGCTTGGTACTTTGACCTCTATATTTAACAGTTTTTGAATACAGAATTCTATCATTCTGTAAATCATTTAGTATTGTAGAAATATTAACTGGACTTGTCAGCATAAAGTTTTTCTCCAATACATGTAACAATCTGCCCTGCTGCTGCTGAATTTCACCACTCCAGCTGTGGCTGTGCAACTGACAGGCAGCCATTCTGGCACTGGTCTTTGGAACTCAAGTGCAGGGTCTCGAAGCCAAGTCCTGCTTCTAATTGAAGTGCCGGTGGCACAGTCTGTGTGTTAAGGAGTGCAAGTTGTCCTGTCAAGGATGGTGAAGGTAATTAGTCTGAAGTATTGATGGGAAGTGTCCACGTCAGTGTCTTCCTTTGGTTTGGCTTTCAGGTACTTTTGCCGTGTGGGTTAGCTATGTGAATGCCAAGTTAAGGAAAGACTACTGTGGCCCAGTTCTACCGCTTTTTGTCAAGCAAGCAGAGGTGACTGACGACTTCTTGTACATAAATATGAATATTATGCCAACTGTATCTTGCTAGAAAGAACCAAAGGTGCTCCCTGTTTTATAATGTACCTGTGGAATCATGGAGAGGTCCTTGTTCCCTTGTTTTTTTCCTCTGTATGCATAGTCAGTCCCTTCAGTTGCTTAGTGTATTAACAGCAGCGTGGTGACACTGCACTGGGAGTGTGATTTGGGAATGTGACCTGTGCAGCCTAACCGTCCCGAGAGGCATTTCCCCCTGCGTGTGTATCCCTTTCATGGACACACAAAAACACTGCTTGCTGGCACTCCAATAGACAGCATACTCCCTTCCCTCGTTCGGAGCGTGGCTGAGATGACAAATTAGTTTCTTAAATCCAGCTGCACAGCAGCACTTAAAGATTTTCTAACAGAAAACCTCAAAAACCCAGCACTGGGCTCCCTCAGCACCGATCCGTTCTGGCCGAGGAGTGTGACAATTAAAACATGGTGTGCTGGAAACCGAACAGCGCTGTAAGCCTCGCCTGCTCCATACCCTGATGTTCTGCTGCTTTTGTATGATCATGATTAAACGGCTGTTGAAAGTGTGAGGTAAATACTCCTTTGGTGAGAAGTGTGAACGTTCACTTACCGTACCGCTTGAAGCTTCTACGCAACACACTGCTTTCGCCTCTCCGTGTGGTAAGGAGAACATCACCACCCTGTACTGGATTTTATATTGCATTGCCGAGCACATTTCCCTCACTGAAGGCGAGGTGGACCGGCCGGCTTCACCGACACCAGACCTCCAAGCAAACTAAGCGCGGGGCCGGCCGCCGCCGGAGCGGGGGGGCACGGCACGGCGGTCCGCTTTCCTCACAGGCATGCACAGACCCTTACTCTGGCTGAAGGTGTCGGTCAGGCTCCCGTCAGCGCGGCGTCTCCCCCGCCGCCACCTCAGCCCCGCCGGGCCGGCACCGCCCCGCCGCCATCGCCCCCTCACAGCGCTGACCCCATCGCCTCCCGCGCCGGGATGTCACTTCCGAGGCGGGAGCGGCCATCTTCAGTGCGGGCGTCGTACCGTCAGAGTGCGCGGCGTGCGGGGCGCTCCCCCGCCTCCCTCCGCTCCCCTGCCCTTACGCGAGATGGCGGCGCTCGCTTCGGCGGCTGGAGGCGGGCGGCGCCGGCGCGCTGAGGCGGGGCGGCCCCATTGTGCGGCGCTGCGGTAGCGCCGCGGCCTTTTCTGCCGGGGATGGAGGACGGCGGCGGGGCGGGAGCGGCGTCCGCGCCCCCGGGGGTCCCCGCCGGCCTCTCGGCCTCCCAGCGCCGAGCCGAGCTGCGGCGGAGGAAGCTGCTGATGAACTCGGAGGAGCGGATCAACCGCATCATGGGCTTCCACCGGCCCGCGGCGGGCAAGGGTGAGCCGAGGGGCGGCGGGGCTGCGGCGGTGTGAGGGCTCCGGGCCGCGGGGCTGGCGGTAACGGCCCGCTGCGGCCTCCCGTAGCCACCGCTCCCCGCAGCCTCCTCACGGGACAGTGGAGGCTGGCGCCCCCCGGCCTTGGCTGCCCCCCCAGCGCGGTCCTTCGTTCCAGGGGCGCTGAGGGAAGCACGGCCTGCCCCGGTCCGGGGGGACCCGCGGGGGAAACGGCGCCGTGCCCGGGGCGGGCCTGGGCCTGGCCTGCAGGGCGAGCGGGCGAGCTGGCGTTGCACTGCGTGGACTTCTCCTTAGGTGAAGAAACGATGAGCCTTCCCCCACGTTTTCACGCAGCTGCTTGCTTTTGTAGCTGTGTTCTTACGTCAAAGTGTTCTCCCATTTAGATAATAATCAGTCATCAGGTGTTTGTGGTTGGCACGCAGATGCTTGCAGATTCATAGGTAGGTCATTTATGTTTCTGCACGTACTTTGAGGAGACCGACTGTCATGTCAGGAAAGACTTCTCAGATTCAGTTTTCAAGGATGCTCATAAGCCATCAATCAGTCTGCTTTAACACTGAGAAACACTCCTTCAGTGTTGGTCCTTCCTTTCTGGTAGGACCAGACCTGTTCTGCATGCCTCACGGTTTGGTTTTTGTTCTCTGGCATCACCTCTTTCGCTGTAAGATGAGGTCTTCAGGTTTTATACAGAGCAGGTTAACGTTACTTTGCCTCTGACAGTAAAGAAGAGCAAGGCAAAGTACCCTTCTACTGCCTGCGCATTTCTCAGTCTTTAGTGCTCCGTGTGATTCACCTTCCATAAATGTTTGTCTTTTTTAATGTTGCTCCATGTATTTAGAACAGCCATCCCTCCTCTTGTGTGTGTAGTGTTGTTGCTTAAGGAGGGCCAGTGTTTTAATTTCTCCACATTGCTGACTGACAGCTTCAACTTCTGACCTGCACTGCTTTCTGTCTCGTGCCTGCACCATTTCCAAAGAGTGCCCTGCAATGCAAAGCGTGTGGTACCTGTAGGGTTCTTTGTGTCCAGTTGTGTAAAAATATATATTTGGTGAAGCTGATGAGCATTTTCAGTCTGGTCCATACTGTGCTTTTCCTTTACATCATCTGTGGTGTAACCTAAGTATGAGTGTAAACCCTTCCTTTGATACACAGCCTATCAGCTGTACCCATTTATTTTTAAAATGAGATTGCTTGTATTCACATATGTCAAACGGCATTGTGATTAATAATTGACACATTTATTAATCATAAATCTGTCTTTTCACTTTGGAAGCAGAGACATCAACCCAGGACCCCAATCCAGTATGCCTAAAGTGTTGTTCCACATACCTAGTGTGCATAACTGTATTTTTGTTTCTTTTCTTTAGATGATGAGAGTCACACAGAATCAAGGCTTCAGCACGAACAAGATAAATCAAACTCCCTTCCCATTCCTTCAGTGACCAAGCGAATTGTGCTTGGCGACTCTGTCTGTAATTTGGCAAGCACAGCTGACCATGCAGGCAGCATGGTAGACCTAAAAGGGGATAAGGACTTGTTCAGCAAAACTCCAGAGCTTGTCAATGAGGGTACAAGTGAGCTCCGTCACCGTAATAGAGGGGAACTGCCATCTGAAGCTGCACCACGGCCACCTAGACATGGATTAGACCAGTACTTATCCAGATTTGATGAAGCTCTGAAGCTGAGGAACCAGCTGATGAATGAGAAGCCAAGCCAAGACAATGGGAATGCAGTGGAGGAGTTTGACTCTTTCCGCATTTTTAGATTGGTGGGATGTGCTCTGCTTGCCATCGCAGTCAGGGCTTTTGTGTGCAAATACTTGGTGAGTTCAGGGAAAGAAACAATCCTATTGTTTTGATAGCTTACTGCAAACTTGCTATGAAATACCCTTTATCTAGGGTTGAAGTCCAGCGGTAGCAACTGACTTTGGAACTTCAGGCACTCTTTAAATTTTCAACAACTTTATAAAACCTTAAAAAGTCTCTAAATTCTTTGAGATTAATCTGTGTTCCCTGTCTTAACACAGCTACTGGGTAACAGCTGAGAGTAGCACATGTTTGATCTGTAGTTTTTGAGGAGCAGAAGCACTGCAATAGTTGTCGCAGCTTGAGTCCCCTGCAAGTTTATTCCCATCTTTGTCAGCAGGGTCAACTGCTCTTCTAGACTGGAGCCTACAAAAGAATAACACACTAAACAATAGTTGTCCCAAGCTAATAAAATCTACTAATTTATCAGTCTTCTGAGCAAAGCAGTTCCCCAGTATTGCAGGTGCCTGTGGCAGTGTGTCGTGTAGCTGGTGGGGCCTGCCACCTCGTGGATCACTGGGCTCATTTTTACACACTGCTGTACCCTTCTGACATTTCAGGGGTTTATGCTCAAAGAAAATAAGGGAGAACGTTATTTCTGACATATAACTTGTCTACTTGGGTTCATAGTATTCAAGAATACTGTTGCTATAGTCCACAAATGATTTTTTTTACTTACCTAAATCTCTTTTACGACTTGGGAAGCATTAAATTTCTGTGTTTTCTTAGCTATTCCTTCTGACCAAGTTAATTTTATATATTCTTTTCTGTTCCTACAGTCAATATTTGCACCATTTCTTACTCTACAACTTGCTTACATGGGACTGTCCAAGTACTTTCCAAAGGTAAAACTTTTTTTTTTCCCAGAATTATTTTGAAATGTTTTAAATTTACTTGAAGTGTATAGTTTTAGGATCAACGTACATGAAGTATTTTTCCCTTGTTTTAAACTGTAGAATTGAGAGTTACCAAATACTGATAGCTTATATTAGTTTGTAATCTTCCTAGATTTAGTCTGAATCTTTAAGTTGCCATGAAAATGGGGACTAGCAATTTGTTTAGCAGTACTCTAATTGAAAGCATCTGACCAGGAAAGTCAGGTAGTTCTTTCATATCTCTAGGATACTTTCCCTTTTCTCCTAGACCATGCTCTTCTGTGGTTACTGTTCGCTCTGTCAGCAGCTTTTTTGCACGTGATACCCGGATGAGGTTTGGGAAGGTGTTCATTTAAAAACGGAGACAGTCCATGGGTTTTAAGGCCTCTGTATTCCACTGCTAGTATCAGTTTGAGTGGCGATTTGAAACGAGACATTTGTGTGTCTTACTTGCTGCTTATTAGCTGCAAGATTTGCTGTATCACTTGCTTTATATATTTACACCAGTTAATTGTGCTGAAGTACTTGCTTGGTTGATGATTTTGTCAGGTCTACAGTGCAAAGAAGGATTGGATGATGCTCAATCCGTAGTTGAAAGGGAAAATTTGCATTTTAAAGGGAATAATAGATTACCTGTAAAAAATCAGAATAAATCAGTTCTTTTGTAGTTAAGTATATCACTGAAAACTAAACTTCACAGTAGTCATTCTAAGGTGATGTGTCAGAACATAAACCAGTAGAATTAGCCTTAGACTTGCGCTAGCTCATCTGCTAGATCTCTTTGATCTTGTTTCTGCTGTCTTTAAAATCAGCTCTTCAGTTTCAGAATTTAAAGAGGTGGTTCCTTTCTGCAGCTTGCTTTTACTGCGCTTCTACCTAGATGAGGTCAACCAGCTTGTTATCCCTCATTTTTCTGTCATGAAACCTAGAAAGAGTCTTGAAAGCTTAATTTAGATTGGATTAAATTAAGACACCCAGCAGGTATTGTCAAATTACCAAAATTTTCAGCCACTCTTACCTTTTCCTGCCTGACTTTGCATCTCCAAGAGTCCTTATCTTAAGGACAGAAGAACAGCTTTCAAAAGGTTTTGTGTCGTTACTGGGTTCAGAGGATAAAACTGCCAATGGAGTCATATCGTACTAAAATAAAAAGCAGCAGTTGCTTTTCAATTCTAAATCATTTTCCTGTGTTAGAAAAGTAACTATTTTTTTCCAAGTAGTGTGATGAGATTAATCTGGTTCCACCAGTGGAGATGCCTGGCTTGGCTTCTTACACCCAGGCTGCCTTTGGCTGGGACTCTTCCCACTCATCCAGAAGCTGCTGCAGAGCCCTACTTTACAGCCTCCTTGGAGTGCCAGTGTGAAGTAGGCATAGTATCTGTGATGAGTTTTATCTTCTGTTAACCAGCCTCTCACACTTGCTCCGATGGATCCATCACAGCATCAGTCTGTAGCTAGGATAAGTGTTGTGAATCCTGGAGCATGTCTGGAGAGAATCAGTCCAAACCTGCTATTCTTATTGATGAATTTGGAATGTGCCTGGCTGTGTACAAAATTGTCGCAACTTTTGTGACATGTAAAGCAGAATTGGATTACAACAGAAGAACTAATGTAATACTGTTGGGTTTGGGGTTTTGTTTGTTTTTTTTTTTTCTTTTAGTGTGAGAAGAAGGTGAAAACGACAGTATTAACTGCTGCTCTTTTACTGTCTGGAATACCTGCAGAAGTGATTAGTCGCTCCATGGACACCTACAGCAAAATGGGAGATGTTTTCACAGACCTCTGTGTTTATTTCTTTACTTTTATCTTTTGCCATGAACTTATTCTGGTTTTTGGTTCTGAAGTACCATGATGGCTGTAGAATTCAACGCAGTAGTTACACTAAAGCTTTCTGGACTGTATTCCTTTAACGTCTGACTGTGCCGACAGACAGGTTTAAATCTTCATTAAAATTCTTACCTGTTTGAATGCTTGAAAGGAGCCTTAAATCCAGTCATGTTGGGAAAGGAAGAGCAGGGTCCCAGACTGCCAGTTGTATTGGTTCAGTTTATTTAAATACTGTGTCTGCCTATTACAAATGTGAAGAATAAGATGCAAGTGTCAGTGGATGATATATTTGTTTTGGTTAGATAATGCCCTTCTCAGCTTCCTTCATAAACATTTACAAAGCTGCCTTTGTTCTTTTCAGTGAGAACAAAGAGAAGAGAATTCCTCTCAGCAGAACCATATATATATATATATATGTATGTATCTCCTGTATGACTGTAGCTAACAAGAAGTGCTTATTTTGTGATGGTCCCATTTTTTTTTAGAAAGTTCTAAATAAAAGAAATCCCTGCATTCTGTTGTTTAAATTCAGAATGTTGAATCAATAGCTACTTCTGGAGAATACTTGTTGAAACATGCCACACTGTTGTCCTAATCCTTGCCTTGCTATACATTATTTGTTGTCATTGTGATTAATTTCATTTGATGATTGTAATGCAAAACAGCTAAGCAAACCAATAACAAAAAAAGTCCCGTTGCTTACAAATGTTATTAACAATTTTGTTTCTTCCTACTTTTTGATTAATCTGACCTGTTTGTGAGTTTCCAGCAACCTAATTCTAGTGTAGCTCATACACATGCTTTTATTTATTTTAACAGTTCATTTCATGAGGGAAAAGTTGTATATATTGGCAACCAACCTACAGTATCAAATGTTTGCTCCAGTATATGTACAACTTAAAAGGGAATTAATTTTTTTCCCTAGCTCCTTGCAGGATTGCATAAGACAATTTCTAATATGACACTGATTTCTGCAGTCTGGCTCTCTATTACCAGGCATTTGCATGTAGACAGGTTCTTAATTGCGGGAGTTCCACGCCTGCTGCGTACTACTACAACCCAACAGTACAGAGTCTGTGATTCAGCAGAGTTGATTATGTTCACTTTTTGGGTATGTTTCTGAAACTGCCCCGGTGAAATCACAATAGCCATTCCTGTCTAAATCCGATACACTACAAGTGACAGTGAAATAAAAAACTGTGTTTTGAGTTGACTCCAACATGAAGGTCTGTGTATGAAGGGAGAATAGCATTTTGTATTTTTTTTTCTGTAGGTGTCCAGCCACATAGTTGAAAACAAGACAAACAAATTAATCCTGTCACTTGATAAAGCAGCAAGCTTGCAAATGCTTGTTTGTGATCTTGTATGAATTTTGGACAGTGAGAGAGAGGAAGGAAGAGTCCTTCCAAATAGTCGACTTCAATGCTGATGATCTCTAAAAGTTTCTATTGAAGCTAAATGTGGTGATACTTTCAACTTGTAGTTTTCTGTTTAGAATCTGGACTGTCAGGTAATCTAGGCCAGTGCCTTTTTTTAGCGTAGGGAAGCACCTATCCATCTTGGTGTTTGCAGAATTCTTTTTTTAGGGAGCAGAAGCATTTGATTATGCCTCTTTGAAGTAAACGGCCCTGCCTTTTTTCCATAAAAGCTTCCTGACTCCTAACTTAGATACATGTTTGTTTGTGGCATGAAAACAAGAAGCTTACATTTTGATTTGACCACTGTTTGGGTTTTTTTACTGATTATTTTATTTTACAGTGAGTATTAAGTTACAGATGTCCAGGGCTGGGCTGCAAAAGATTCTGACTTTGATCTATTAACACAAATATTTATTCAGAAGCTTTAAATTTGTTTATGTTAGACAGGAATTTCAACAAATTCAAATAGCTGTCATTTAAATTGTTGAGATATGTAAATAATGAGTTTGCTCAGAAGTTACACTTGTTCTGACTGTTTATATGCCCGAGTGTAATACAAATAAATCGCGAAAATACTTTGTACTAATATCTGCAAAAAGCAATGAGTTTTTTAATCCTCAGCATAAAAATTGTAACCCTGATCGGCTGAATCCTCGGAAAGCTGACACACCTGCTGCACGTTGGCTTGCACCGTCCCTACACGCAAGGAGAGACGAAGCGGGTTTCCTTCCGAGGGGGTGGCAGCCACCCTGTGAGACCCACCGGGGAGCCGGTCAGCCCCTCAACACTTCGGGGTTCGCCGAGGGGCTGGGGGTGGCCGCGCTGCCCCCCGCAGGGCTTGTGCCAGCGACGCTGCTTCGCCGTCGGTCAAGAAATGCAGCCCCTCGCTCCCGTTCGTACCGCACCTGTTCGCGTACATAGCGCCGTGTCACGTCTACTGCCGGGCTGGTGGTTTTCTATTAAAAGTACGTTTGTTGCCCCCTTCCCCGGCGGCGTGTCCTGGCTGTGGGGCGGGGCGGGACCCGCACCGGCAGGGGCCGGGGCCGGGGCCGTGGGGCGGCCCCGCCGGTGCGGCCTCCAGCCGCCAGGGGGCGCGGCAGGCGGGGGCGGGCAGGAAGTGGGGGCGGTAGCTTCCCGCCGCGCCTCTCGTCGGTCCGGGCGCAGGGGCGCGGAATGGCCGCCGCCGTCTAGCGGAGGGAGCGCGCCGCCGCCGCCATGGGCAGGGAGTCCAGGTGAGGGCAGCGGGGCCGCCGCCACGGCCGGCATGGCCCGCACCGGGGCTGGCGGCTCTCTGCGGTGCGGTGCGGGTGGCGGCGGGGGGGGCGAACAAAGGGCGGCGGCGGGCCCTGCTGGCCGGCCCGGGCGGCGGGCGCGCAGAGAGCCGCCGCGGCGAGGCCCCGGGGCCGGGAGCGGGGGGCTGGCTCCGCTCCGCCGGCAGGGCTGGGGGCTCGGGGCCCGATGGGCCGCGCTGCCCCAGGAGCTGCCAGGGCCCCGCCGCCCGGTCCCGGGGCTGGCCCGCGGGCGCGCCGGGGCTGTGCGCGGGGCACGGGGGCCACGCCGAGCCCGCCCGGCCTTTGCTGCCTTGTTGCAGCACAGTAGCGCTGGCTTCATCGGCCGGGCAGGCTTTTTCACCTGGGTTAGACGGTTTTGCTTGTTCTTTTCAAGTTTCTGCAGGATCACGTATCTTTTGTCCTCTCGCAGCGGCTCTAAACACCTGATCAGGTGCTGGAACCGACCCAGCCGTAATGTGACGGTGTATGTTGCGTGTTTTGGGTCATGCCTGTGCTGCCCCGTGATCTGGAGCTGCTCACACCTACCAGGCTTTAAACCAACTCCGTAATTTGCCGGTGCTGTTGTGGCACATGTCCCTGTTCCCTCGCTTAACCTCACCGTCGGGTTTTACCGCTAACGCTGGGACACAGGATCCCCTGCATGCTGCTGTCCCTCCACCCTAACCGCTGCCCGCATCCATCGCTGGGATTTACACCAGGAGAGGCAGATGAGTGGAAATTTTAACAGCTGGTTTGGGTTCAAATTAGTGATTCAGTGAAGGGCTGGGTAGTCCCGTACATCTGTCTAAATTAGTTTCAGACGAGCTAGGGCAGCGGTTGTTGCCAACCAGGCACTGTTGGACACTCAGGCTGCAAAATCTGCTGGGAACCGAACATCAAAGGGCTGATGCTCAAGCTAGCAGGACTGCCTTGGTTATCACAGCACAGCTTCTCTTCTGATAATGACGAGTTTTTTTCTGTTTGGACTGAAAATAATGTAAAAAGTGGGTTTAAACTTTTATTAACTTTCTATTTTAATACATGCACAAAGTTTTTTAAATTAAGAAATGGTAAGAAGGTGAGAGTGAATGGTGGGTGGGGTGGGCTGCATGTGCTGGAGTTGATGTAACGTTGAGCAGACTAGGGCTTTTGAAACCTGAAATCAAGTACTCGACTGCATTGCATACTGTAGGGGAAAACTGGAGAAAAAAAAATTGTTTTCCAAAACTAAAAGATTAGAAAAAGGGGAAGTATGGAGCAGATTCCATGGCGTTTTGTGACAGAGATGGGAAAGAGATGAGAGATACCTAACGCTGACAGATGTTCTTTGCGTTCGCTTATACTCCTGAGAGGCATGGATATCATGCTGCCACTGTACTGATTCCAAATGTCTGTGATACCCAAATAGGCCGAAGTGCTGAAATAAACTATGTTATTTTTAGTGCCAATGCTGTTGTAATACAACCAGGTGTGGCGTAATGGAAGGGAAAGAAAGAGGTGGGGGGCTTGAGGTCTTGCCTCCTCTGCTTCCCAAGCCTGGCTTTTGGGCTTGTCAGGAAAAAGGGTCTGTGGGTCCTGAGCTACAGGAGGGTGAAAAAAGGAACTATTCTGGCATGGTGACTGAAAATGAGGACTTTAAGGAAGAGGAGATGGTCACAGGTGAGGCCCCTCTATGACTAGTACGCTCAGCAAGAGTTTCCTAGAGGATTCCTAGCCCTACTCTCCCACAGTGTGATTGGGATAAGAGAGTGTTAATGAGGGGAAAAAAAGAGACTTCCACATCCCTCACACACCTCTGAAGCCTTGCTAACTTCTTGAAGCTTCTGTTGTGATGTTTGATGCTCTTATGGATGTTAGCATTGTAAAGGCATTGACCATTGCTGTGTCACATACGCTCAGGGTTTTATGTTTCTTTAATTGCAGTTTGACAGCTTTTCCATTGAGCAGAGGTATAAATTACCCACCCACCTTACCTGGCTAAAAATTATGCATTATATTAAAAGCAGCAAAGAACAATTTTATTTGTTTGACAAATTCTGAGATAGCTTCAGAGAGTCTTCATCTTTTCCTATGTATAATGGAAATCAGTAGATTTCTAAAAAGGAAATTATTCTTTATGTTCCAGTGTTCTCACGATGTGCTTACAGTAGTACTCTAAAACCAAAACAAAAATGTGACTAAGCAATCCCTCTAATTTCAGCATCATTAGGAATATACCTATATTAAATAATATGTACTTATATAAATAATTCTTCTTGGCCTGTCCACCTAAATGTGACAAATATCCTTTAACTGCAAATTGTTCTCACACTCATGTTCGTCTCTTTTTGTGAATTTACGATGCAGACATTATCGGAAGCGCTCTGCATCACGTGGACGCTCTGGTAGCCGTTCCAGAAGTCGTTCTCCATCTGACAAAAGAGGAAAACGTGGAGAAGACAGACGCTCCAGAAGCAGGGATCGAGAACGTAGACGTGAGAGGTCACGCAGCAGGGACAAGAGGAGGTCTCGGTCGCGTGACAGAAAGCGTCAAAGGTATGACTTGTTAATTCCAATCAAAGTAGATAAAAATGCCCGTTTTCTGGGTATTGATGTTCTTCCACTGCTATGATTAGTTACTTGCTGTTGTTCATGATAAATTTTACTACGCTTAATCTTTTTGCTATTAAATGCCTAGCTGCTGGTGCTGGAGTTTGTAAGTTCTTAGTGGTCTTGATGATTGTTGTATTCCTTTTACAACCTGCTCCTCAAGAGCAGATTAAAATTACACTCTGATCACATGCTAAATAAATACAATTTTGTTTTGTGGCAGACGTTCAAGAAGTAGAGAAAGGGAACGGAGCCGAGAGAGAAGGAGATCCCGGAGCCGGGAGAGAAGGCGCTCTAGAAGCAGAAGTAGAGGCAGACGGTCTCGATCCTCCAGTCCAAGCAAGAACAGGAAAACAGAAAACAGGTATTTGGGTTCTCTAGTTACAATCAATGTCACAGTGACAAAATATTGTAAAACTCTTGGTAGCATGGAGGGAATTGTCAGGCAAAGCTATGCAAAGCTTTGGTTTGTAGAACAAGAGAATATTATGCGAGTGTACTGTTAGGATCTCTTCCCTTTGCTTAATGTGCCTAACGCAGTTTGTTGTGAGAACATTTCTGTACGAGAGAAAGATGGAAGTTGTAGTGGCTAAAAAAAGCAGTTAACTTTAAAGTTAAGACTTACTCTCATTCTTTTGTAGTGCTTCATTGATATCTCAGGTTCCAGTATGAATAAGTAGTCTTTTGTGTTCCAGAATATATGCCCAAATTAATAAAGTACAGGTGCTCTCTACCACAGTCATTACATTGAAGTATAACTTCCTTTGAACTTGTAAATTACTGTTGAATTGTAAGTTTTACTTGCCAGATGTGCTCCAGTGCAGTGTTCACTGTATCATTTTCTTTCTCAGATAAAGCACTATATTTCTCTGGAAACATAAAGGGCTTTTAAAAAATGCAGGTAGGGTAGCAGCAGGGGATCTATAAACAGCATCATGGTGACATCTGGAACAGGAATTTCTAAACTGCTACAAGTGCCGCTGATTGCACCTGAGCTCAGAGTTTCATCCATTCTTTACACAAAAGGTGTTCTAAAGAATGTCAGCCAATAAAGTCTGGAATCTGTTGTGGGTTTTGTTCTTTTTTACTTATATTTGTGCAGAAAAATAAAGTATATAGTGTAACACTTCAGAGAAGTTCAAGAGGTCTGCTTTGGTAAAGCCACCACCTGTTTATCTGCTGTTTGTTGAATTCTGTGGTGTGCTTAGTGCTGCAATCAATATGGATTTGACAAGTACTGGTCTTAGGGGTTTGCAGCCGAATAAACTGTCTAGTAAAGAGGTGAAGATTGAACTTTTTTAGATGTTGACTTCAGAAATGTGTAAAAACTCACTGCAGGTCATGTTCTTTCAAATATATTGTAATGCTGTTTTCAGATATAATTGCAAACGGCATGTAATCATGCTATGCTGTAAAAGGAGTGGAGTTGTAACATAAGTTATGTTGTAATATAAGTTGTAACAGCAGTCTGTATATAAGCAGGTCAATGACAACCTGGAAATTATGGGAAGCTGGAATCACAAAGTCTTTTGGAATAAGCATATGATTTATATTAGAATAGCCCTATGGAAATGGCTTAATGAGATTTAATTTTACATTTTACATTTATTATCATGAGTTAGCATGTTTGGTTTGGATGTGTGGGTGGGTTTTTTTAATTGGAAGCAAGTAAGGATAATAAAATCTGTGATAAATGAGCTTTGTCTTAAATGCAAGTCTGCACGTTACATTTGAGTTACATAAGTAGCTTTTCCCTGGGAGAGTGTTTTTATGTCTTTCAGCCAGTACTGAATGCTCAAGGGGACGTTCAGACTTCTGTGGCAAGATGCTATATCACTTTACCCTTCTCTAGAAATTCAACAAACAGGAAATTTTTAGTATCTCTTTTCTAACTGCTGTCTTCAAGGAGGTGTAAAATAAGCTGCAGAACCACTAGCGTATCAATTGTAAGTGTTCTGGAAATGAAGTCTGCAAGTTTCCCTGTAAAGAAATGAGAAGAACAGAACCAAATCATGTGACTTTGCAATAGATTCTACATTTCTGGTAGTTAATGGGAATATTTCCATGACATAGAAAGATATTCTGGGAGGCAGTGTGCTTTTTACAGTACTTGAAAACATAAATCTGTACAGGGTGTTCATAGTTCTGTTTCTGTGCAGCACGTGTATCCTCCCCTGAGAAAAGCTGTCATGTTCTAAGAAGTCTTTGATCTTGCCTTTCAGATCAAGATCTAAAGAAAAGACAGAAGGTGTGGAAGTTTCCAAAGAAAAGAAAAAAGACAAAGATGACAAAGAAGAAGAGAAGGATAAAGATGCTACCACAAATACTGTGGCCACTGAGGTAGGAACCTTTAACACTTACAGATTTAAAAGATAAGAATTTAAACCCGGAATTAAGTTAGCCATAGATTACTGCATTAATAAAAGAAAACCTGTTCTTAGAGCTGGACAAAATCCCCACAAAATCTCTTCAGTAACAGAGAGACTCCTGTAACGATGTATGCTTCCAGTTCTTGGCATAAGAAACATTCTTCTCAGTTCAAGATTTCAAACTGCTTAGACTGCAAACCACAGACAAGCATGAGGGATCTCCCATTTTTCATGTATTAGGTGTCAGTAGAGGAGCTGAAAATTGTTTTGGCTTCTGAACCCAGGTAGCAATTGAAGGAGGAGGGAGGGAAGCTCACTTTGCTTTGTTCCGTGACATGAAAAGATGAGGAATTCACAAACTAGCAGTTGTAGGTTACTCACACCAGTGAGTTACTACATTTTTATCATAGTAAATAAAATAAAGTTTCATGTGCTGTTATCTTAAAAATCGTATACCAGCTAGTATAATGAAAAATAAAATAGTCAACTGCATTTCTTACTTGAAAATGCTATACTTGATGCTAGTATTTTTCATCTACTTCTGTTGTGACAAGTTCGTGGATGTCCAGCCTTCTATGGCATGCTCACACAACGGGTATATTTATTTGAAGAAGCCTAAGCTAAAGCCAGTGGCCATTAATTTTCACTATTTGGTTGTTTTGTTTCATAGAATTTTGATCAGAACAAACTAGAGGAAGAAATGAGAAAACGAAAAGAAAGAGTGGAGAAGTGGAGGGAAGAGCAACGCAAGAAAGCTATGGAAAACATAGGAGAACTGAAAAAAGAAATTGAAGAGATGAAACAGGGGAAAAAATGGAGTTTAGAAGATGATGATGGTATTTAAGTTTTTCTATATAACAGTTAAAATAATTTTGTTCTTAATATTTTATTACATTATCTTCAAAGCATTTAATCACTTTTCAGATTGTGAACTATAAAATAACAAAGCCTAAATCTGGTCATGGCTTCAAATGGTTTAAGATACAATTAAGATTAACAAATCGCAGAGATCTCTGTGAGGAAAAATGATACAGTAATAAAACTGAGCTGTAACTATTTGGGTAGACTAATAATTTGACACACAGGAGCACTTTTCTCTTTCCCTGTTTTATTCCCATCTTTCTTGCTCTTATTAGATGATGAAGAGGAAACTGCAGAAGGAGAAAAAGAAGGCAATGAGGTTGAAGATGAAGAGTTAGATCCTTTGGATGCTTATATGGAAGAAGTAAAAGAAGAGGTGAAGAAGTTCAATATGAGAAGTGTGAAAGGTGGAGGTGGGAGTGAAAAGGTAAAATCACTGATTAAGAATTCTTATCTTTGTCTTCTAAATAGCTTTGTGTTTAAATATCAAAATGGCTTTGAAAAAAAAAAAAGGGAGAAATGCAAAAATCATGAAGTTAGATGCATTTAATGCCTGTTTCTTTGTGCTTTTATCAGGCTGTTTTATCAAGCATTAGTCTGATAAAATTTCACTGAAGCAGAAAAAAAACCCCAAACCCCAGCGTAATGCATTCAGAAGTACAAATATTCTGTATATTTTATACAGTATGTTTTTTGTTTTATATGACAGTGTAATAATTTTTCTTAATTTCTGTAGAAATCTGGGCCAACTGTTACCAAGGTAGTAACCGTGGTGACAACCAAAAAGGCAGCTGCAGAGTCAGAAAAGAAGAAAGGGGAGCTCATGGAGAATGACCAAGATGCAATGGAGGTAATGGAAGTGTCTTGTATTTCTACTATGAAAAGGCAGCGTGCCTCTTATAAGAGGCATGAGAATGCAGATAGTCCTGGGATTTTTCCATCTTGTAGGAGATAACCATTTAGTTATTTGATTTGCAGAACTGTGGTCACAAGATTTTTGATCTTACACAGTTTCTTGTTGTTTGTACTGGGTGGTGGTGGTTTGTTTTTTTCAGAAGGAACTGAATGAATGCATCAGGTTGTCTGGCTTTGTAATTCTTCTTAATATGACCAGGCTGGTGTTGTCACATGTAGTGTGTGTTCAGTTCACATTCCTGAAACTGGGCAGCCAGTTCTGGTGGTCCTGTATTTGAATGACCGACGAGCTAGTGTAGAGTGTTTGCATGTGTGGACTGAGCAGCTGAGTACATAGTCGCGTGTATCTGATCTGAAAAAAATAGAGTTTGTGAGTAATTTCTGCTGAGTTTCTTTGTAAGTATAAATACACTAATTTTCAAACGACCTGGAAGTTACAGATCTCAAAACACTTGCTAAATCGTAACGAGACATCTCTTAGCACAAACAAGAGGTAGATGTTCTCATTTGTAGAAGAGGAGTTTGATTCTGCCTAGGGCTGCCAAATGCTATGCCATCTCATGTGTTCTAGTAGATAGCACCCTAAACCAAAAATATAAGCATTTTCTGTTACACTCGCTGTAAATAACAAATGTGTTTTAGTAGGAAGAGGTGGTACAAGTAGATAAATGTAAGCTGCCCTCTCTGGATGTTGGTTCAGTGAGCTGGTAGATCTTCCCCTAGTCTTTACAGTATGCGATTTTTTGCATGTTGGGCAGTGGCAGGTCAGTGTGAATACTGAATTTTAACAGAACAGCGCTCTGGGATTCTCACAGAACCATCTTGCTCATTTGTTGGACCTGAACTTCTCAGAATTATTCTTCTGTGTCCAAACTGCTTTCGTGAAATGCTCTCAGGAGAACAGGAATATTGAGTACTTAATGTGGTGGTGTGTGGTGCTGTAGGCCCGAATCGTGGTTGAGGGTATGGGTGTGTTGCTGTCGGGAAGCTGGAGGGACAGCCTTGCCCGAGTCGTAGACTGGGTGCCCCGCTAGCACTGAGACTCAGCTGGGCCGTGCCGAGCTCTGTGCTGCTGCAGATGCAGGAGTCGTTTAAAGCTGAGCTGGGTGCATCTGTCAAGCTGTGACTGCAGTGGGATACAGGTCGGTGGTATGCTGGCTGGATTTTTTTTCTTAGTATTTTCCTCTTACAGTTTCTGTTGTGTGGCAGTGATTATTTCTGAATGATGAGGCTGGCAGGTGGTATTGGTAAAGTTGTCAAAGTGGTACGGAACATGGTGCACGTTAGGGTTTAGGAGAAACATGAACTAGGTGGAAGACCAACTGGGACTTGTTCTTAAACTGAGAGTGGGTTTTCAGTATCTGGTCTAAAAGGATAAGGGGTAACTGTTACTTCTCAGTAAAGTTCCTCTATAAATGAAAAACCAGAGCCTCTCAGAATACCATTCACACTGATTCACACACAAATTATAATCTGTACAGTATTCTTCAGAAGAGGAGGAAGTTGATCTTCAGACTGCCCTGACTGGCTATCAGACCAAGCAGAGAAAGCTGCTGGAACCAGTGGATCACGGAAAAATAGAATATGAACCTTTCCGGAAAAACTTCTATGTTGAAGTACCAGAACTGGCTAAAATGACCCAAGAAGGTAAGGACAAACACAACCAGAACACCTGGGGTACTATTAAGGAAGAGAGTGACAGATTTTGATATGCAAAGAAACAGCAATTTTTTTTTATTATTATAAAGAGCTTTTGGAGCAACTTGGTATAGAAAAACACTGAATCAGTTAGGTCACTATTATAACTTTTAATTCTGTATGAGGCTTTGATTGAAAAATTTACCCGGGTCCTTTCCAGATACCTCCTGTATTTATGTGTAACAAGCTAAAAACTGTGTTTCTGGTGGTGATAAAATTTGTATGTCATGTTCAGGGACAGATCAAGAATTTTTTGGTGAAGGTAGTAGAGAAATGTCAGTTTTGACTCTGTTGTAATGCAAACTCTATTTCAGAGGTGAACGTATACAGGCTGGAGTTGGAGGGAATTACAGTCAAGGGAAAAGGCTGCCCCAAACCAATAAAAACCTGGGTACAGTGTGGTATTTCCATGAAGATTCTCACCGCCCTCAAAAAGTAAGCGAGCACTTAATGAACTATATCATGTTTGATTTTGCTCACTGTGTTCTATCATGCGTTAGTGTGAAACACCTTTTCTTTGCCGCTTAATGCAACAAGTCCATGTTTGTAGACATTACATACCTAGTCATCAGTGTTTATCACTCAGTATTGAGCTAGTGTTACGAATTATGCATTGCGCTGTTCGTATCATGCTTTTGCTGTTCATTTTTAAGTTGTATTTTTTGAATGGCACTGATATGCGTATGTAAATGAATGTGCAAAATTTTTTAGGATGACTTTGTGACTCACATCTGTAAAATCCTGTTTTGTTCTTAAAATATCTTTTTTTCCTTTCTTTAAGACATGGCTATGAAAAACCTACTCCCATTCAAACCCAGGCTATCCCGGCAATTATGAATGGACGTGATTTGATTGGCATTGCTAAAACAGGAAGCGGAAAAACTATTGCATTTCTGTTGCCTATGTTCAGACACATTATGGATCAGAGGGCGTTAGAAGAAGGAGAAGGTCCCATAGGTATAAAGATTTTATTTTCGAAGTCACTATTTAAATAAATAAAAACTCAAACATACATTTTAGAAGTGTCTTCAGTTCTTCTCTTGGGTTGGTTATAGGGAGGAATGCTTACTTACCAATGTCCATTAATGAGTGGCTTTTTTTTTTTAATTTCATTAATGAAGACCATGATATTTAATGTTGTTTCTGACCAATGTGCTGTCTACCGTTGTTTCAAGAGCACTTGCATGTCCATATATCTGGGAGACCTTACTCCTTTGATCTTGAAACTTTGACCAGGTTTCCACCCCATTTTCTTAACTGTCTTAATAATTACCTCTTCTGTGAAATTCTGTGAAAAAAAAAATATGTATTTTTAAAAATACATGTAAGTAAATTGCTGCAAACATAATTACAGATTAATTTTTATTGTATGAATAACAACATCTCCTACATTACAATGTATAATGAAAATGCTTTGCTTTTCAGCTGTCATTATGACACCTACTCGTGAGTTGGCTTTGCAGATTACCAAGGAGTGTAAGAAATTCTCAAAGACACTTGGACTTCGAGTTGTCTGTGTTTATGGAGGAACAGGAATCAGTGAACAGGTACACAAAAGACATACCGTACTTAACTTTATTAGTTAATGTTAATTTTGCATTTAATTTAGTCCCTTTCTCTTTCTTGTGAGTCCAGTACATTTGCAGCCTTCCTAATTAATTTTCTCTGCGTGAATGGTAGTTATGGTAAAGCTGAAGCATTTGCACATAACTTAGCTTTAAACATACTGATCTTCTTGAAAATTGTATAGTCCTTAAAAGTTTCAGATTTTTTTTTTAGGTATCTACTGAGCATCACAGTAATTCAACTATTAGTGGGATGTGATAGTTTGAAAATTATTGAGAAGCTATATTTTTACAAAAGTTCCCCTCAAAGTAACAAAATCCAGAAAGTGTTAATTTTTGGTTTATTGCATTATCAAATACTGCATGTTAAGAGTAATTTAGAGATTAATTTCAAGGGTTTCTCCCCACACACACCCATTTATGAAAGCAACACAAGTGACTGTCTGTGATGGAACATGGTTTATTTAGTATCAGTTGTCCCTGATATAACACGTGACATTTCTTATAGGCCTTTAACTGTCTACAAGCCTATATCCCCTTTATAACTACTTAAGATGAAAGTAAATTGTCAGAGGTTACCCTTTCAGAAAGAAAGTTTTCCAAAGACTTAAAGAAATCGTTAATTAAATCTTTACATAAACAATTCACATTAGTAGAACAGCTGTATTACAGCATACGTTGGTGGTTTTTTTGCAGAGAGATACATGTTTTTTTAAAAAACAGAAAAACCAAAGCAAAACCCCACTCTAATCGTTTGCTTACTGTATTTTAAAATCAGATAGCTGAACTCAAAAGAGGTGCTGAAATTATTGTTTGCACACCTGGACGTATGATTGACATGTTAGCAGCAAACAATGGTGAGTAGAAAACTTTTTGCTATGGAGAATTTTTTATATTTGTTGTGTAATTCTAACAAATTCAAAAGATCATGTATTTTGATAAATGGTCTTACAGAATTTTTTTATATCTCTTCAGGCTGCACTACCTAGCTATTGAGAATATATAGCACCAATTGACTTTTTTGGGGAGGACAGGAAATACTACATTCTTGAAGAGTTTCTCAGAATGTTTAGCATTTTAAACTTAATGTGCTGGTCCAAATTTTTTAACTTCAAGTCATTTAGATAAAGGTTATATAAGAGCTGCTTATTTTGTCTGCCCATTGATACTTCTTTATTGTTAGAGTAGCTCAGCTGTTACCCACTCTTACATAAGAGCATCTGACTGCCTTTATCTGTTGGTTTTAAAAAAACAAAGAAGCCCTCCCTAAATAACTGTCCAAAGTAAAAGAACTGACTTTGTATCAGATATTCAGATTGATTAAACTGAGCCACTGCAGCTTTAAGAGGTTTTGTCCTAGTGTAACCATTGCATGCTTATTAGATAAAGTTTTATTATTAAATTATTCCACATCAAAACCTCTACTAAACTGTTGACATTATTTAACTTCTGTGGAAAAAGTACCTTCAAGACATATAGAACTGGGCTTCCAAGACTTAAATCGTCAAAGGTAGGTACATTAATGCTGTTCCCAAGTAATTTTACAAATTTATTATTTGGGGATGAATCTGTTAAGAAGTTAAATAGATACGTAGATTTTAAGAAATATTTATTTTGTTCCTTAAGTATGAATTTCATCTCTTAAAGAAATGCAGCGCTAAATCTCTAAAAAATAATTTGAGGGTTCAGTTGCAATTTGCTGAAGCTGAAAGGACCAAGTTCTACTGTAGTTTGATAGGCACATATCTGAGTGATATTTCTAGAAAATTTGAGAAATCTGTTCCATTCTGAGAGCATTTGACAGTGTCACTACAGTTGTTTGGAACTGAATGTGTTCACGTTTGTATTGTTTGAAAGTATGATTCTTAAATCCTTGAGTTAAATCCTTCTCATTAAAGGGAATCTCTTAGCTTTTTGTTTGGGAAGGGTGCTAATTATCCTGTCCATCTTTATAATTTCAGAATGTTCACAGATACACAACTTGCTTATTTTGTTTCCAGCTGTCCCAGAGTTTGGGGTGGTTCTTAATTTTAAATTTAGTAGTGGTACTGGGTAGGTTTTAATCTTACGTATATTTATTTTTAAAACACTGCTTACTCTGTTTTATGCATATTATTAGCAGTTAATTAGAATTAGTATGATTATCCTCAAATAGTTATTTCTAGCTCCGAGGAAGCGTTACAGATTATATGTGTAAAAGGAATTTTTCTGAGGCTGCAACAGTTAGCACTGGACTTTGCCTTCCACACATGCGCTGTAATCTCTAATATGTTTTTTTCTAGGTGGCGCTGTCAGATAATGGCTGATGTGGCTCCTTGCTTCATCTCAGTCTTAGTTTTATGATGTGTTTTGGCGAGGGCAGTTTTCTGAATTTTACAGGTTCTTCTGGCCCTATGATGGTATGCAAGAGAAGAGTTTGACAAAATAAAGGGCCTTGTGCATACTTACACATTTCCCAGAATGTATATGTGATTAAAAAGAGAACATTAAAATTCACATTTAGTGAATTTATTTTAAAAAATAATTAATGTCTTTGTTAGAAGATAGTGAGACCATATATCATTTTTAAAAATATATTCCTGAGGGAAACTAGATTTCCATTTGATTTTGTTTCCCATGTGTTTTTTCCTCTCCTTTCACAGGTCGGGTGACGAATCTCCGCAGAGTCACATATGTTGTACTTGATGAAGCAGACAGAATGTTTGACATGGGTTTTGAGCCTCAGGTAATTAGTGACATGAGTGATATTGCCAAAGATGTTGTTTTCCACTTAAAGGATTTTGTAATGCCACGTTACTATTAGACTGCCAACAAGCGTTCAGAAAGATGCGCTACATACAGACAACTGACTTTAATTTTTCTATTATCCTCACATGCTTTGTGTTCAATAAATTCTTATATGGCTTAGATCTTTCTCTAATATACTGTTCTACCTTTTTTCTTACACGCTTGTTTTGGATATTTGTGACCATGTTGTAACCCTATGTAATTCCTTGATACAGGTGTGATATTAGTAGTTGTAGCCTGCTTATAAAGTGTTTGATGTCTCCTAGCAATGTCGTGCAGGAGACAGGAACAAGATGTTGGAAATGTTGGTGGCAAATTACTTGCTGGCAGCTTTGGACATCCAGGACTCTCTTTAAGTTATCATCAGGCTATATTGTCCTGCCAGACTAGGAAGACTGCCTTATTTTGTGTCTTGATCTTGAGCTGTAGGGTTTCTGCTGCATGTCTTAAGGTTTCTGTTGGGCTGTTGTCAGGTTGCATATTACCACTCGGCTTCCTTTCAAATCCAGCAAGTTTTGCTTTTCTTCCAATGCCAGCATCTAGGTCCCGAGAGATCTGTAAAGAAATGTTTTACAGCCTGTGTACTGCAGATACCACCTGACTTTAAAGATGACAGCTCTGTTTGTGCATGAAGTACAATTACAGCACTTGGGTGTTAACGAGGAATGTTCTCTTAAACCAGGTTATGCGCATTGTAGACAACGTCAGGCCTGATCGTCAGACTGTCATGTTCTCTGCTACTTTTCCCAGAGCTATGGAGGCACTAGCTCGGAGAATTCTAAGTAAACCCATAGAAGTGCAGGTCGGAGGCAGAAGCGTTGTCTGTTCTGATGTGGAGCAACATGTTGTGAGTATCACACATCTGCCTTGCTTTATCTTCTCATTTGATTCCAAAAGATTATTTCCAGCAATATTGAATATAAACCAATATACCCACAGAGCTTTTATTTTTAAAAGTTTAGCGAGCTTATTAAACGTGAACTCAGAATAAACTAACCTCAGTTTGCAAAGGCAACGTGATCACTTTCTGTTTAAAAACTTGATTTTAAAAATACCACCAAGCTGAACAGCAATTTTGTCACTAGCTGTGGAAACAGCCTGAAAAAGTCATCCCCTATTCCTGATTTTTATTTGTATGCACCCTGAATGTGTTTAATGACTTAAGAAAGGACCTGGGGGTGTTGGTTGACAGTGGGCTGAATATGAGCCGGCAGTGTGCCCAGGTGTATCGTGGCTTGTATCAGAAATGGTGTGGCCAGCAGGACAAGGACAGTAATTGTCTCCCTCTGCTCAGCACTAATGTGGCTGCACCTCAAATTCAGCTGTGTTCAGTATTGGGGCCCCTCATGCCAAGGGGGATGTTGAGGTGCTGGAGTGTGTCCAGAGACAGGCAACAGGTCTGGGGCACCAGCCTGATGGGGGGCAGCAAGGGTAGCTGGGGGTGCTCAGCCTGCAGAAAAGGAGGCTCAGGGGGGACCTTCTCGCTCCCTACAGTTGCCTGACAGGGGTGTAGGCAGGGGGGGGTCGGCCCCTTCTCCCAGGTGACAAGTGACAGGATGAGGAATCAGCCTCAAGTTGCGCCAGGGGAGGTTTAGGTTGGAGATTAGGAAAAAATGCTTCACTGAAAGGGTGGTCAAGCACTGGCACAGGGTGCCCAGGGAGGTGGCGGAGTCATGTGTGGAGACATGTAGATGGGACACTTGGGGACATGGTTCAGTGGTGGACTTGGCAGTACCAGGTTAACAGTTGGACCTGATGATCTGAAACATCTTTTCCAACCTCAATGATTCTATACGATTTTATGATTCTAAGATACAAGTTACACTCTCTCTACTTTGCTTTTGTATGTATTTTTCTAGATTGTCATAGAAGAGGAGAACAAGTTTTTGAAGTTACTGGAGCTACTTGGACACTATCAGGAGAAAGGATCAGTTATCATATTTGTAGATAAACAAGAACACGCTGATGGGTTGTTGAAAGATTTAATGAGAGCCTCTTACCCTTGCTTGTCTCTTCATGGAGGTAATCTGCAATCTTAAAGATTTATATAAACAACTCCAAACCAGAATGTTGGTATTCAGTAGTTAGAAAGTGAAGTTACTTAGTTCCTGTATAGTACCATTTATTATTTCTTCCTAAGCAGGTTTGCTTATAATTGGGGAAGATAATTTGTCTCTTAATTTGAAAGAGATGTGATAGTTTTCAGTAATTGCTCTTTATTCCCTGTGAGATCTCATCGGATGCCGAATCTTGTCTCTGTCCAACAGGATTGTTACTGAGAGTTAACACCTCCCAGGGAATATTGCTAACTACTTGCTATCGTAGAACAGTGAAGCCATTGGGGGCATATTATGTGATATTTTTATTTGAGATTCCACAATAACAGCAGCTACCGTTTCACTTTTCTGCCATCAAGTAGTAATATAACGGAAGTAGTTTAGTAGCAAGAGGAGGAAATCTCTAGAATATCGTCCATCCCAGAGTATTTTAAAACTTTCTATATATAATGCTCTTAAAATTACAGTAGCCAATAACTACAAAACCACTGTTCATTTAGTGCAACAGTGGAAGAGGGGAAAAATATTCTCATTCTATTGAGATTTCTATTGTTTTTAGAGAACAGACAGAGCCTCCAGATGAGGTCTTAGCTAAGTGTAAGAAATCAAATAGGAAATTATATTAAAGAAACTTTTGAGGATCTTGGAATGGGAAAGCATCTTTTTTGTAATGAAAAAACTAGAAGTTTTGTTATTCTGGATAATAGGCTAAGAGATTTATTATTCTGATTAATGTGTTTCACTGTAGAAGAATGAAGCTGGGTTAATTAGCGTTGATAATATACAAATGTGGGCTGGCTTCAGAAGCGGGGGTTGGCTGGTGTAGATGAAGTGCAGGTGTGGCTGGTTCTGTGAAGAGGTTGGGCAGCCAAGGAAGAGAGAGGAGGAAGAAGCAGAGAAGAGAGAGAGAACATGTGCCCTGGATGAGGAGAGACAAGGAGAAGGCAGCAGAGGGACTGGCACGGAGAGTCTGTTGGTATGAGATGGTAAAAGACCTTGTTGCAGCCGGCTGGTTTGGAGAGTGCTGTGACATTTCGCCTGTAAAAGTGTGAATGTATTGAAATTTTATTTGCTTAGGCTTTTGGTTCTTTGAAGTTGGAGGGTGTTTTGACTTGTGTACAAATTACTTTGGCTCAAAGCAGAGCTTTACAATTTTACTATTTTGTCTGGTTTCTTGCAGGTATTGATCAGTATGACAGGGACAGCATAATTAATGATTTCAAGAATGGGATTTGCAAGCTTCTGGTGGCCACCTCTGTAGCAGCAAGGGGCTTGGATGTAAAACAACTGATGCTGGTGGTCAATTATAGCTGTCCCAACCATTATGAAGATTATGTGCACCGAGCAGGCCGAACTGGACGAGCCGGCAATAAAGTATGTATAATTCGTTGCCTGCTTTAGTTTTTACTGTAATTTTTTCCTTATTTATTGCTTGATTAAGGTGTTTCTAAGGGATAGCTACAGAAGGAGTAGTTGGCATTGGAGGGAAGAGGGTTTTCCTTTAGTGTGTGTCGAAGGGGTTTGAGTGATCATGTGTAAAATATATTTTGAATTTTAGTGCTATGAAAGTTGGAACTTACATGTCCATCAAATGTATGAATGTTCTTTTAAATCCCATTTGTGGCTGAAGGTTTGGGTGTTTTTCAGTGTTGGAAATGTGCCTTGCTAATTTATAAGATTTTATTTTCTAAACTTTTAACTATGACAAGATTGAAAGGAAAGACTTCAGTTTCTGCCATCTGTGGTTGATTACAGTTTCCTGGGAAATCACATTATTCATTCTATATTCTCGCTAGAAAAAGTTTATACGTGAATATCATGGTTACTTTTGTTGACCAGAACAACAGCATCTGTGCAAGGGTGCTTCAATAAATTTAGAGATAAAGTGTCTTTAGAGATTTTTTTTCTTTATTATCTTTTAAATTAATTTTGACCAGGGGTATGCATATACATTCATTACTGAGGATCAGGCACGGTATGCTGGTGATATCATTAAGGCTTTGGAATTGTCGGGGAATCCAATTCCTACTGATTTAGAGAAGCTCTGGGCTGACTTCAAAGACCAACAGAAGGCTGTAAGTCATTCTTTGTTCTGTAGTGGGCTTTGGTCTGGGTTTAATGCGTATGCACATGGGTCCAGTTGCACAGTATGCATACATGAGTCATCTCACGGATTTCATTGAGTACACATATGTATGCTTAGGTAAGCATGTAAGTGTTTTCAAGATTAGGATCTTGAATGTCGTTTACAGGACTGTTCTTGAGAATTTAGATGTCATCTGGTATGAGGTAAAGAAACGCCTACTGTGTAAGGGTCACTTCAGCTTTTATCAAAATTCACGTAAAAGATAATGAAGTTCTTTTACAGAATTTGTATTACTGTTTCTAGAGCTCTCACCATTAGAGGATCTTGCTCATGCTGAGAAGAGTGATTTCAGAGTTTTTCCAATACAAAAACTGGAGGGTTTTGTTTACTGCATTTGAAAAGCATTTAAAATATGTATTTACAGAAAATCCCAATAGCGTATTGTTTCTATCTGCTGAATTAACATAGCTTTTTTATTACATTTAATTGTAAAATACAGGGTTTTAATTTGAAGAGCTTTCTCAATGTGCAGGATTTGCTTTTTAAAATAAATAACTTCAAAATTATTTATATAATTTTGTATTTATAAATATCAATTGTAATTTTAAAGTTCTAAATATGGAATACCTGTTTTTGTTTTCAGGAGGGAAAGTTGATTAAAAAAAGCAGTGGATTCTCTGGCAAAGGTTTTAAATTTGATGAAACAGAACAGGCTTTGGCTAATGAAAGAAAGAAGCTACAAAAAGCAGCTCTTGGCTTGCAGGATTCGGATGATGAAGATACAGCTGTTGATGTAAGCACCTGAAAATAACATTGAAACTGCCTAAGGATTTTCAATATATTTGTTTTTTCCCCAGTAGGTTACATAACTTGTTGCAGAATGCATGGATTTTTGTTACTCTGTATCCTATGCTACTGACTGATTCCATGAGTTAAATCTGTATGCATTCTTCAGTATAAAAAATATATATAGCTATGAAGATCAAGATCTGTGAAGATCTTTAAAGTCTCTTTCTGACTTACCAGTATTTTATACTTAATATATGTAGTTATGTAAATGTCACATTTTTTTCTTTATAATATTATTCTTATGTAAATTAAATAGAATGATTGCTTTCAATTACAAACAGGTTTTTTTACTTTCAGTGCTTTAAAGAAATCCTTAGTAGCCTTTTCTATTTCTAAATCCTCATTAGATTCCTTTCTTAATGTTTGTTAGACTATTGTTAGACTACTTTTCATGACCTTTAAAGTAAATACTATGTTCAAACTTTCCTGATTATTAGGTTTCTGTTCCTTTCGTGTTGTGCTTTTGGGTAGGCTTCTATCATTTTTATGAGATTAATTTATTTAAAAGCATGTAATCTAGATACACCTCAGTGTTTTCTTTCTTTAGGGTGATAAGATTATCTAATGGTAAATGCAGTGATCTAATAGTTGTTATTTTCTTTAGATTGATGAACAAATTGAAAGCATGTTTAATTCAAAGAAAAGAGTAAAAGACATGGCAGCACCAGGAACGTCGAATGCTCCTACACCGTCAGCTGGGAATGCAGAAAAACTGGAAATTGCTAAAAGATTGGCTTTGAGAATCAATGCCCAGAAGAATCTTGGAGCAGAGGCACAAGTATTGGTCCCCTTCCACTTTAAGGTCAGAGCAATTTTTTTTTTTTTTTTTAAGGTTGTTCAATTCTTTGTTCTGTGGCTGCCAGTTTAGTTAGTGTTTCTGCACACTAATAACATAGAGCATTATTTAGTTCATTTGTGCTGGGCTAACTCAGTTATAAGTTGTAGGATTGTTAATTGAGCTAATATGATGATAAGATTTAATACAGAACTGGAAATGCTTTGTCTGCCCTGGCAAAGAGTTAATTTGTTACTGATAGAATTACACAATTAGGCTTTCTCAGCTTTAGCAGAGTTGCAGAACATCTTTCTCTGCTGAAGCATGTGATATATGATCTGTGTAGTTTTAGAACAATGTGGTCTAGAAAGTGCAAAGGTATTTTGAGCTGAAGATACAAAAGACCAATAACATCTTTTCTGTGCAGGTGTGAGCAGAGTTATTGCGTGGAAGGAAAGAAGAGAAAGCAAAATTCAGAGGATGTATTTGTTATGTGGACAATTATGTAGAAAGCTTTAATGAAACCCTTGTGGTTGTGTAGGGCTTCTTTTGGCTACCTTGGTCTCAGTGTGGACCTTTTTTTTTTTAATACAGGATGTGATGCAGCAGGCTACAAATGCTATCCTGAGAGGAGGCACAATTCAAGCACCTACTGTATCTGCCAAGACCATTGCAGAGCAACTGGCTGAAAAAATCAATGCTAAGCTCAATTATGTGCCCATAGAGAAACAGGAGGAAGAGAAACAGGATGGAGGACAAAATGAATCCTTTAAGAGATATGAAGAAGAATTAGAGATCAATGACTTCCCACAGGTGAGTAATCATTTTGCTATAATCAAGTGTAAATGACCATTACTTAACAAAAGCTGTCTTCAAAGCTGTAACTGGTTATACCAATAGAATATTTTATCCCATTTCTTATCATACCTAATTGAATTTATTGCATTATCTGTGATTACTTCTCAGCTTATAGATGCACAATGCTTTGGACATATTCCAGAGAATATCAGAAAAACAAGCATTCCTTATTATACAAAAATCTTTTTGCCCTCTGCCACTGACTTCTGTCATATCCAAATCTTTGTCACCATCTGGCATTTTATTTCAAAGGCCATGTGACTGGTACTGCTCTTTGCTTTTCTTTTTTCTTTTTCTTTTTTTTTTACTTTAGTATTTTTGCCATTCAGAATTTTGCTGTTATAGTCTACCTCATCTGTTATTTTGAGGATTTATATTCCACAGTATGAAACACAAATTCCTTGTATTTGTCTTTGTGGTTTTGTCCAGGTTTGCCTTATTTTATCAAGTTGTAGTGTTATTAGTTTGTTACCCTTCCCTCTCAGAAATCCTGTTAATTCTTATCCTGAGCAGTTTCTCATTCATAGAACATGTAGCTTTTGTAATTTTGCTAACAATTCTTGTAACCCTTTAAGGATACGCTTGTTAGGTACAAAGCATTGCCTGCTGCTAATGGCTAGACAGGTAACTGTTCTGTTGTCCTCGTGTGTGTCTGCAAATAATAAAATCTCAAAGATCTACAATTTGTTTATTTTTTTTAGAACTGTACTAGAAAAAAATAGCTCTCTTTTGCCCTTCTTTTTGTTCTTCAATAATCTGTAGTATCCTGTCTTCTCAGAAACAATGATGTATATGGCAGCTCTTCAGTGGGAGTCATCACTGCTCATTACGTCCCCAGAAAATCTTTATAAGGGAGATGGACTCATGTTGCACTGTGCACATGTATAATACTGAACACAGTGCAGATCTGAGATGACAAAGTGATAGCCTAAAGCAAGAGTGACAGCTGACTGTAAGCTGTTTTTTACAGAAGTACCACCCAACCATTTGGTACCGTCATGTGTAAGATGGGCATAGGGTAGCTTTCCTGATTTTGGGTGCAGTAATTTCTGACAGTCAGATGAATGCTGATAAGGTACCTCTTGTAGAGAGAATATGTAATGGGCAAAGTTTTGATCCAGGGATGTACAATTTGCCTTTAGAGGCTGATTCCAAAGTTGGCTTCCGGAAAAGCAGTGGTTTAAGGTAGGATACATGGTATGAATGCTCAGTCTACCAGAACTGAGAAACGGAATGAGGACTGGAAGGGATCATTCTTCCTGTCAGAAACAGCAGTGTGAGCTTCCCCAGTCTGGTCCTAAGTCCTCTTATTTTGAATGCCAAAGCTCACCATGACAAAAAAATTTGTCTTGATCTATAAATGACTTACAGCAATCTACTAGATACTTTCTAGTAATTTAATTGTCTAAATTAATGGCATGCATTTATCATAGTTAAGTATTTTTGAGGATATTGTAGAGATTTGGGACAAGTTTTACAGGATTATGAAAAACAACTGGCAGTGTTTATTCCTTAGGCTTTATTTATGGATATTTTAAGTTTACTTATTTTTGTCTTTAGCCGATGAACTGTGTAGAAATAAATAGCATTTATTTTCTTAAAGGCAGTTACTTGCAGCCAGTAACAGTATATGCTTGCCCTTGAAGTCTATTCCTGTACAAAAAGTGCTAAATAAAATACTTGAGTGCTGCTTCAGAAAATCACAAGAAAAAATGACAGATTTTGAACTTTCAGTGTAGCAAAATGGAAGGTCATTATAGTTCTTGCTTCAATAGTACCGTGTATCCATTCTCTGTTCTCCTTCTTCCATACCTTTATCTTGCTGACACAAGAGGCAGATTTTGTTGAATACTTGCATAAACATAACTGGCTAAAATTTCAGTCTACATTTTTAGAGAATGCTGTGAGTGATTTTCGCAGTGCATGTTCTTGTTGGTTGTCTAAAATGCCAGCTGACCTTTAGATTGCCATTTTGTACGATGCCTTTCTCCTTGTTGATCCTTCCATATCCTTTACCTTGCAGACTGCCAGATGGAAAGTTACCTCCAAAGAAGCGCTACAGAGAATCAGTGAATATTCTGAAGCTGCTATTACAATCAGAGGAACTTATTTCCCTCCAGGCAAAGAACCCAAGGAAGGAGAACGAAAGATTTATTTGGCTATAGAAAGTATGTATTCGTTTTTGTAAATGTTTAAAGATGTGAGCCAAGTTCTGTAATTGGACATGGAATCCCTGCAGTGATAGTGTTTGGATGCTTAGTTACAAACCCACTGTAGTTAGTTTGCAATTACTAAAGAAGCACTCATTGATCTTGATGTGCTTTGTCAAATGATGCATGGGGATCACAGAGATGCTTCTCCTCGGAAGACTGACCTGCCACAGAACAGCAGCAAACATATGGAATCTGTTTGAAAGAAAGAGAAGGAAAAAAGGCAAGAAACATAGATTAGAATAAGCACGAGGACATCTGTGCCAGTGTGAAATAAGGAAGAAAACAGAATTGTGTGAGGTTTGGCTGTTGAAGGTATTAAGAAATTAACTAGTACTACAACAAAAACTTTGCAAATCTCATGGTGGTTGAGTAGAGTGTTTCTCAAAGAAACCTCTAATCCTAGGTATTTCTGAATAATTTAATTTATGACTGTCTGTTTTAAGTATCTTCCTTTAAAACAGAACGCAGTCTAGCTGTGGCAGTCCATACAATTCTAGTGTTCCTCAGCAAATAGTTGCAGATATCCAGCAAGTTTTACAGTGTTTCTGAAAGCAGCCAGCAGTGTTTATTCTGTAGGCTTCACATACAGAAATTGTTTAAGACTGTAATATTTTTTTTTTCCTTCAGGTGCCAATGAACTGGCTGTGCAGAAAGCAAAAGCAGAAATCACACGACTTATAAAAGAGGAGCTCATCAGATTGGTGAGTGAAATATCTAGAATCCAGAGGGAAAGTGCCTTAGTTTATGCTTCATGAGATTAATTTTTACAAATGTTGACACTCTGGCATACATTTTTATTAGTATCAGGGGCTGGGATCTATAGATCTCAAAAACACTTTTCATTGAACGGCCTAGAAGATATATTACTGGGTTCAGCCAGACAGATATAACGGCTGTTATCCAGCCAGCAGATGGAGATAACACATTAACAGAGCTTTTTGAATGAAGACCCCTTAAAGAGTTAGGTCCCAATAAATTTCCTAATTTCAGCACCATCAGGCAGAGGAGAAAATGATTCCCCTCATTTTAATACTTTATTATATACATTGAGAGATTTGTTTTGCCGTCACTTTACAGCATACCCAGCTAATAATCGGCTGCGTTCAGCGTACCGTGTTTTCAAGACACTCTTTTTGGGAGATTGTATTTTGAGTTCTCTGGCTGAAGAAACCTCAGCTTTCTCTAAAATAACCTTCAGTGATACTACATTGGACTTGACAGTGTCCTTGGCTTTTTCTCTTAAGTAGCCTTTCAAATTCACCATCAATTTCAGTGGTCCTGCTGAGCCATTATTGATATTCTGTTTCATTTTCAAAATTGTTGAGCTCCCTGTAAAAATGTTTTCCAAAGGAAGGAGATTTCTAAGGAACTGCTTATTTACATGTAATGTGGGATATTTACATGTATTGTTAGTGGGGTTTTATTGCAATTCATTTATCCGTTTTCATTTTTAACTGTGGTTATTCTCTCCTTTATTTGCAGCAAAATTCTTACCAACCAACCAACAAAGGAAGATACAAAGTTCTATGAGTATTTGGAGTTATCTGTCTGCCAGTGGCTGGTGCGTGAAACTTTGTGGCTTCTGTTGTTTTTGCTGTTTACACTGCTTATTGTAAATTAAAAATTTTTTTATTTTGTCTTGCGGACATTTTTTAACAGAAAATTGATACTTGCAAAACATCTTAATTCTCTCCACTGAAGTTATCAGTCTTAAAGCAGACCGGTTTTGGCGGAGCATGATTTAATTTAAAAGTGCAGTTTATACTTTTCATCATAAAGAATATAAAATAAAACAGATTTTAATTTTTCTGACAGACTATACTGTTAAGTAAATTCAACAATGTTGGGATTCGTGTTGGAAATTGTTAGAATGTACCTGCATCATATTGTGGGGGTGCTTCATGCCATATCAGTTTATACTGGAAAAATGATAAAACACCAAAATAAAGGCAGGATTATCTCCTGATCCATAGCATCTCTCTGGCTGGTTCCACACACATCCGTTCCCTGTACAGATGTCCCCTTAAGGTCAGAGAGTCTTGCAGAGATCAGAGTAGAGAATTTTATCCAGAAATACTTGAGGTCTAGTTTTAAGATCTTCTTACCATTTCGTGTCCCATTTTGCCTTTATCATGCAGGTAATAGAACAACTCTTTGGGTTTTTTGTAAAGTGAAATGTTTTGTAGTATGAAAATAGTTTTCCTGGTTTTTTTCTAAACATCAGAATTTTAGGATTTGGTTTCCCCCCCTCCCCGTTCTCTGACATAAGAATTGAAAGCCTGTTTAGTTTAAAAAGAAATTCTCAGAAAAAAAGAGAAACCTTTTTTGTAACAAAATATGACTTTGTCACTTTTTATATTGTTCTTATATATACATCTAATGTGATTTTCCCCCCAGGGTTGTTGTCGTTCTTACTGTTAGGACATGGCTTTAAGTAAATAGGAATGATGGTATTTATGAGTGAGTTCCACAAATATTGACTGTCATTGCAGTCAATAAACTAGTGGGACAGGCAGGACCTTTCTTATGGAGGTCTCATCCCCATAACCATTAGTAGTCATGATGGACACTTACTACTCTTAAGCATTTACTTTTCCTCTCTACTTATCTGGAGCCTAAGTGGTAGCAGTTTGAATTGTTTCATTGTAGCAGCTGCAAGACTTTCAAGATGATGACTTTCAAAAGGACTTCTCTAGAAAGCTTTTCTTACCTGACACATTGAGAAGAAATGTGTCATTTTAACACAGCTGTGTATATACTGCTTTAACCCTGGTGAAGACAAATCATACAATCTGCACCATGGTTGTATAAATTCACAACTCCTATTTCCAAACTTCAGGTAATTTAAATGACTATTTCTGTTTGCATACAACTGTGTGTTACTTTTAATGTCAGCGTACCTTGTTTGCAGTACAGGAAAGGAAAGTAATGATTATACCGACTTAAAAGTATGCATTTAGGATTAGAACACCCATAATGTAGTAGTTGACAATATTAATAAATCGAGGAGAACAAAGACAAGCAGCACACACAGCAACACTTCTCAAAATGTAAAATGGAAATCTTCCAACTAAAACCCCATGGTTCCCTTTAAATATGCCAGGTTTCCTTCCGTTAAGAACTGGGGTTTGATGTGTTTCATACAACTTGTTTGTTGAATTGTCTAACTTTTTGACAGTGCCCCCCCCAGAAGAGTGACAGATCTTGGTGTATTTAATGAAGAGCGCTTTCAAGTTTGGACAGCCTGACACTTCTTTAAAAATCTTGTTTCAAAATGTTCGTGTATATATATTGGTATCTCCTAAAAGAGGCATGATAGAGACATTTTTGTGATTTCCAGCTTTGCAGTGTTGGATTTCAGAGATGCAACAATGTATAATCTTTAACTTCCTGGGGTTTTTAAATGCAATGTCAATATTCCTATGTTTTTTAAATTCCAGCAAAAATAAAAGTAATTTCGATGTATATTTTTCAGAAACTGTCTTTCTGAATAGCTCATGTTTTCTGCACTTATTGCTTCTGCGTTTTTTTTTCTTAGGGCAGTTAACCTCATACTTTTTGGAGTAGGGTCATGTGTGCAGTAACTAGTGCTTGTGGTTTTCTGCTGGAAATGCAGTGAGGTGCAGCTCAAACTCAGTTAAGAAATTCACAGTGAAGATGTTGGGTAAATGAAAACAGAAGCAAAATGCCTATAAGGCAGAGAAGAAGAAACTCTCAAATTAACAAATACACAAAGAAAAAATAGTGGAAAGAAGTGGAAAATAAAAGCTTGGAGAAGACACAATTAAGTAATGAAAAATGTTATATTTAGTTCTTTCCAAGTGCATCCATGGATACAGACAAGGTCTTCATAAACATCACAGTTTGGGTGCTTTCCAGGGAATCTTCCCTGTACAGATCCCTGTTGGTCACCAGTTGTTGGAAGAGCTCAGGGATGCTGTATTTTTTTTACTTTTTTTTTAATACTTGTCAGCAGAGCTTGTTCTGTTTCTGCCCAAGCTGATACACTACCAGCTTTCTAGGTTGCCTTGTGCTTTCAGTGCTTGAGTAAACAGTGGTATTTTGGGTGGATAAGTGATACAGGTATTTGATACAGGATCATGAATGAGTTTTTGCTTGCATGTCGCAGTAATGCAATGTAGTCGCCACGCAGCGGTGGTGGTGAGGGGTGATACTCTGGGGCTGTTGCCGTTCTCAGGGAACGGGACATTGGCACTTCCAGGTGGCAGTGAAGTAGGAGAGGACTGCTTTGTAGGTGAAGATCTGTGATCTGGAAGAGATGGTGAACCCAGGGAGCGGCTGGAGGCAGAGAAGGGGAGCCCTGTGCCACCATTCCCATGGCAGCCTCCAACCACTGCCTGTGGTCCTGGCCCCAGCAGGTCTGCACCAGTGAGGGGAGGGAGAGAGCAAGTCTCAGTGGCAGCCCTGCCAGCTCCCTTGCTCTCCATGTACGTGGCCCACCAAAGATGCAAACAAAAAAATATTCCTCACCACCTTGTGAAGGGTACTAAGGACATCTCGTCTACCACAGTGGTGGCTGTTTGCATGCGAGAGCTGATGGAGCACAAGAAGCTGCTCTGTATGCACGCTGAGTGGGCGAATAGGTAGAGGTTCTGCTCCACACCCTAGCCAGAATATCAGGAGAGGAGGACTAAATCCAGTGTTCTGGGTGGGAAACAAAAATTCACAGCAGATGAAAAATGCGTGCAGTCACAGTTCAGAATTTTGTACTACCCTAACTTTATATTGCACATCGTTGCCACCCTTTGTTTTGTTAAATAGTTTAAGGCTTACTTTACACGTTAGTCTTTATGCTGTAAAAGTTGTAATCAAAATGTAATGAGTGTAGATCACAGCCTGGCATGTTCCGTAGCTGTTCCCTGTCCTGGTTGCTTGAGATTTTACTTGTACAATTAAAGCAGTGCAGTCTATTTAATGTACACTTGGCTGCTAATTTAATAAAAGATTCTGAGGCTCAAAGTGCCATCTCTAGGAGCTTTTCTCACTTATGTCTTCCAAGTGGAATACAAAGAAGTAAAGATTATTTGTTTAAGCAATTTTAGCTTTGCTAAAATTCTGCGATTGTAATAGCTGAATACAAAACAAACACCAAAGATAGGATTTGGGATTTTCATAAAATAAGAAAAAGATTGCTGGTTTCTTAGGGGGAGCGAGCACACTGTGCTATTTCAGTCCTTCAGTAAGAAACGGCGGTTACTGCAGCAAAGCCAGTGACAGAGTTAGAGAGACAGGTACGTGTATCTGTGAGGATGCAGCCTGTGTAGCGTGGCAGAATTAAGAGTTTAGATTTCTGCCATGGACGCATTGGTGGTGCGTTGCTGAACACCTCTATTAAGAGAGCCTTCTCTGAACTGGCCTCAGTAGGCCGGTGGGGTGGTTCTCTGTGTCAGTGTGAAACCAGCCCTTGCACAAGCCTGCTCGCAGGGAGCTGCTTGTGAAGGTCGTGCGCAGCCCCTTTGCGTTCTCTGAGCGTGAGCACTGGGCCCTGTGTGCGCGTTCTGGCCTCCTCACGTGACGCTCGAGGAATGCACTTTCCTTTGATTATTTTTCTTGACCCAGATCTCTTCCAAATATGGTCTCAGCTTAAACAAGTTTGTGTTCTTAGAGCTCGGCGTTTGCAGAAGAAATTCTGGCTTCCAGCTAACCGGCTGTAGGGGGGGAGTGGAGGCAGAGAGCAACCTAAAAATGTAAAGATAAAAGGCACGCAGCTGGACTCAAACTTGTCCCAAAATGTACATTTTGTAAAATGTTTATATAGTGCTAGGGCAGAAGATTTGTTTTCATAATTTTAGCTACAGTGGAAACAATTGAAATAAATGACCATTAGTCTGAGTGATTGCCACCCAAACATTGCTTCTTTGAGACACTTCTCATCTGAAACAAATTTAAATGTTTTTCTTTAGTCGAACTCGGAGATACAAAATTGTCAAGCTGGCCAGCATAAGCAGAGGTAAATGAATTAGTATCTCAGAACTAAGTAGTTCTAGTGAGCTAAGAAATTGTTAATAACCTACTGTGGAGTCAGTGTATGATTCTTAAGTTATTTTATACTTTGGCCATTCTAAGTACCAAGTTCATCATCACAAACACATTTCTCAGAACAATAAATACCACTGGGCATCCGTTGTGAAACTACCCGCTGAGCAAGGAAAACATTACACTTAATGAAAATCCTTGATCTTAACTAAAACCTACGTTTCCTCCGCCAGTGCATGTCAGCAAGCAAATGAATTTGTAGAAGTTATCAGCTCCAGCAATTCACAGTTAAATAGGCAGAAGGTTGCGGCAGTTACGGTTCTGAACTCTTCCAGCTTGCTCAGCATGCTGCGTAGCTGAGGACCAGGGAGAAGCTCCTGTGCTGGCAGGAGGAGGAACTTGTGCTTTTAGGCCCTTCCTCTCCTTTAAAATTTGGATCCTCCAGTGAGATCTCCAGTAAGGGAGGAAGGGAATGGGACTTTGTGGTCCAGATGTAGAAGAGGGCAGCATTTCATTGCATCTTTTACTTTACAGATTAATTAATGTAATCATTTGCTACTGCTAGTGATGGCAGTCCTTTAGAAGAAGAAGAAGAGGAAACAGATTCACAGCCTGAATAACAGCTGTGCTTCAGGCCCTGGGGAGCTTTCACAAAATAAGATAGTCACAGACCAATTTATTTTTTGTTCTGTTCCTCTTTTTATTAGCGCAGCGTACAGATGAGGAAACCGGACCCTGTTGCTACCAGATTATTTGAGGGCACAAGAGCTGGCTCATCTGGCGTGGGTCTGCCCGGAGCACGATACAGAGCGCTCGCGCGGCAGTGCCTTCACGGAGGCATGTCCAGCTCCAAGGCCAAATGTTCAGATCTTGCTCTTTCACAGCTTCTTGGGATGGAACCTGTCACTGCTTCACATTACAAGTTTGCTCCTCTGTACTATCTGACTGCTTCTGCGTTCTGTTGCGATCACGGTTTCTTCTAGATAAATCAGGGGCCTGAGCCCAGCCTGACTTCTATCACCTTCCAGGCTGATATTAAAAGGAAAATACCAGGATACCAAACAGGTATTGAACTCTACTGCTTTTGATTGGCAGTAGCGTTTCCAACAAGAATTAAAAACAGCATAAAGATGAGGTTTGTAAATAAAGTGAATCATTTGCTAAATTAAGCTAAATAAATGCTGCCTTTCCCTGCTGCTTTTTTATATTGCAAGTGAAGATTCCTGCATGCGTTAGGAAGCACTGGCAAAAAACTGAACCATCATCTTGGCAGGATGTTTCACAGCAATTTTTGGCCTGAAGAGCTCCAAGTATTGTAGAAATGGAGTATCATGGGGTTGGAGTATAGCAGTCAGCTCCCCAAACAACAGCAGGAGAGGAAAATATTTAGAAAAACAGAATTAGCTATTTGTAAAAGCTGTGGGTTCTTTTGAGCCTGGTCCTTCGTGTTTTTATTTTCTAAGACCTCATCTAAAATCTTTCAGACTCTTTCATATGTCAGTCATTTAAGAACTTACATGCTCATACAGACCCTGTGATTTGAAGGTGTATGTGCTACTGTCTATCGATGGCCCAAACCAGAGGAAGGTTTGGGTGAATACACAGTGGCACTGTTTGTTACGGTCATTAACAAATGTGGATAAAAAATTCTGTTGTCATAGCCCACCACAGAGTGGGCTGTCACATTGTTTCTCTGAAAATGACCTTGACAGCAAGAGGTTAGATGGTGAAAAGCCCTAGGCACTTAAAATTCCAGTTTCTATGGGATCTGTTTTGAAATAGTTGAAGTTGCTATTGCCACTCAAAGGTATAAAGTCTTGTTTATAGTGAAGTGCCATTGCAATACTAAACTCTTGAGACCATAGATGGATGAAACAGGGCAAAATATTTAATAATCAACAGCACTTCATTGCAGCTGGTGCTGTAAGATGCCAGTGGAGTGGCTAATGGTACGTGGACTCGACCCTGCAAGAGTTACGTTGGAAATGACTGCCTTCTTCAATGCAAAGCCAGCAGTGAAAAAGAACTCGCCTAATACATTATTTTAATGCAGTCCTAAAGCTTGGCTATTCTATAATGGATTACAACACGTGTATTTTTGGAACAGAATATACCACACTCCTCCCTTCAAATAAAAGTAACGGGAACACCAGGAATCCTAAATCAGCTTCCATGAATGTGCTTAACCATTTACAGTATTTAAAATATACAGGACATGTTCCATGGCTTCTTTTACTATAAAGTCCATGATTTACCATTAGGAGCCAGATGCAAAGACGAACATGAATAACGCTACTCGTGGTGAAGAACTAGAATGAGAGCTCAGTGCAGGCACTCCCCTGCCTCGTCACAGGCTCAGGGTGATGGGGATGGCTTGCCTGCACTCAAGGCCACTGCACGCCATTGCAGCTGGCCTCGCAGCCTGCCCGGCGGCCCTGCCTCATCCCGTGTGGGCAAGCACGGTGCCGCCGGGGGGAGGCCGGACTCGCCTTGCCCCTCGCCTCTCCCTGCTCGCCTCGCACCTCGGCCGCCCGCCCGCCGCCTCCCGTCCCGCCCGCAGGACAAAATGGCGGCGGGTGCTCGACACTGAGCGCCCGGGAGGCGGGAGGAGCGCCCCGCCGGCCCCGCCCCGCGCACGCTCGCAGCGCGCCCCCGCTGCGCGGCCCCGCTCGGGAGCGCGCCCCGCCCTCCCGCCCGCCCGCGCCCGCCGCAGCGCCGCTCCCTGCAGCTGCCCGGCGGGGTGTGGGGGAGGCGGCCGCTCGCTCCCGCCCGCCTGTCCGCCGCCCTGCAAGGCCGCCCCGATCCCCTCAGGTAGGTGCGGGCCGGGCCTGCGCCCCCCGGCCCCTTCTCCGCGCCGTGGAAGGCGGCGGGCGGGCAAGATGGAGACGCGGCCGGCGGGGGAGGGGAGGGGAGCGCAGCGCAGCGCGGCGGGGCCGTTCCGCTCCCCTCCCCCGCCGGCCGCCTCCAGCCCCGCCGCTGAGGGGAATCCCCCGGTCCCCGCACGGGGGGCCCCGGCGGCGCGCAGTTCCGCGGTGCGGGAGCCCGGCCCCGCAGGGCCGCGGGAGGGGAGCTGCGCCATCGCCGCCCCGTCCTGCTGCCCCCTCGCCCGGGCGGGGTGCGCCGGGCCCTGTGCGCTGCTGCCCGCGCAGGGCAGGTGACACGCGAGGCGAGCCCCTCCGCAGCGACCCGGGCGCGGAGACGGCAGCTGGGGCGGCGGGCCGGGGCAGGAGGGAGCCGCGCCGCCGCTTTGTCCCTTCAGCTGGCCCTCGGCCTCCTCAGGTGGAGCTGGGGCCTCCTGCGCCCCGGCCTGGTCTCGCTGCGCGCTCGGGAATTACTAATTCCCTCCAGCACCCGCAGCTCTCCTGCGTGGGGATAGTGTATGTGCAGTGCTTCTACTTAGAACGTATTTCCATTAGTGTGGGGGATTTGCATGCATGCGTACCGTCCATGGGGGTATTTCCGTAACATACCTAAGTAGCGCATGCCTTGTGTCGTGTCGGGGTACCCGGGTAGCCCCCGATACGTTCCTGCTGTGCCTCTGCCTTCTGGCATGCCGCATGCAAGCCGTGTATGTTCTTGCGGGTAGTTACAGATAGTTCAGTACATCCTTATTTGTGCGTAGCCCTTCTGGGGTAATTAATTAATTAGTTAACAGTTGCACCTTTAGTTTGCACGCATTTCTCACTGGGTATCTCTCTGAAGAAAGTAGCAGTTATTTTGATCCACGTGGGTTTATTTTTGCAAAATGACAGAGTAGGAGGTGCACTCAGTTAATAAATTTCTTAAATTATGGTTTATTTCTATGTCAGTCTTCAGATGCCGCGGTTTCTCTTACAACTTTTTGTGTGTGTGTGTGTATGTATCCTTCAGGTTTTAGTTGCAACCTTAAACAAAATAAAGTCCCACTTGTTTATCTGTTGACTGTATTGAAGAGATTCAACAAGTGGACTTTGTCTTTCTGCAGTCTAGCATAAGTACGCTGTAGTGGCTGTGTTTGGGTGTGTTGACAGGTGTCTGGAGCCTTTTGCACTAGGCCTGTCACAGAAACCACCGTGGAAGCACACATCAGGAAGATGACGTTTGATCCATCTCTTAAGCTTTAAAATCCTTTTGTGGGAGGAGGTTAGGGAAGGAGGAGAGGGTAGGTGAGATCACCCACTGAGATGAATGAGCACCTCTTACTTCTCTGAGCTATTGTTCTGGACTACCATGAGGTCTGTTCCCTGGGGAGAAGAGCAGGTGGGCGAGAACACCCACGGAGATGAATCAAGCATCTCCAGCTCCTCAAAGCCATTGTTCAAGGCTATGGTGAGGTCTGCTCCTGTTTACCTGGGAATAGCTCCTTGAGGTGAACGGACAATTCACAAACACTAATAATCCTTTCTTTATAAAGATCTACTTGTACCTGCTCCATCATTCATATGCATATTGAGATTGCCTTGAAGTTTGGTAATTACAGAACCACAGAATAATCAGGGTGCAGTTTCACAACCTTACTCTTCTAAGCCAGTCTGTCTGGCCTGATGGCTGCCCCATCCCCAGATGCGAGGGGTTTTCACCAGCCTCCATTTACTCTGTTCTGTTTAGGACTTGTCATACCCTTCAGTCAGGTCTTCTAAGTTCATTAAGTTGTCCAAGTCATCTTTTCGAGGTCTGATTAGTTTTTTAAGTAACTACGACCGGGGGTAGTGGGTCAGTGGCAGCCAGTGGGTAACATGGTTTAGGCTGACCTGGGACCTCAGTCTGTCTCTGTGGTTCTAATGGAAATGCGTGTTTCCATTCCTCCTGCCTCAATGCCAGCCAGCTGTTGCTTTTGCTTTCTTATTGGTTTAGTTTTCACCTGGGTCAGTTCCCTGTTGCTAGCTTGTCCTGCTCTTGCACAATTGTTGGCACAAGGAGTGGGAATGTAGGAGAAGAGGAAAGGGCAAGATTGTCCCTTTGAGAAAAAGATGCAGATTCAGAGTGGTTTCTATTGATTATGAAACCAAACTGTCAGTGGAACTTGAGGTGCACAGTTAATTAAATCGTTGATGTGATCTTCCTGAATTTTTGTGAAGCTGTCTTAACCCTTTCAAGTGTTCTGTTTCTTATCATCACATGGTTCTATGATCTTATTTCTGGGGTGGGAAGAAGTCAGCTGACGTTCTTGCCGATGTTAACATCTAGTGAAACTCAGCCCTTGGATATGACTAACTTGTTTTTTAAGGTTAGAAGGCCTAACAATTACTTGTTTGCCTGGTTTTGCAGTCAAATAATGAACAATCCCTAAAAATTCACGGTTTACTTGACACTTAACCCAGCTAGGGCCTGACAGTGTCTAATCTTTGTGAGAGCAGTGCTCATTTCTGTCTTTAATACAAGGCTGGTGCGTAGGCTTTGGAGAGCGCTGTTTCTCCAAGGGTGTCTGAGTCAAAAGACCTGAACTCCCGGAGGCACAGAGATGCACCCAGGTTGCAGCTCTGGTAAGAAGCAGGAGTCGCAGCCCCATTGCGAGAGAAGGCTCCCCCTCCACCCAGCACGTCAGGGGAAGAGGAATTTGAAGGGGGTGGATATTTCAGCTCCAAATATAACTTCCGTCATATAAGAAAATGACCTGGGTCACCAGGGAAAGGACCAGACTTGTACGTTCTTGTGTTGTTTGGGGAGCTCTATAGGGTTTTTTGCACTAAGAATAATTGAGAAAGAAACTTGTTTTCAAAATTGTTGTCTCTTTGGTTTGTAGTCTCATGTTGTCATGTAACAGCCCTAGTGAGTCACTACTGTAAAGAAATTGTTTCTTATGTTTTAGGCTGGTTTTAATATAGTTTACCTAGTGTCAAATGATGAGAAAAATCATATTATGCAATCAGCTGCAGAAAGTGCTTAATAAGCACAGTTTGGAGAAACTTAGCTTCAGAAGTAGATAAGATTTCAAAGGTGGGTTCAGGTCTTACACTGTATGTTGTGCCACTGGTAGGACTTCATATTTTAAAGTATTTACATTTATGGGAATACTCAAGGTAAGCTGCAACATTGTGAAAACAAGCAGTTGGAAGCTTTTAAAAACTGGGTAAGGCCCTACTTTGGCAAGAGTTAATGTGTAGAAAAGGAGCTGACAGTAAAAAGGACACTTGAAAAACATTTACACTGATATAATTGGGTTTTTTTTAACTGAGTGATGAAAGTATTTCTCACACCCACCATGCTAAGAGGGAGAGCAGAACCACTACCATATCTCTGTTGCAGTCCTGAAAGGGAAAATGCCCCTGCTGCTGCTTAAACTTCCCCCTGCAAAGAAAATGAGCTCTTTGGTATTCCCCAGGGCCTGCAGCCCCTGCGCCGTCGTACATGGCATAGAGCGTTCTTTATGCAGGATCTTGAACAGAGCCGGTCCTGTGCTCCACTCCAATGGTTTTAATTGGTAGAAATGACGTTCAGAGTACTAGTGCAGAAATAATACTTGTAGCTGCTTGTGTTTTTAAGTAGTGTGTCACATACTTTGTGCTGGATGATGATGAAAACGTACTGCTGCAGCCTCCTGCAGCTGCATTAATACTGCTGCAACTACTCCAAGCTCAGCAGTGAAAAACTTAAGAAAAATGAGTGGGTTTTATATACTAACTCTCATTAAAAGCACAATTGTCCTTGTTGGCAATAGGAGATTACATTTCCTGGTATTTGTTGTTTGAAAAGCTATAATATGGGTAATGTTTTTATTTAAGCTATAATATATATAGAAGCAAACATCAAGCTTGTCTCTGAAATACAAAAAAAAAAAAATCTTAGCGGCAGCTTCATACATTATGTATTGACTCATTAGCCTGGCTGTTATTGGGGCAAATTGAAAACTTTAAACTCGCCTCGCTAGTGCTAAAGCAGGTTAAATTTGCAGGAGAGTGGCAGTGCAGCAGTACTATAAAAGGAGGGGGTTGTTGCCCTGTTCAGAAGTGCCTCCGCAGCAAGGCGTTGTGGGTCCTGGATGGATGGTCCTTTTTCGTTCTTTATTTCTATCAGTGGTAGAGCTTCTGTGCTTTGTCGGGAAGCTCTAATGCTGCCTCTCTTTTCCCAAAGCTACCTTATCCAGTTGTCTCATCCCTTCCCCAGCATTTGTATAGAAATAAATTGCCATATCGGAAAGGATCTGTACAGAAAATCCTCTGCAGCACTTTCAGTAAAAATCTTTTTGAAATACAACAAAATTTCATTACCACAATGCCTCAACTATTCATTTACACAGAAACATTCAACCAGTGACTTGAATCAGTTTAAAAGCTGATTTAAATAAACTGTTGCAAATAACTTTTATGTGTCTATTTACAGATTTAAAACAATTAAGTTCTATTTTGCTGGAAACTTTTCTGTTTGTTTAAGAATGCTTGCACACAAAGTTGTATGTGTTTGGCTATGCGGTTTAGTTAGAGTGCGATTTTTTTTTTTTTTAAATTGGCATAGCTTTGCATTTTATCCCAATTCTCATTTATAATGTATATCTCCTTGTCAAGAAACCTGCTTCCACTCTACTGATAGACTCGCTACATTCTTTTATTCCCCACTGTAATGCGAACGAAGTAAAATTTTGTTGGAGATGTCCATGTTAGGGTAACTAAGCTTGATTACAGATTTCCTTTTTGAAACTTTTCAAAAAAAGTCTTAAATAAAAAGCACAGAATATGAACCTTGGCTTCTACTTGAAATTTTCATGGTTTGATGAAGGACGGGGCGGGGGGAGAGGCCACATTTTAAAAAAAACCCTGTTGGCAGTCTTCCACCAAGACTGTGTGGGGTTTTTTTAAGCTTCCTCTTGTAAGAAATTTTAAACAGTTCCTGTACAGTCTTTCTTCTTTCATCAGTTACAGTGACACTGGCTGTAGCCAGGTGGAAGGTAAACTAGCATCAGCCAGGTTTTGTATATAAAGTTAGTGTTTGTCAAGAGGTCTCAGAGATATTACAGTAGGCACAAACCACATGCATATGATGATGAAGCTCCAACATTTGGCAGTTGCAGCAGGATATATTCACTGTCTAGGAGTACCTGTGATGGTTCTCCCCAGGAAAGGTGGATGGTGTCTGTAGGGAAAAATCCCCCTGACTAATGAGGAGAAAAAGCAGAGAATAGCAATGTAACACAGACAGAAACAAGTCTAAGTGGTGGCTGTCTTCTGAAAAACACCAGGGCCCCCCAGTTTATTTAGTGCCTTCTCGCTGCTCTGGTGTGTTCCTCGGATACTGGGCAGCTGAACTGATCCTTCTTTGTGGCAGTCAAGCTTGGAGCGGCTTTTTGGGGCTGAAGCCAGTATTCCTACATTTAAAGTGAGTACCAAGACAAGAATGCTGCTAACCATGCCAAGTGTCCTCTAGTGTATCAACAAACAGATGAATAGCCTTTCAAAGCTGCTGGGCTTATTCTCTCGGCAGCAAAAGTACATGATCGGAAAGCTTATGTTTGCAGTTACATATCATGAAAAATCTCCGGTATTTTTTGTGATGTTGTGGGCCCTGTTCTAGTGGGGTTAGAGGAAGGTAACATATTTTTTGACTGCTAATTGTAGAAAACCTTAAGCTTCCTTTTTATGGCTGCACAGAGAAGTCTGTCTGGTCTCCTAACCAGTAGCTTGCTTACTTTATTCTTTGGTAAGTGCAGGGTTGCTAATTATTCTTAGTTATTTTGTTTGCTAGTCAACACCTGCAATAATAGTGGTTTCATATTTGTTCTACTGTACCCCATTCAACACACCAGAACTGTAGCACTCAGATAATCTCTGCTAGAACCCAATATTTAAGCTACATTATTATCATAATTTCACTGTTTGACATAAAACCATATTCATATATTTGCACAAGAGTAATGTATACACTGTAATGCACATTTGACAAGCCAGGGTAAATTGGGTATTACAGCAAGGAGTGTAGCCATTGTAATTAGAAGAAAAGGGCACTGGGATTTACTCCTGGGTAAACAGATAGTCTCTGCTCTATGCTTTCTCTCTGGCTGGGAGGAGACATTCGTAACTGCCGAACAAATTCAGTAATCAATGGTGGACTTTAAATTGGGTTGCTGTAGATGATATTGAAGAGCTACTGCATGGAAAATATTATAAATCTTCCAGACCTAATCTACTAGAGAAATGTACCACAGGTAGAAATACTTGGTGTCCTAAGCATGACTGCAGGGTGTAGAAATACTCTGATGTGCCACATATTGATTGGCTTAGTCTTGTCTTCATCCTGGCTAAATATTATCTTAAACCTCAGTATTTGCAGCATCTTTAAGTTGCGGAACCAATATAGCTGAATGGGTGAAAATAATAGTATTGCTCCTTGAGTGCTTTGGTAGCTTCTCATAGTAGTTGCCACTAGTAGGAAATCTGAGGCAGTATCTGTGCAGTTGCTATTTAGAAGCATTAATACTAAAAGGTTTTTAAATACCAGTAATATTGTTAATTGTTGTGATTCTACCCCAGTACGTATGCTGCAGGGCATTGATAGGATGGATATAATCATAACCAATTTACTTAGAAATAGCTGCTTGTAATTACGCATGGTGACCATATGTGGTTTCTAGCAGCTGGGCGTCAGTTTGTCCGTTGAAACTGGGGTTAGCCTGCAGTAACATGCAGGTGAGAGTCACCTTTCTGCTGTCCTGAAGATAGAGCTTTCATTCTTGTTTAAACAAGTAAACCTCTGTAAACAGAGCACAGCTCAAGTTGTTTTTGTCTTAACAAAAAGAGCAGGCTATATAAAACACTTGTTGACTTCGATGAGCCATGTTTGTTTTGCAGAAGATTTGGAGATGTGTGATAACGTGCACGGCTGTAACGGGAGTCACGGTGTTTTTCCCAAAGTTGTTATCTCAGAGTTGGCATTACCACCAGTTTGTACCTGCTCTTTGAACTAGGACAGCAGTGGCATTTCTGCAATCCAGCATCTTGTACTTCATAGTAGATACGTTTCATACCTCTGCTTTCCCAACTATGGCACCGTTGTCTCTGCTGAATGCCTTCCCCATTCCTTTCTTCACATTAATTTTGACAAGAAATGACAAAACTGATTAGTGTTTTATTAATTTGCTGCAGTTGAAAAAAAATATCTTTAGGAGCCTGTATCTACTAAATCAAGAGAGTGATACTGTATTTTTCCTTGGCTCACAGGTGATGGGTTAATCCTACAACTAGAACAGCTAGAATTTAGATGAGATTCAGTTAGAAAGGTTTTGAAATTGCGGTGGGTAAGTAGATACTGTATAGTTTGGTTGCTGAAATGCTTTCATTCAGTTCTTTAACTTACTTCTTCCCCAATTATACCTACCTGAATAATACATGGTTTAAATAGTAATTTTTAATCGGGTGTAAAGGTTACTGCACAGAACCTTAAGTGAAAGCTTAATAAAACTAATTTTTAAAAGTAATTTACTGACATCAATACTGTTTACTAAAAATAGACAAAGTTGTTGGGACTAATTTTAAGAACAGCGGTAGCCTTTGAAAGATTCTCACTTGTGGAACACTGCAGTATTTTTATATATATTGATGCATATTTGTCTCTCTTATTTTTGGTAGAAAATGATGCACCCTGTTGCCAGCAGTAATACAGCTTTCTGTGGGACTGGCAAGAGTTCTTGCCTTAACGAAGACAATGTGAGAGCTGCTGATCAGTTTGACTTGTATGCCACACAGCAGAGTAAATACAGCCACGCAGTCAGCCACAAACCAATTGCATGCCAGAGACAAGATGCATTGAACGAATCGCACTTGCAGACCACAAGTGGCAGGAATATAGAGACAAAAGACGAACTAAAGAAAAAGAAAAACCTCAACCGATCCGGTAAACGTGGAAGGCCATCAGGGACCACAAAATCAGCAGGGTACCGAACCAGCACAGGTCGACCCCTGGGGACCACCAAAGCAGCTGGATTTAAGACAAGTCCAGGCAGACCCTTGGGTACAACTAAAGCAGCAGGATACAAAGTCAGCCCAGGCAGACCTCCAGGTAGCATTAAAGCTCTATCACGGCTTGCAAATCTAAGTTATACTTGTGGCAGTGCAGCTTTTCCCTATCCTATGGTGCATAACAGAGGAGTACATGCTGTTGGTGAAACCAGCAGCAAAATCAAACAGCCTAATGAATGAGAGGAGGGAATTAGTAACTCCTTACTAATCCGCTTTACGCTGAATTTTGGCATGTTTCTTGCATTTTGTTGTAGTGTTTGCCTAAGTCTGAGTTTCTAGATCTTATTCAAATAATGCCATAGCCTTCGGGTGCAACTCAGTAACTTCTAAGGTAATGTTGAGAAGGCACTGGTTTAAAGGGGGTTTTGTTGGTTTTAAATAATAATTTAGAAGAAAGTCTGAAGTGATGCATTATGCCTTGGTGTCAATATTTAAGTAATGTCCACGTCCCTAGTTTAACCTTCAATTTCTGGTAAATCCACTTGTGTGGTTATGCGTTAAATAATTGAAATAAGGAGGACAGAATTAGCTGGCTGTTGGTTCATGATGTGGCCTATCCCACAATAAGGAACTTAGCCAGGTGAGTTCTTACTCGATAAGAAAAATTGATAAAGAAAGCAGCAAGCTACTTTTTCCACTTCTGCAGGAGCTTCTCCAGACCTCAAATAGATATTTAAACTTCAAAAAACCCCAAACAAATCCACCCAACCTTTTTCTAAAGTGCTGATTTCAGGTGGCTTTTGTTTCTGGAGTTAAGCATTAAGTCAATTTCAACTAATGCTCAAAAAATATTTTTGAAAATATTAAAGAAAACTGAGATTTGTACAGCATGTTACAGCTTCACAGCGCCTTATTAATACAAGCTAATTTGCCTTTAGGTGATAGCTGTTCTTTTAGTTATGCTGTTACAGGATTCTGCTGTGTAATTTTGAAATGCCTAATACTACATATACCAAACCACAAATAGTTCTTTGAAATCTGAAATATTTTATAAGAAATTAAGTACTTTTCATTCTAGTTACGCACTTGGTTAATATTAAACAGTATGTTCTTAAACCTGTAAATAGCTATTTACACTGTTTTTTGCCTTTAAAATCTGTGCTTAGGTGGCGACAGTTTAATAGCTTTTAAAGTATTAATCTATAATGTTTACAAATTAAACTTTTTAAATAGACACTGTTGCCAAGTTTTCAGACTTAGTTTTGCTGGGTATTCCTGGAAATACCGTTATTTCGTTGTTTGACACTTATACTATATTTAAGTTATGGAAGCTTATATATCTACCAAAGGACACCATTTTCATGATTTATAAAAGCAAACTGTATAGCTGATGCAAACAGGATGCAGTTTACTGCACTGCTAGAGCCCAGATACAAAGTAATTCATCTATGCATGCAAGCTGAAAAAAAATGTTGTTGGTTAACTACAAATAGCTTTCTTGACTTAAACTAAAACCTTCCCTCCTTCCAAAAGAAATGTTCCATTTTTCAACTGGGTGTGTTTAATTTTTTTTTAAGTGTGAGAGTGTGAGTGTGTGTGTAAAATACTTTCATCTAGACTTAAAAAAAATCAGTCCTCAATGTTGCATATTGTTTGTTCTAAATTTACTTTACTGGAATTAAAGCTTTTTTTTTGTTTTTTTTCTTCATCTGGAAGAAAGTTTATGTTTAAAGTTGTTTCACGTATAAGTGACTTTATGATAAATTTGTAGTTTCAAATATCTGGGGAGGGGGAATATCTAGAGTTTGCAGATCTGGGGGAGCAGAAAAATTTGGGTTAATTGAGCCTGTGCTGAATGAGTAATGATGCTGATAATTTTTGTTAACCTATATGCTATTCTGGCCTGCTGTCATTTTGATGAGACCTCTTGATTTCAGTGATGACAACTTAAGAAACAGATGTCATGTTTCATACCTTTTTTATCAGGAAAAAAGCAGCAAGCCTTCAGGTGTTCCAGTGATGCCTAACACATATTGAGCTGGACTTTATGCTGTACTTTACAATAGGTGTGTTGAATTGTTTTGGGGGAACTGTGTATGCACTGGCAACTAAGACAATGAACCTCAACTATACTGGATGGCTCCTTAGTCGATAGATGAACTAATGGCAGCTAAACTGCTACTAAAAAAATAGTGTCTTCGTGCTGAAGCTATGAAATCCAGTTATATGTTCTGTTCCTCAACAAACTCGCAAGTCTGAAATTTAGCAGTCTTTCTCAGAACGATGTAACTTCTGACACACACAAAACGCTAACGTGAGTTAATTCGCCCTCAGGATCTGTGTTGTATTGGCTGTTTTTAATCAGATGATTTTTCAACAAAAAGACTGCTTTAAGTTCTTTCCTGAACTCAGCTGGGAAAGCAGTCCTCTTCAGCTGAATGTAGTAACTGCAGGAGTGTCACATCTCGCTGGCAAGGAACGAGTTGCATGTCACCACTGTACCTTGGAGAAACTCCACTTCTTACCTCCGCCTGTTTATGCTGTTCGCTCCTGTTCCATTTCTCACTTGTGCATCTACTCAATGGTGCTGTGCTGTGTGTCAGGAGATAATGCAGATGTATTGCTGTTCTGCTAGTATAATGAATTTTGTATTCAAGTATGCTGATGAAATAATGAAATCATCTAAGCAATTTCTGTTCATTACAGTGTTTATTAATTATATCAGATGGAATATAATCCCAGTAAAACCCAATTAATGTTGTCAATTGTGAAATGATGAGCATAAAGTAGAAAAGTGTTCAGAGAGCCTGTAATGGGCTGCTCGGCGCTCTAGATTTAGCAAGGAGACCAGAAGTGCACTGCTGGGCATTTCTTAATTCTGCTTTGTTTTATATCTGACTATAGTTTACTGGTGCCGTGCAGTGAGGGGAAGATGGAAGTTGTTAAGAGATTCAAAGTGAACTAGGAATGGAATTTTCAACTACTTCTGCTTTTCCTGTGTATTACCTGCAGAATGCATTGTGCTTTTTTCAACACTTTTCTTTCCATGAGAAACACTGAAACAGCATGTTAATGCCTAAACTTTACTAGTACCAGTGGGAAAACTGGCCTTTTCCCCCCATAGTATGAAAACATTACTTGTAAGGTAAATCGCTTATTTTATATTATATATCACAAATCAGCTATTCATAAGCTAGGATCACTGTTGTGTGTCAACACTGTTCAGAAGATCTACATGTCAAGTTTGGTTTTTAATGATTTCCTTTAAGTATGAAGTTTCTAACGTCTTATTTATACATAAATGAAATGTATTAGCTTGCTATTATTCCTTAATGATGCTATACAAGTTCACTGTTTAATATACATATAGTAACTACTATTCAGTTTCTGATTAAATTTACTTAAACTGTAAAACCAAATAATTTTGCTACTACAAAGTCTTGCACTGGACATATTCAAGATGCTAGCACCATATTTTGGCAGAAAAAAAATCAGATACCATCAGAAGTGGCTGACTCTGATATCAAAGATAGTATTTTTTAAATCAGCAGTTAGCTTTGTTGTTAAAGCAATGTTCTTTATGTCTTGGATTTAGTTTAATCAAAATAACTATGTATCAAGAGCCATTAAAGATCTCTGTTCTGAATGAATATATTTTCATTTTGTCTGAAAGATCTTAAGAGTTCAGTTAGGACAAAACCAAGCCTTGTCAGTGAAAAGTGATGTGTCTGTGAAAAGAATTACTTGGAACTACAATACACAGAGTAATTCAGATGAGAATTTAACTCCCTCCCCCATTTTTGAAGAGCTTTAAAAGGCAGAGCAATGTGAAGTCATTTGTCTGATGGTTTCATTAGCTGTGACTCTGCCATTCTTTGTTATATGTATAATAATGTTTCATGCTATCCTTAGAGTTGACAGTTAAAATGGTTGGTAACAATCATAAATACTTTGAACTGCAGACTTCATTTCTGACCACAAAAGAAGTTTATTCTTCTCTATTTTAATGCATATATTTTAACACTGCTTAAATATATTTATGACTTTAGTAGAGTTTAGATCTTTATCCTTGTGATTTTTTTTTTCAAATAGAAAAATCTGTATTCTGAAATTTGAACCACTTTTCTGATACTCTAACCTTTCATCATTTGCTTTTCCACAGGTTTACTTTGGGGGGGGAAACAATAATCTGTTAACTAACTAGTATCAGCACCCCATCCTCTGCTGTAAAAAGCCTGATTAGATACTGTGTATGTTTTTATGTCCATGAACTTGAGCTACTCGTGTGCAATTATGTGTATGGGAATGGAGTAGTGTTCATGATCTGTATTTACATCATCATATGGATGTATATTTATTAATAAAGTTAATACTTTAAAACAGAACTATTTTTCTCTGGGCTTTTTTTAATATCGTTTAAATTCTGTCTGAAGATGCCTGTTGACAACGTTGGCAGACCAATAGCCTTAGCCTTTTTTTTTTGTCAGTGAAATGCTGTTTGTTCTCCTGACATCTCAGTCATAGTTAAGCAACTCTAGCTGGCACTGAAATGTTTTGATACACCTTGTACAGATTTCACTTGAAATCCGGCGGCTTGTTGTGTTTGTCCCTTGCCTCCCTGAAGTGTAATTGAATCCGACTGCAATAGATGGAGTGTGGTCACGCCTGTGTGGACTTCAAAATGCACACAGGATTTGTGAGAGTTGGGAGGCTGCTGTATTGTGTGATTTTTAAATTGTATACATAAGCCCACCCTTTCAGTGTACTTAGCTTTCTGAATTTTAACGTGAGATGTGTATTGCTTGTTACAGGCAAGTCCCATATATTTGAATTAAGGCAAAAAGCACATATGAACTGCAAGGTATCAGAAAACAGATGGATGATGCTTATTTTTTAATGAATTAATAATGCTGGTATGGTAACTTAATTGTTGTTATCCTTTCACTCAAATATCAGAAGGTGGAGGAAAGGAGTCATAGCTATGTATGTATAAATAGTAAGCTGCTAACTTTATTTTTCCCCCCTCTGTTGCACATGGAAATCAGTTTGAGAGTACTCATAAACTTCTCGTGGAATGGTGGTCTTATTCTGTGATGAGTAAGATTTATTTATCCCTGTACTCTAGCAATATTCCAGTTCATCTTTGTTGGTAACATGTGATGTGCATACTACCCCAACCTTTCTCATTTTGTTTTTTCCTTTTTCTCTGCTGATGTTTTTCAATACGTTTCGGGGAAGACAGGCAGGCAGTCCTACCTACCAAACGCTGCAATCTAGACTGCTAGGACTGCATCCATCCTCCCCTTGCTCTCCAGCACCCTCTGTTTTCTCTTCCATGTACTTTTCAAAGGCCCTGAATACGTCTAGGGTTGAAACGTTTTAAATGTCAGTTGCTTTTACCTGAAAAAGGCTTCTGATGCCTTTCTTTTTTGTTGTCTATTCTGGCAATTACAAATATTTGCCTTTCAAAGTGATGGGATATGTTCAGAGCAGAGTTCGACTGCAGTCTGCTATGTTTAAAGTCAGTTCCTGGATGTGATTCCTTCAGCAAAATTATTTTTGGTTGCAATGAATCCTTAGGTATTGGATATTAACTCAGTCATAATTATAGCGTACAAGAATACGGGCTTTTCAGCTGTGTTGGAAGTTGCTTGACTGCTTCCATGGCTGCTGTGTTTTCGGCTGTGCAATGAACTGAACGATAGAAGTTGCAATGCAGTCTGTTCCCTCGATACACAGCTGGTGTGCGAGGCCAGGTGCGGTTTCTGATGACAGGACCAGTTTATGATTTATTCATGCTGACAGACCAGCAGTATTGGGGCATCAGCTACACAAGCTGGACTTCTTGAAGGATTCTTTAGGATGGTTGTATCTTGCAATAATTTCATTTACTTGTATGATGAGGCACCAAGGCTTGCTTTGGGGCTGGACTGGCATTTTTATGCTTTTCTATCTCCTCAGTGTGATCTCTTAAAAGTAGCACAAATAGTACGGTGTGAATTAGTGATACCATAACTATTAAATAATGCCAGCTCAACAGAGTGTGGTTTTGGACCAAGACAAGTGAAGATTTTTCCTGACAGTTAATCATTTAAAGCTGTAATGCCTAAACCCAAAGGAGTGACTTGCTGCCTTGCGCTGCATGCTATTTTTATCAGAGTTCTGCCTGTGGCTCTGTGTTTATTTAACATTTGGGAAGGAGGTGTGGCCTGACCATACAGAATTGGCAGCCCAAAAGCTACCGTGTTCCGGAGCTGGCTCTTGCCCAGGTTCCCCGCATGGCGTAGGGATGGCAAGGGCTCCTTTTTCCCATTGGTAAAAAGATGATAAAAATACCTGCTTGTCTTGCTGGGTTGCTGGAAGGAATCATTAGTTAAAAACTTCTAACTACTTTGAAGCCAGAAAATGTTGTGGAATTCTTAAGTGTTGCTTAAATGATCTGAGGCAGATGAATCTTCCTGCCTTTCATGCTGGTTTTTTTCATACCACAAAAGCCTGTTCTAATTAGTGAAAAAACATCACAGTAACAATTGGTGCAAGTTTGATTACTTAAGAGTAGGCCTTTGAGAGATGCTTAATACTAAAATGTGTATTTACTTCTTCAAGTGGTCATGTTTTTAAATAAAAACTATCAACTGCAGCCACAGTGAGCAAACAAAGATTACAAAGTCACACATCCCAAAAAGTTGCCTGCGACCTCAGTCAGTGCTCCTGACTGGAGTGCTGATTGTGTTCTCTCCTACCTCATCTTTGAGCTACTGAATACACAGAATGTCATAGCTGTGAGGGTGTTGGGATTATACATGAGGGGAAACCTTGGGCTTGGTGCAGGTCCCGGTGTTGCCTCATTGTCCCAGTCCATGTACTCGTTGCTCCTTCTCTTGCCGTGTTGCCTGCGAAGGAGATCGCCCAGTGTGACTGAATTCCAGGGGAGAGGAGTCCAGCTGCAGAAATCCAAGATGCACAAACGCCCACCAAGTTCTGGTGTTTATTCAGGGGTGCAACAAAGGAATCGTATTTTGCAAATCCTCCTCTTGGCTAGGGAATGATCTGAAATTTAGCAAACAGCTTTTCTAATGTGTCCAAGATTTTTGAATAGATGCAAAACAATGTATTTTTTTCCTAGACTTTTTCCTGAAAACAGACATTTGGCATTAAAAATCAGAAAAATGCAAGCCACTGAAAAGTTTTGCAACAAAACTGGCAGGCATTGTAAGAAATGTGCCTTCTCTGCAATACATAAGCACTGGGATAGTATGTTTGTTGTGCGTTAGGTATGATAAAACCTGTTTATAATTCTGGGGAGTTCCATTAATAGATTACTTGTAGTCACTAAAAAAAATAAAATAGTGTTTTGCACAAACCTTTTGATTTGTGTTACGGTAGGAAGGATATTATGTTAGGATGAAATCCACAGAAGTGTGTCAGATGGAGGTGTGCTGCCAGAAGGTTATCTGTTATTTTAAAGGTTTGGAGTATCATCACCAGCATCTGAGATCTGGCACCATCCAGGGCTGCAGCAGGGGAGACGCGGGACCCTGATGGCACAGAGCCGAGAGCTGGGAACCATATGCAGCCCTTGGCCACGAGAAGGAAAATTGTTCTCAAGTTGAAAATGCTGCTTTGTCCAAACTCAAAGGACAACTGGGGATGGGGCAGCTTTTTCCTGCCTAGTCTGCACCAGCTGGGATTCCATACATGCTTTTGCTTTCAGGCTTGCTTCCTTGGTCTCTGTCAGCTGGTCTAATTAATTATTTTCCCTCTATGTGCAAACCTAATGTTTTCTATCTTTAGGCTATTATGTCTTCTATTAATGCTTCTGCAAATTGGACTTGGAAAGAAAAAAGCAAGAAAACGTGTGCTGTAAGAAAGGGCAGAGTCGGAGAAGTGTCCCCTGGTAAATAAGTAAGACAAAAATCCCATTTCTGTAATAAAGCTGACAGTCATCTCCATTTATATGCATGTACGGTGTTTTCCTTACTTTTTTCCAGCATGTGTCTATGGTTCATATTCTCCCTAGGTTATAATTCTCACACATTTTTTGACAGATACAAATTTCTGGCCAAATCTCATGGTGCGGTGCTAGCAGCTTTAACAAAGAATGAGGGTACCAGCACTTGAGGTACTATGTTCATTTTCAAAATCTGCCAAATAGGCCTGAAGCTTCACTATTAAACTGAAAGCAAGCAAGAACTAATTCTATGACAGGAGGAATTACTATTTCCTAAAAACAAAAACCAAGAGTATGTATCTCGCCTTTGGCCAATATGCTGATGGACAAGAGCTTATCTTTCCTTTAAAGCTTTACATCTATGCCTTTAGTTTGCAGGCTTTTACCCTTACCCCAGCCAGGCTATAGGTTAAAGTTTACTTTTCATGTGCAAACACATCCCAAGCCAGATCTGTGCTTCTCCGTAGCGGGTGGAAGCAGGCAAATCCTTCGGCAGAGAGTGGCTGTTAGGAAGTCCCGGTCCCAGCAGGCCCCTGGGGCTGCAATACCGGCTTATAACAAAACACGTTGTTGGAGCGAATTACCCTTCAATCATAACATCCTGTCAAGTCCTAGGGGTGACATTTCCCCTGGTTGCAAGAATTTTTGGCCTGAACTAATTTAAATCAACACTGAAATCCCTGCCAACCTCCAGCAGCGGCTGTGGCGCGGCGGCCTTGGCTCGGGCTGCGAGGGCGGCACGCAGGAACGCATGTGGCAGCCATGCGGGGGCTCGGCAGGGCCTGCGGCGGCGAACTCGCTGCAAACCAACCGATTTGCATTGCACGCTGGCAGGGCCCGGGCCCGGGGCTGCTCTCCGGACCCGGCAGGCCTCCGCCCCCCTCAGCTGAAGAGCCTCTGGGCTCCCAGAGGAGCGCGGCTGTGGGAATCGTGTCCCTGACCGGAGGCCTCTTCCCACAGCCACACCGACGGGGCGCGGAGGAGGAAAAGCGCAGGCTGGGCGAAGCTGGCCAGCCCACAGCCAGCGCACGGAGCCGGTCCCTGGGCGGCACACCCGCCCCAGCCCCGCCGTAGCCTCCACCGGCAGCTCGGCCGCGGCGCCCGCCCCGCTGCAGGACAAGATGGCAGCACGCCACCCACGCGGCCGCACGCACACACGCACGCGCGGCGGCGGCGGCGCACCGGAAGCGGAAATGGGCCAGGGCTCCGGCGGAAGTGGCCGTTGTCCGGGGAGACGCAGCGCTGCAGGGGTGGCCGGCGCCGGGGCCGGGGCTGCGCCGAAGATGTGGCGGCTGCTGCTGGCGCTGGCCTGGCTCGGTAGGGCCCTTCCTGCAGGTGAGGCCGGTGGGCTTCGGTGCTGGCGGCCGCGGTGGGCGCCAGGGGCCGGGGCGTGGGGTGCGGGGAGGCCGGGGCTGTGCCGCAGCGCGGAGCTGACACCTCCCTCCCGGCGTAGGGGCGTTGGCGGAGCAGAGCGCCGGCGGGCAGCCCCGCTCCCCCGGGGCCAGCTCCGCGCAGGGCGGCGGCGAGCCGGTGCGGTACCGGACTGCGGAGATGGCAGACGCGATGCTGGGCAGCGGGCTCCCCGCGCAGCAGGCCGTGGTGCTCTCGGTGGTGCCGGGGGAGGCGAGGGATGGCCAGGCGTCCGCCGTCACTACGGGGGCTTGCGATGCGGCGGCCGGAGGCGCTGCGTGTGGCGCTGGGAGCAGCCCCGCGGCTCCCCTCGGACCGGCGGGCGGCCAGGGCCGGGAGCAGGCCGTGCTGGAGACGGTGCTGCCCGCGCCGGCCGAGGACTCGAACGGCACCGATAGCACCAAAGCTCCCAAAGTGAACTGCGAGGAGAGGAACACAACTGGCGTCGAGCGCTTCACACTGCAGATCCTGAATGTGTCCCAGGTGAGCAGATCGCCCGGTTCACTGCTCGGTGTTGTTTTGAACACGTGAGGATGGTGGAAAATGCCCTGTCAGCACCCTGGGTTTCTTTCAGTTTGAGTTAACATATTTCCTCATGTAACATGCTCTGTGCTAGCAAAAAGAGGCAATGTCCGGGAAGGAGGCCTTTTGTGTCATTCTGAGCAAAAAATGACGGAGATACAGTTCAGTCCACGTGCCTCTGTCTTCATCTGTGTGACTGCAGTCAACTGTCAGCTTTTGTGCTGCATGGATTAACTGTCTCTTTCTGAATTTGTTAATGGCATTTATTGTTGGTGCCTATTTCTAGCTTGTTTCTTGTAGTAGTCACGTGTGTGTAGATATATATTTTTAAAAAAGTTAATTACATTTTTCCATCTGTTTTAAAAAGGTTAAACAAACGTGCAGCTACTTGATCTACTTAACAAATATTGTCAAGTGTCTAATCAATTGCTGAAAGATGCATTCCTATGTAGATTTTAACTCTTAAATATATAATTGTCTATGTTTGGTTTTCTTCTGCTTTCTCTAAGGACCTGATGGAGTTCTTAAACCCAAACAGCAGTGACTGTACGTTAGTCTTGTTCTATACACCATGGTGTCGCTTTTCTGCCAGTCTGGCACCTCATTTTAATTCTTTACCTCGAGCATTTCCAACTCTTCGCTTCCTGGCACTGGATGCATCTCAGCACAGCAGGTAACTTACACTTCCTGTGCTCTAGCATCAGTTTATTTCCGTTACCAAGCTTTGTGTTATAAAAACAGGAGTAATTTTTTTTTTCTTATAAAGCAACTATTTACTTTAGCAAAACTGACACTTCCTGTGTCGTGACTATCTTTGTTTCTTCCTCCAGTGGATTTCTTTTCATTCATGCTTTGTATTTTCTTTATGCCCACCAGTTTGTCAACTAGATTTGGAACTGTGGCTGTACCCAATATCCTCCTTTTCCAAGGTGCTAAACCTATGGCTAGATTTAATCATACAGACAGAACGCTGGAAACACTGAAAGACTTCATTTTTAATCAAACAGGTATGTGAATCAGCCCTGATGTGTCTGTAAGAAGAACAGGCTGGCTTTTAGCTCCAAACTGGGCTTTCCTCTCGCTGATGTTTGGCCTTTCAGATGAATTTCATGAAGATCCTGAGAGGACCCAATAAAGGTTTATATAATCAGTTGCTGCAGTGAGCTGGATTTCAGGGTGTGCTGAACATTGGGCTGCTGTCTCAAGAGTGGGGAGAAACAGAAAAAGTGGGGTTTAACTAGAGAGAGTGCTAGGTTTGAGCACATCTTCCTGCCCAAATATTTAATTTGGGAATAAAGGCAGATAAACCTTGGGGTCATTGCCAGTGCCATGTAAGGCTGAGAGCAGCTGGGCGGTAAGATGGTTTCAGTTCTTGTGCTGGAGGAGACAAAAGGAATCCAGTTACCGTGACCTAGCTGTGCACACTGTGAGCGCAGCTCCAGCACAGTCCTTCTGTGCTTCTGTAAAGAAAAATGAACCAAAAACCATATATAGGCCTACCAGGGCCTTCATTAGAGGCCAAAAATTGCTACATTTGCAGAAATACTCAAAACAACACAAACAAAAAAAAACTTCACAAAAAGAAAGAAACCCACAAACTTATACAAGGCTGTGCTGTGGAGCGACAGAACAAGCCTTCTCCTATTATGAAAACACACACAAAAAATCAGTTTGGTTTTATGTAACTAAACTACACACTAGATAAATGTTAACACACAGGGGGCACCCTGCCAAAATTCTTAGTACCTGTGCCTTAGTCTGAGAACAGGGACAAAGGCTCCAAACAGAAGCAACTTCTCTGTATTTAATGTGTATTACCAGTTTTGATCAAGTGCTTCCTCTTTTAGGTATAGAAGCTAAAAGCGATGTGGCCGTGACTGAGGAAGACTGGGAAGGCCCCCTGCCCAGCGTTCTGACGAAAGGCATAGACTGGCTGCTTCTGTTTTCTTTGCTCTTTCTGGCTAGCTTTGTCATGTATGCTACTGTTCGAACGGAGAGCATTCGGTGGCTGATCCCAGGACAGGAGCACGAACATCAGGAATAATCTGAGATGCCAAAGGAGGGACGGAATTTCCCGCTTCCTGGTGAAGCAAGAGTTTGTATGGACTAAAAGTATGTAGGAATGAACTGTTGAATTTGTTTGCTGTAATTTATAACCTCGACTAAAAATCTGCTTTATTTATCAGCTACTGAATCTGTAAAAAGCAAATTCATAGCGATTTATGTGATAAGTAAACAAACATGAACTAAAAAATTATTTATTAAGCTACTCTGACTGGCTTATTTTTCATGGACTGTAATGTAAATAGGTGATGCTTTGCTCCTCTGAAGAGGTCCCTGAGCTTTGTAGATTGAGTAAGGTTTTTACAGCACGTTGGCCTGTATGTGTGGCACTGCTTGGCACAGGAGCCAGGTTACTTCTGCTCTGGTAGAATCCATGGTTCATTTACAGAACACACAGGCATGTGTGCTTCCACGTGGACAATGTGGTAAACATGATAGGAATAGGATGTGTTAGCCCACACAGGTCATACTCAGGTTTTGGCTGGTATATTCCTGAAATACAACATTTTAAAGGAAAACGCTGATGAATGGTGATGTTGCTAGATTAGTTTGACAATAAAATTAACTATGGAGAAAAAGGTGTTTAAAAAAAGTAGCATACTTAAAATGAGTTATTCCATTGTATATCAGCAATAACAGTTGCGGAGCGTTATACACGACCCTTGACAGGGTGACTGTGTCCCACCTTTGGTGCTGGGGTTGGATGCTGGTTTTCTGCTTCACTGTGCTGGAGGAGTTTTGACTTTGTGGTAGTTCTTTGTAAGATTTAGAATAACTTCCAAAGTTTGCCCCTTTATTTGGTATACATGAATAATTTACCACATTTCTGTAGAACTATATTGTGTTCATTGTCCTTACTCTTTTTTTTTAAACGGGTTTTTAGTGTAACCATTTAAGTCAGTTTCTTACAGGACTAAAACTTCTCAAGTGTGGATCATCTGCCTAAATATGCAAGACCAGTTTTGAGATTTATTTAAATTTCTGCTTACATGGTTTGCTGGTTGCACAGTCTACAGCTGAGGTTATGTAAAGAATTTAGATGGGTTTTAGTTGTAATTAGTCTGGAAGACTCTGAATAAGGCATGGGTACGTTGTGTTTTTTGGATTATGTGCTTGTGTAGCATTTATACATGGTGGAGGCTTGCCTTAGGACCCTGATGGGAAGCTTTGGAGTGCAAATTAAGATGAAAAAAATACAACCATAGGATTTCTTGTTTGACAAAGAGCTTATATCCCTGCAACGTCATTCTTTGGGTGTTTTCCTGGTGGCTCTTTCTTTCCCCTTTGGAAACCTGAGGTCCTTGTGTACAAAAAGGAAACTGCGCTGAGAAAACTGGGATTACTGGAGATAAAGCTAGGATGTATTTTATTAATACATTGATTTTCACATTAATACACAATAGTTAATCGCTGGGATGTATTCTATAAAGAGTCAAGATTTTTAATGGAACAGTGGCGCATTCTTGCCTCTGCCAACGGCAATTAATTTGAGAGGCGCGGGGCTGGGCTCCCCGCAGTAATTAGCGCCGCGGCGCTCAGGCGGGGGGGGGGGGGGGGGGGGGTCGGGGGCGGCTGGGGCAGCGCTGCGGCACCGGGCTGAGCCTGCAGCCCGCTGGCTCCGGCAGCCGCGGGCCGGGCCGGGCCGTTCCCTTCCCCCGCGCCGGGCAGCGGCCGGGCCGGTTCCGTTCCGTTCTGCTCCCCCTGCCCCGGGCAGCGGCCGGGCCGGTTCCGGGCCGTTCTGCTTCCCCCCGCGCCGGGCAGCGGCCGTTCCGGGCCGTTCCGTTTCCCCCCTGCCCCGGGCTGCGGCCGCTCCGGGCCGTTCCGGTCCCCCCCGCGCCCGGCAGCGGCCGTTCCGGGCCATTCCGTTCCGTTCCCCCCGGCCGGCAGCTCCCCGCCCGCCGCTCCCCCCGCCCCGGAAGGCCGCCGTGGGGGGGCGGCCCCTGCCCGCCATTTGCGGCGGCGGCGGGCGCGGTGCGGGGCCATGCGCGGCGGCGGGGCCGGGCTGCGGGCGCTGCTGGCGGCGCGGCGGGCGGCGGGCGCGGCGCGGCGGGGAGCGGCCATGGTGAGGGGCGCGGGGCGGTGCGGGGTGATCGTGCCTTGTGCTAACTGAAGCGCAGGTTTGGCCCCCTCCAGCCTGCCGCGTTTTGTGCCGTTCAATTATAATGGCTTTGTACTACCTAATTTTTTTTTTTTTGTACCGGATAAATTTTTTGGTAACATAAATTTTTTGGGGGAGCGTGTAATTTCTTTTTTGTAATGCAAATTTTTTTTTAATTATTTTTTTTCATCCCATGTAATTTTTTTTTCTTTGGTACGTTGTAGTTTTTTTACATGAATTACATAAACTTAATTAATTATGCTAATCACATAAATTGGCTCTTTTCCCCTAAGCCCCCTCCCAGTGAAGAGTCCCAATGGCCGGGTCCAAGCTGCCGCACATGGCGGGCTGGGTGCAGGGCCCCTGGGTGCCCCGGCGGCGTTTGCCTGGTGCTACCGGGCTGCAGCGCAGGGTCTGCGCTGGGGCACAGCTGGCATCTCCCGCCGCCTCGGCTTCGTTTTCACGGTCCCCATGTGCTGCAGGGCTGACTTGGGACGGGGCCTTTGCAACCTGCTCCTAAACAGAACGCTGCCCGTGCCGTGCTAGGGGCCTGCGTCATTTGCACTCTCCCTACTTCCATTAAAAACTCCTACCGTCTCATTTCAAGGGCCGGTGGTGCCTCATCAGCACCGGCGAGGCCTCGGGGAGGCAACTGCAACATCCCCAAAACCCACTGAGAGCATCTCTGCTGCCAGCTGGAGGAACCAGCTGTGCGCTGCCTCCTGTTCGTAGGCCTGGGCTTTGCTAGCTCGCCCACCCCCCCCCCCGATTTTTTGTAAATTAGCGATTTCATCTGGTGCCAGATAAAATAATACTCTTCAAGGCAGCTGTTGGCAGCGGCAATTTTGTATATGCTTGGAAAAAGAAGAACGTCAGAAATTCATGCCTGCAACTGCGATTGGAGCAACAACAAATTGGGTGTTTCCATTCCTGTGAGTCCAAAGTTGGGTTTGAAGCGTAAAAAGCCTAAATTAATTCAGTTTGGGACCTGTAAGACCCATCGCTTGGACTGGGTGTATCCAACTGAATGCAAGCGGTGGGAGCGATGCGGTTTGATTTACACAGTGCAGGGGTTTTTTTGTTCCTTAATACTGGTGAAAATGTTGCCCCGGCATCTTAGAGCCTTGCTGGAGTCGCATTAATTGCGTTAATTCCTGCTCTGCTCGGGCTCACAGCCCCATCTGGTGGCACTGGCTCCTGCCTGTCTCCAGCGGAGCTGCCAGTGCCGACTGGCAAAGGCACCAGTTTCCCTGAGCTGCTGAACGGGCGGTGGGTGCTCCTGAGCCCCCGGTGTCTGGGTGAAGCTCTGGAGCAAAATTGCTCGTCCCCTGTCTGGAAGCCCTCGCAAAGCTGCTCTAGCTGCTGATGGAAAGCCTGAAGCGATCTGGCTTCTGCCCTGCTGGGGAGAAAGGTGCTTCCCGTTCCAGCACTGCGTTTCTGATAGGAGTTTGAGACCCATCTGTCAGAAAGGGTCATCTCTGCAATCACTCATTCCTTAGTCTCTGCTTTTAGTAAAAATATCAAACAGCTTCCAAACACCTCATAGAACTTTCCTCCGGGTCTGGCCCAGGCCCCGTGAATGAGTCAGGTACTGATTCAAATATTTAAGCTCACGGTGTGCTGTTACATCCCTGCTTGTGCTCCCCGTGGCTCCAGAAGGACTCCTGCTTCAAGGAAGACCTGTTTAAATGCAGGGGCTTTGCAGAATCGAGTGCTTATACCAGTAACGTGTAACTTCTCGTAATGGTGTCTGTATTGTCAATTTTTTTTCTCTTCATTGTTAGTTAAAAAGCTCATTGCTTATAGAACTCCACAGTGCTATCTTTAAATCCATTCCTGCTTGCTTAGGACTAGTAAAATACAGGCTAGGTAGGATGCAGTCTCCTGGTTTACTTCTGTCTTTTGAAATAGGTATTTCCCAATATCCCTTTTAGCCTTATAATGGTACATTTGGCATATAATGTAAATAATCCTTTATATGAGTGGTATATTTGAAAATTAATTCAAGCGTTAGAGCATCTGGGTAATTCGGATGAACGAGGGATGGGTGCAGGTATGCTGGCGTCCCTTCCCATTCCCGTGGAAGAGCGTTTAGCCAAACTTAATTGACCAAACAGAAATGGTGGGTTTTGTCTGTTTTGAGTTAAGCTGGTCTGTGAAATTATAAACAGTAAGAAACTGTACAGTGAATTTTCCACCTCCTTACCTTTCTACAGTCCGTAACCACAATTTCATCGTGTGGTTTTCTTACTGTTGTACAAAAGACAACCTCTGCCTCACTCGTGTCATGTTTTTCTTTTCTTCCCTGAATAGTCTTCTCAGTCTCACTGGCTGACGACAGAGGAGAGGAGCCAAGTTTTACTTGATCTCAAAGCTTCGGGCTGGTCTGAGTTAGGTGAAAGAGATGCCATCTACAAAGAGTTCAATTTCAAAAATTTTAATCAGGTAATTATTATTATATACTACTTGTAATATAAAGGAAATGTAATTGCTTTGATTTCCATACGGTCCTGATGGGAAAGTATTTATATTCAGAAATTTGGGAGTATCCTTGTGGCGCCAAACCTTCTTGGGTTTGCCTCGACGCATTGCGCTCTGATTCTGATCTCATTAGGTGGAGTGAATTAATTCCATTTTGTAGTTATTAAGTAAATTTGGTCTAATATTACAATTTCTTGATTATCATATTAGGGTCAAGGTCAGGGTCAGGACTATGGCACTAGACAAATAATATCCGACCCTGATTTTTTAATTATTTTTTTTTTCATTACTAGCACTTGCAAGTGAATGCTAATATGTAACTGGTGAGGTTCATTTCTGTCAGGAAAGAACTTGAGAAAAATGGGTAGATATAAGAACAGACGCTTTTGGCAAATAAGTTGGGGAAAACATGATACGTTTCACCTTCTAAGCAGGAAGACAGTTCTAGTGTATTCCGGAATGAATCATAGGAGCTGATCTCGCAGTGTCTTCGGCACAGCACACTGCTGGTTGGACCTTGTTGGGTTTTTCTTTGGAGTCGGGGTCCTGAGCCACATCTCAAACTGGCAGGAATGCGTCTTAGGCATCAGTTAGAAACTTGCTTTGAAAACATTGAATTTATCTGGAGATCTGTGGTCAGCTACATTCCCCTAAAAAAATCGCGTTCTGAAGAATCATGACATTGCTTTGAAAAAAGTCACGTTGCGAGAGCCTGCATTTCCGTTTGGTTTTATTTCTGAAGGAGGGGTGAGCGCTTTCTTGGGTGGGAGAGGAAAGCCAGGGTTTTGTTCGGGCAGTGGCTCTTGCTGAGCTGGTGCTTTTCCTCGCTGCAGGAGGGACGTGGCGAGCTCCAGGCTTTGGGAAGCCACAGGTTTGTTGGTGTGTTTAGGGGCCCAGAGCTGTGCTGTGAGCCGTTTATTTACATGGCTATGCCTAAACCCAGACCAAGATTTTTTTTTGTAAATTGCAGGGACTTAGACAAACAACAATTTGTAACACTGATGCATTTTTTTTTGTTGTCATGGTAAGGAAAGCTCAGGCAGTAGACAAGGTGGGTGAGGTGCTCCCAGCCCCTCTGCGCTGGGTGAAAGTGGAAGAGAAAACAACTGCAGGAAAATCCAGCTCACAAGCAGGATGGTGCTGGCGCGGGGAGCATGTCCAGAGCCCCCAGTATAATTTTTCCTGGATTGCACTTCAAACCTGAACGTTAATACAGACCAAATTGAACCGTATCAGACGGTTCAGAGGGCAGCGAAGGAGGGAAGCCCGTGAGAGGGAGCTCATATGAAACCCTGGGGAGATGTGCAGGCAGCTTGCAGCTGGAGCAACCAGTGGAGACCACCTTTGACACCAATGAGATAGAAGTAACCCTTGAAGTTGAGCTTTTCAGCCTTTGCACTCTGAACATTCATGAAATAGTGTCTCTGACAGGGCATGGTCAGGCTTTGTTGGTTCAGCACAACTAGAAATGACTTTTCCCCCACACACCCTGAGTTAAGTCAGAAGTGGTTTTACACACTGAAATAAATAAGTCAGTTTGATCAGATGGACTTGGGCAGTGTGCCAACAGACAGGTCAAGAGACAAATCACTGTGCTGCACCCGCAGATATCTAGAAAACCCATTGCTTTGGCAAATATTTACAAAGTTGCGGTGTTTTGACTGTGTAGATCTATTTTACAGCATAGGTAGATATCAGCATCTTCCCAGTCTGAAGACTGATGAAGCACATACCGATACAGAAAGTTGAGTATGTTTAAATATGCTCATTAATAAATGATGAAGTATGCATAGTACGTGTTGCCTTAGAAAGGGTACTCAAAAAAAATTGACACTTGAATTATTTGGGAGATATTGGTACGAACGTTTTCACTCTTGCTTGCCCTTTGTGGATGTCGGGTAAGGCAGAAATGAGAGCAGAGGGCAGGCGTTGGCTGCAGAGCTGAACTTTCTGCACCCAGGCGGGAGAACAAGCTGGGCGGGTGGGTTGGATCCTCTGGGCAGCTCTGGCTGGGTCGGGGTTGTAGGTGAATATCTGAAGGCAGAATCTCACCTGCTGACTTGTATGAACTAGCTGTCGTGGCCCCCATTTGCAGTTACAGGCAGAGGCCGTTCCTGTGTAGTCCAAAGGATTTGATATGCAGGTCCCGAGAGTATTAGATCCCGAGCTGGTATTAGAGAGCAAGTATTTGCCTTTCAATAAGTTGGAGCTGAAAGTAAATTAACATTATGCATGTATGCTTATCGATGGTTATGTTTATAGCAACTATTAGTAAATACTGTGTTTATTATGACCTAGGGAACAAATGACAAAAGTGGAGCTATGCCTGCATTGTACTTTGGGAGAATTTAATCCTGCAATGAAAAAACCTGAACTTGTAGGTACAGCTTCTTTCATTTCACATAATAAATATTCTGTTTACAATATTTAAAGTGCAAGTATTTAGTAAAAGTCAAAGGACTGAGAAATATGATTTCCTCAGATTACTGCTGCCCTTTCACAGATGGTGTAAAATCAGGTGTGTAAAAAAAATAAATAGTTGAGCTGACATGAAAGGTATTTCAGATTTATGCTTTGCAGATGATATTGGTGTGATTAATGTATTCATTGCTTTTTTTTTTTATTGCTTCTCGCAGATAATGTTCATGATGCATGGAAAATTCTGTGGCTTTAAAATCTATGCCAGGTTTACAAAGTCTGTGTATGTCAACAGATGTTAAGAATATAAACACAACTTTTATTATAAAGTCGTGCAAATGTGTAGACATGAGCTTGGTTTATGTATATTATTTTCAGCATGAGAATGAAATGAAACTTCTGTGAAACAAGAGTTATTTAGATTCCTGAAGCTTTCAGACTGAGATTAGCTCGGTTAAAAGCGATCAGCCGTGGGCTGCCTTTGTAAGGCTGACAAGCTAATGACAATTCTGGCTCATGGAATTAGTTTGTAACCCACAACTTGAAAGTGCTGGTGCTGTTTGTTAGTCTGAAGATACGTTTTCATGAAAATGGGCTTTGGAGGCACAGTTCTCTGAACTGCAAACCAGCCGAGGGTCCCGGCTGGAAGTCCTGTGCTAGATGCGTTGCTGTAGCTGCCCACCACACACCAGTCCTGGTGTACTGAACTGGGTGGCATTGGTGCTGGGCGGTGGCTGCTGCTCCGTGTTCCCATTGTTCTTTAGTGTAAGACAGGCTTCTGCTGGGTGGGTGTTCTGAATCTTGTATGAAATATAAAATACACCAGTGGTGGGGGAAGAAATGCAAATGCAACAGGGTTGTAGAGCACCGTGTCTAGAAAAGCTGTGCTGATCGCAATGTTGCAGCTGTTCCTCCTTATACCTTGCAGCCGCCGCATCTTGTTGCCACTGTTGAAGAGCAGAGGCAGCAGTGAGTTAAAATCAGAGTCTTTTACCTCCAGGACCCTCGCTTGGGTGCACTCGCTCAGGAGCCCCATGGTTGAGTTGCTTTTCCACGTGCTCGGTAGAAACCTTGGGTTGTGAGCAAGGTCGGGGGGAGCGGGTGGGTTCGCACCACTCCATGGCAAGTCTCAAGCCCTGCCACGCGTCTGGGTGCCGGTGAGCCTCCGTAAACCTCGCGGCCACGTCAGGGAGCTTCTTCAGGGGCTCTTTCCCTGTCTGCAGGGAAGAGCCGAGTGGCTAGCGAGGCTTTCAGGCTGCTGTGTAGCATCAAGAAGGCACGCTCTTGTCCATTCCTATCTTTGCGCTACTGAAACAAAATTTTATCTTTCAGCTGTGGAGCGAGCCCTCTGCTTCCAGTCTGCCCAAACAAAATTCAGGATCTGGATAGAAGGTTAATTTACACCTCCAGATCATGTCGGTAACTTCTCCCAGTTATCATTTTGCAAATTCAGAAAAGAAGCAGCAGAAACGTCGGGACTAATGTTGAAAGTTGGTCATTGAGCAATTGAGGGAGGGGAGGGTTGCCAAGGACCTCAGTGTCCTGGCCTTTATCTCAGGAATTTCGTGGGATTTTCTCAGCGTTTTGGGTCAGTATGCCTCAGGAGGGGTGATCCTGCAAAGGGGCCAGACCTGGCTTAAAAATCTGAATTTCCCCCAGATTCATCTTCAGCCCGGTCCTGGGCTGGGCAGGCAGCTGCGAAGGGCTCTGAGCGTGGGGTGCTGAGCGCTCCCCTTGGGCCCCGTACCCAACTGCTCATTTGCACCAAATTGGCAGGACCATCTTAACTCGGAGACTTCCATGTCTCTTGTCAAAACTGGTTGGATTTGACCAGAGGGTTTAAGGGGCAACTGCCTGTATGATTGCATTTCCTTAGGTAATCATGCAAAGGCAGAAAATGCAGTTAGGAAATTACAAAGGTGGGCAAGTTTGCTGATGGTCAGGTTCAGCATTTACAGCTGCTTTCTTTCATAGGGTAAGTTTTTAATTAAGGTTGTTTTTTTAAAAAAAAAATCATATAGGAAGTCTCCATAAGACCTCTAACGTCATTTTATAAAATGACAGGAAATCAAATGCTCTAAGAGTTTTAAAAGCTATTTTAAATCCATTCTGTGTTTTGGGGCTACAGGACACAGGCGAAAGATGAGCCTGAGCGGAGGGGACAGTAAGGAAGTGCTTTGGAGGATGGTGTGTGGCGAGAGTAGAAGCATGTGTGTTTCGTTGCAGTTGTGGAGTCTCGGTTTTTGAGAACTTCCTTAAAATGGTGCAAAAAAATCTAGAAATATTAAATAAATTGTTATTCTCACTTTACATTTCATTTCCAAATTTGCTAGCTCTCTTCATATGCAATGCTCTATTGATATGCGATAAATACTCTTTATTTGTTTTGATGGTGGTACTTGGTGCCAGTCCCGGTAATGTAATCTGCATCCACGCTTCCTTTTTCTACTCCTGGCACGTTGCTTTGTCTTCTGCGTTGATCAAAGATTGGAAAATTTGTTTTTATATATGAAGGCAGTGTATTTCATTGCCACTTGATGTACTTAATCTTTTGGCTGTTTGGCTGAAATATGTCCACGCCTTTTACGTATTGAAAACATAATATCCTTTAACCTACAATCTGCAGAGTTAAAATGAATTTTATGTTAAATATTCGGTTGTGGACCACATCTCCAGCTTTTTATATGCCACAGCGGTCTTGTGGTTTTTTCTTCTCCATTGTCTGATAGTGAGGTCATTTTCAGTCCTCTGAGAAATTTTATTCCCAGCCAGATGCGGGCCATATATTAAAAGTAGCACCTGTGGCTAATATCACAGCAGCTTACCATAAATTTACATGGTAACTAGGATTATATCTGTCAAGACTGTTAAAAAATGTCTAGATTTAATTTGATTTCCAGTATTGAAGGAGCTCTCCAACATTTTGCTTCATAACTGTATTTTAAAAGTTAAAATCACTCCATTGTTAAGTTTTATAGCACTCCCAGTGCCCATTAAGTTGATTTGTTAAATAGGGGTCAGAATAAAGCAAGTTGGCTACAGGAGGATCGGAAACCAACCCATTTGTGACAAATTTAGTCCTCGCGTGTGAATCTTCTCAGAGCCCAGGGACTGATTGGATTCAGGTGCAGCTTATGTCAGTTGTGTTTAACCTCAAAGCCTGAGCAGCCTCAGCCCCGACTGTCACTTGTGCTAATCAAAAGACGAACCTGTTTGCTTTCGTTTGGGGGGGAATTGCTATTTTTCGTGTAGGATCGGTCTCCTTGCTCTTCCTGCTAGAGTTGTGCATTGGATTGCCCATGGAATGAAAATAAATTATTTTTTATCCGCCTAGGTAGGTGCTGGTTTTCATATAGCCCTTCCTAAACCGCTTCGTTTTCCATTATCCTTTGAGTCCTCTCCCATATGCTGTGATTTGTGCACCTGCAAAGTTATGAAAGTATTTCTGTTGCTTATGTTGTTCACTAACTTCCCTGCGTTTATGAATACAATAACTGATTTGCAATAAATCAGAATTATTTATGAGAGGATTTATAAAGTTGATAAAATACTTGTATCTGAAAATAATGAATTTCTAGCATATCTGCCTGTTGATATTTTCCTTTATTAGAAACTGATACTGAAGTTTTCGGGACTGGCAGAGGTTAAACTGCAGGCTGAAACGGAGTGAATGAACCAGCTCAAGTGTCTCCGAGCGGAGCACAGTAAAAATATACGATTCCTGGATGGTCACACCTTCCTTCAGTTTATTCCTGTGATTGACTGAGTCAATAATGCTCTCGCCTCTGAGTCGGCAGGTCAGGGCGCAGCTGCGGGACCTGGCCATGGCTCCCCTGCCTGCCCCGCTGCCGGGCACTGCCCGCGGAAGGCACGGAGCCCGCAGCTGGGCAGGGTGGGAGGAGAAGTTCTGGGGAGGTGGCTTGTTTGAAGGCTCACGGGTTTCCTTCCCTGGCCGAGGAGGAGGAGGGGGAGGAGGAGATGACACTGGTGCCCTGCTCAGCAGGTCCTGTGGCCAGTGATGCTTCCAGTTAACTGGCAGCCAGCAGTAGGAAATTTTGCAAAGCTAGGCAGTCCGCAGTGGTGGAGATACAGAACTGGGTTGTGTCTAGGCAGAAATTAAACCCTCAGTGCTGGGAGTTGGGAAATAACGGATTTATTTTCTTCTCATGGCCAGCATGGCTAGCAGGGTACACACCCATATGCAAAGTCAGCCTGTGCTGCAGAATATTTTCAGACCAGTGCTTTGCACTTGGTGACTTTTTATTGGTTTAAGTAGTGTTGGTTTAGTGCATCGGCAGCCTCTTACATCCTTTCAAGCCCTTCACAATTAGCCTTTCCTCACAGGTGTGGGAACCATCGTTTTCAATCTCTTCGCTACAACTTCACGGCTCTAATGCGTATGAGAAATTTGTGCCTGATAAAAGTCAGGCAGGTGGTGGGCAGCGATGGCCCCCCTTCATACCACGGGCTGTCTCATCTCCTCTTCGGGCAGGGGCTGTGTGTACAGACCCCGCCACCCTCGCATCCCTTCTGCCTGTGGCAGGTACTGTTGCAGTACCAGTGTCACCATTACAGTATCATGGCACTACCACCAGTATCAGGCCAGTGATTAATCACAACATTAATCATATTTAAATACAATTAATCATGTTTCAGTTGAAGACTCAGAATGGGCATGTGTCCTTCATCTCCTTCATCATGCAAGATGTCCCATCCCAGGTGTCCAAGAAGTTGCATCAATTTAATTTTTCTTGTGACTTAACTGTGATTAGGGATGCTCGTTTTCTCGGTGAGCTAGGTCATATTTCTCCTTAGAATAAACCATTATTTTATTGTTTAGAATTACTGGGGGTGCTGGCATTTCTAATTGCTGTTTTCCCCACTGAGTAGACCTGTTGTATCTCCATTTAAGCAGGCCACTGCTTAAATCTGCCCAGCTGACCTTTGGGCAGCTCTCCAGTTGGCTCTAATACAGATGCTTTCCTTAAAAGATGGATTTATTATCACTCAAGTAAAAATTATTACAGCATTTGCCTTAACGCTTGTTGCATGCATTGATCTGAAAGCGCAAAAGAAGTTGTTTGTCAAAATGCCTTTTGGATTTCACAAGCTGTCTTGTAGATTTGGAGTAGAAGAATTGTTTCCCCTTTTTTCCAGCCCCACAAATTGGTCATTCGTTCTGTTTGGGTTACAACGTTTGTTCTGTTTATCAGCCACGCGGGCAGGGCTGCCCCACATGCGTAACCAAAAGGAGCAACTGTGAGCAGGTCAGTAGCTGCAGTTTGGGCTTTTTCCTCATTAAAACACCTTTGGAAAATGAATGGAAAATTCAGTGGGTTTGAATTCAGTTGGAGACCACTGTTTGGAAAAATGCAAGTGAGACTGATGCTGCCTGAGCTAAAGAGGATGGTCACTCACAATCCTTTCTTTACTTTTTTGGTTAAGGAAACCTGGTGTCTTGCAACTCTTTATACATTAATTTTATATTTTTTTTATGAGGGTGCTGGAAAGATGCTCATTAAATGCAAACAGCACATCTCTCTGTCTTGGTTGTTTAACTTTTTGCATCCCCTTGCTTCTGGAGTAATGCCCAACTACATTCCCAAACCATAAATTGCCTTTTACACCAGCAGCTCTCGCTTTCTGGTACTCTCGCGAAGGAGAGACACGCTTTGGGATATTATTTTCTGCAGCTGTAATTAAAAATGGACTCTGGCTGGCAGAATAAACTAAAATAAAACTACAACGCCCCTATTTAAAAATTAACCATTACTCACCAAAAGCACATCAAACCCACTTAGCGGACATCCGTTAATCCCGCGGTGAGCCGTTTCAGGCTTTAATGCACACTGTTTTACACGTTAAGGGTTTTGAAGTCGCGGGCCAGTGCTGACCTTTCGCATCTGCTCCTCTCGCAGTAGGAATCTCCGCTCGCTGCTCCCCGTCAGGGCGGATTAACGTGACGAAGTGCAGCGCTTCTGCTGGCTGCAGTTTCGGGTTTTGATCAGAATTATTTCTTTCACAAACAATCACGTTTGGCTAAAACGTTACATCTGCTCTGGAAAGCCACTGGCAGGGCCACAGCTTATCAGGGTGAGGTGAGTGTAATTTTTTTTTATTCCTTTTTTATAAAGCTACAGACCTGCTTCGTGCAGGGGGGTTTGGGGAGAGCTTCCCTTCTTCCTCTTCTCCTTGCCCTTTCCTTCCTTTAATTTTGTCGGGCTGAGATGAAAAGTTGCTTTGGACAAACATAAAGCTGGCTGTGATGTCTTGGAGGGTTTTGGTGGGGAACACACCGGTGAGTGGGGAGCCCCGTCCTGAGTCAGCCCCGCGCTGTGGGTTTGTTTTATCGCTAAGGGTGCTTTGCAGGAAAATGTTTTTTATTCCTAGGGGAAGGTCCTGATTTCATGTTCTAGTGTGATTTTCCTCGTGCTGTGATGAAAACAACAGGAGGCAGTTAAACCTGTGTCTGTGTGTGACCAAGGTGCCCCTGGTTGGGAGAATCTTTATTCCATGATACAGTGGGTGGGTGCTTGTGGGAAGCAAAACTACTGTTAGCTGTGCAGGTCCAGGACGTTGGGTTTACGACCGTGTCTTGTAATGCCCAATCTAATGAAAAAAACAGAGTTGTACAAAGGGATTCCCTTTGTGGTGTGCTCGTACGAATTTCTAAAAGAAATTGGATGTTCACTGGAGGACTCAGAATTAGTATTTGTCTCCCCTCATGAGCCCGTCTCTCTGTTTCCAGATGTGCCGATGTACAAACGGTGTGGGTTGCCCAGAAGAACCCTTGTGTCTTAGAAAAGAGCAGCCAACCAAAAAACCATGGAACCTCTTAAAATATTGCACATCAGATGTACCATGCCACTTCCAGGCATGTGCTTGGAGCACATGGAGGTGTCTGAAGGCAGTTGGAAACCTTGAGTGTAGGTTGTCTATCTAAATTATTGGCAGTTAATTGAGTCTCATTCTTAATAACGTAACTTAACTTGGCTGCCTTTGTCCATTTCTCTGCCACCTGCTCCAGCCGTTCTAAATATCAGAGTCAGGAGATGAAGCACAGGTCCAGGTGACCTGCAGATCCCATCGGGAGCGGTGGGCATGGCAAACCAGGCAAGGTACCCGGCTGCTTGGAGGTTGAAGGATGCCCCGAAGAGAAACGTGTTGTCTGGGAAGATGCTTGTTCTCTCCTACTCTTTGGGTTTTTTTGAAGGATCTGTCACTTCTAGACTTGAAATGTCTGTCTGCAAAATCACATTGAGGTTTTATAGTGCAATATAAATCAAAAGCCTGCAGGTGCTGGCCCAGGTGAGCCTCCTGCTGAGTTCACTGCCCCCGTGTATCATATACTCCCTTCTACTCTAAGAGTTGTCCCAACGTGAAGACGCATTCTAACAACACAGTAGGACGCTTTCAGCAGCTGGGTTGAGTGAAATGATTCCCTGACTGGATCTGCAGTGAATGTTCCTTAATTTGCTTTATTTCACAGCTTCAGGTCTTTTTCGATTCTGGCTTAGCCAAGAGGGTCTTTCCAAGTGCCTCACACCTCCATTGTGATTTCTTTGTTGCATGTTTCAATTGCAGACCTTGTCTTTAAAAAAAAAAACCCAAAACCCAAAGAAGCTGACAGTGGGTAGGATAGTGGGAGATGAAATGGTCTTGAGACCAACCCCTTCTCTTCATCCATCATAAAGCGATGCCTTTCTTATCACTCTTTGATGTTTTCTTAGCATCATAAATGGCAGAGATTTAGAGGATTATCAGAGGCAGGGTACGATTGCCCTCGGATACTCAGCAGAGAAGATCTTGGATATTAAACTGGTAGAATCTGTAATCTTGGCCAAAAGAGCAAGGATAATTTTGTCTGAGCGCTCCCTGTGTTATCAGCAACATGTATGGCATGTGAACTTCACTTTCATGTTTGCAGAATGAAATCATTCCTTCGTGTATGAGTAAAAAGAAACATCGGGGAAGACGGTAGAGTTTTGTTCTGCTGTGGCCAGCTCCGTCCCATCCAGAACGTGGCGCGATGGGATAAGGAACTTCCCTGTTCTTCTACGCTGCACCTGAGCTCTGCAGAAGCCAGAGGGTTCGAGCACCTTTCTGAAGTGGAGTATTCGCTTAAATTAATTCTTCAGTGGTCTGTTTTACAGTAGCATCATGTCATGGGCCGGCACCGTGTGGTCGAGGATGGGTCAGGCAGAGGCACGAAGCGGGTTGGCTGCGGAGCGCCTTAGCGGGGGGCTCGGGTGCCTGAATTCCAAAGGTTGGGACTGGGGACTAGCGGCACCTTGTTACTAGTTTATTTTTATAGTGGTTTGTGTGATGGCTTTATTACAGTACAGCCAGGGGTTTGATTTGCTGGGCCAAACATTTGCTTTAACAAGTAAAATTATCATTGTTCTTTCAGTTGCACAGCCAAGAGAGTTTATTATTTTAAGTGGCTGATTGCTTTAGCAGGTGCTCAGTTAATGGGGCTTCGCTGTATTATTTAATGTTTTTAGGTAGGGTGCAAAAAGCTCATTTTAAAAAGTCATGTTTCTTGAAGTAGCTTTTTTATTTGGTGCAAACCTCCTAAGTGCAACCTTTATATTCCATTTTTGAGCACAAAGCACACCAAAATGGCTTGGGAGGTGGAGAGCCACATTAAGCTGATGGTGTGGCTGGAGGATTTCTTCCATGTTCTAGTTCAGTCCCGAAACCTGGGATGACTTCCCCTCTTTTTCTCGAAAATCTAATTATAGAGCTACATTATTTCAATAAATAAAATCATATTTATGAGTGTATGTTTACCTAGTGCTAAGAAACTGGAACCAGGGGAGGAAAAAAAAAAGGCATTTCTTTTTAATATTTCTATATGAAGTTATATATCACAAATACCATGCGACCTCGTTGCAGGTTTCCTTGGGATTTAGGATGTCTTCTTATTTTGCAGTAGTCTTTATGGCACCTATAATTATTTTTATCTACCTATAAGCAAATTAATGTATTTTGTGATACGGTTGTATTGACCCAGTAGAGCCTAGGCTTGAAACTTTTACCGTTCCCAGAAAGAAGTTTTTATGCTGCCTTCAGATATCTCCATGTTCTCTCACTTGTACTCCATCGAGTCTATAAATCTTTTTGGTGGGATAGGCGATTAATTTTGGTGTGAAGTCTGTTCATTGAATCACCGAGAATATTATCTGCTTTCTGTTCATGAAATCCAGGTGCAATCACTTACTGTAATAAAAATGAGAATAGGAAAATGATCCTCGGCACCGAGGCTGCTGGAAAAGTCAGATGTGACAAGGAAGAAGGTAATAGATGGAAAGTTTTGTATCATATTATCACCAATAAAAGAAAAAGAGGTCTAAATTCAGCAGTTATGAAAATGTTGATACAAATAGGCTTAGAAAAGGTAAAGGTGAGGTTTGTTGTGCGGGTTGCACGCGAGGGCATCTCACGCACCTGGCGAGCACGAGGGGACGAGGCAGGCAAAGCGCGGAGAAGGCTCGAGGAGCAGGTCGGTGCTCTCTGCCGTCCTCGTGGGCCCTTGGCTTGCATTGATCCATGTTCCTTGGCCTTCACAGAAAATTTGCATTTGTTTTTCAGGCCAGTTGAATCACAAACGGGGCACATGACACTTGCACCTGCTTTATGGCAAAGCAATGTCACAGCTTAGGTCACTGCTGAGCTTAGAAGGTGAAGCCTGCGACTCAGACCCCTTTTGGGGAGCTGCATCTTGAGCATCATCAGGACCATGTCGCTTCTCGTGCCACACCTGGTCTAGATTGCACCAAGTGAGTGTAAACTTCCCTTGCCTGCAAGCGGCTTGGGCTTTTCCTGGGACAGCATTCCTGAAATTGCCTTCTGTCATCTCCCGCGGCTCTTGACATTGTACCGGTACCTGTGTGAGAAACATCCCTGTTGAGGAAAGGCCATGCCTCCGAGCTCCGCTTCCCTTTGCCTCCATTTATTCTTCATGTTCTTCAAATTGGTAAATCATATGACAATAAACAGAAATACCCTCAGTGAAGAGGGAAGGGGAAACTGTTGTTTATCTGGTCAGGTGGTTTAGATTAGCAGTGATGCTGGTCTGTATTATGTTACTTTAAATCATAGTGTCCCAACAGGACATAAATTATGAAGATTGTTACAGTATGTTTCATCCAATGTAAGATCAACAAATTGGAATAATTTTTTTAATAGGAAAATCAGTGCTTTGGCAAGGTTATTGTTGAAGAATTTAATTTAACTTGAGCTTTGCTTGCATTATTTCTTAATATATAAAAACTATTTGCATAATGTATGAAGTATAAACATTTTTAGAATCAAAGGCAAGAATGCCTTTTCCAAGATTACATAGAGTGGCAAACTACTTAGAACAGATCAGTGTTTGTGCTTTTGCTGTCAAAAATGTTTGATATAGAGCTGGCGAGCTAGTTTCTTCACCGACATAATTGTAAACAAGTGTTGGGAGACAGAAACAGAAACGGCGTTCTTTGTAGAACATGGTGTAAAGGTTTTCACATACGCCGCTGCAGATCTAACATGGAGAGTAATGTTTACAGCCACGATACAACTATAAATAGGTAACTTTTTTTAGAGTGCAAAGCAGCATTTCACTTTTGTATAAATGATGTGTGCGGATAAGTATGGGGGATGCCAGCAGTCAGCTCTGGATTTTAAAAGAACATTGTAAACGCAGAAAAGCATGAACAATTGAGTTGGAAATTGTGGTTGTGGGGTTTTTTAGAGTTTCACATTCTGTTCTGAAGACAGAAACAGCATCTCAGTGTGTCTATAGTATTCCTCTTCCATCCTTTCCCTTTATCAGTGACCGTCAAGAGTCAGGAGTCCTGCTTACCGCAGTCTCCAGTGATGCTTAGGGAAGAGGAGGGTTGGCTGCATTTGCAGTATTTTGCTGCTCCAGCTAATAAAGAGGAGGAAACCACATCTCTGACCGTGGTTTGTTAGGTGTTCACCGTCGGACCCTGCTGCCTGCCCGTGCCTGGGTGGGTCACCGGGTGAGGGAGCAGGGAGGTGCAGGCACGACGCCTGAGCCGGCTGCTCCATGGCTTATGCCCTCGCACCGGGGAGGTGGGGACGGGAGAAGCTGCGCTTGGCTCTGCACTGGGGCATCCTTTAGTTGCGTTCTTCATGACTGTCTGGCTGCTCTTGGAATGGTACTAAAAAGGAGAAGAGCAGTGGGGAAGCATCACCCTGATTTATGTCATGGATGGATCCAGGCAGAGCCAGAAAAAAAAAAAAAAAAAACAACAGAAGAGGAAAATATCTAATGCCAGGTGGAGCCAGCATCCCTGGGGATGGCTCAGGCAGGCTGATGATGCCGACAGGGAGGAATCCCAAAACAGGCACGTGGGTTCGAGAATGATACCTGTCCTGCTGTGCTGCCATCACCTCCCTAAGTGCTCGCTGCATTCCTCTTTTTTTGTGTTTTAACCACGTTGTCACTTTCCGATGAAGAATGTGACCTTGTGAGATGATTTTTGAACGTTTATAAGGTAAAAGTCTTTCTTAATGGCATAAATAGAATTTAAGTAAAACAAACCCTGCATTTCGCTTGAGAGCACAAGAGGAAATACCATGACGGCCCTGGTGACGTAACTTGCCATAGCTCGACATTAAAGAGCTTTTTCCTTTTATCCGCTGGCCCGTAGCTCAGTTAGGTAGCTCCGTCAGCTGGAGATGGGAAAGCTTCTGCAGTCTGGAAGTGAACCTTAATGATTTGAGTTTATTATTGTTATAAGTGTCAAGCTGCTCAGGAGAACACATGCTGGATATGGGCATTTTTTGCTCGGGTGAATGGAAAGCAAATGAGTGAGGCATAGTCCTCTCTTGCCTTGCAGGACAATGGCACTAGAACTGGTTTTATTTGTTCGTTTCCCGCTGATAAATGATACAGATGCAGCTTGGGTGGGTGGGGAAGGGAAGACAGGTAGCCCTCACGCTGCAGAAGGTCAAGGTTAATGCTACCTCCAGTGTTATAATGACAGATGGGAGGCAGAATCCTTAACGTGCTTGTGACGAGCATATGGTTTCCTTGGCTGGGTGTCCGAAGGATTTAAGAAGGCTGGGTACATACTTCACAGCATACGCATTTTAAAACAAATAAATAAAAAGTGCGTGTGGTCATATTGTTAGGCCTTTCAGCTGTTTTTCTCGACTATCTCCGCTTTCGAGTCAAGTCCTGTCAGCTGCTGTGCTGTGGAGATGCACTGGGGCAATCCATCACGGGGGACGCACGGGTGGTGATGTACGAGCACCACACAGCGACCTGCGTCGCTTTGATGTCTAACTCATCAAGATAATGTTGGCAAGCATTGTGCAAAAGCAGCATGTTTAAAAAGTATTAAGATGAATTGATTCCTTGCTTAAGAAGTGTGAAAGGAAGAATAATAGCAGATTAGCTGCAGGATCCCGCGGTTCTCCCGGAGCCATGCGGCGTTGCGCAGTGCCGAGGGGTGGATGGAATTTCATCTCTCCTCCCGCTTCTGACAGCGGTGTCTGGCCCTGGTTTTCCCATTCTCAGGCAACAAAAGTCACATTAAGTCTTATTTTTTGATAGCATACTTTGTCGTTTTCACAAGCAGTTTGGCCAGTCCTGAAACATTATGCGATAGCTGAATTTATTTTAAAGTTTGGTTTGTTGGGGTTTTGTTTTCCTTTATTAGGTTAACTTGTTCTTCTGAGAGTAGCCCTGATTTTTATCTCATAAAGACACGCTATGGCTGCTAGTATTTAAAAAATCTAGTTTTACAAGTGATGTTTTGACTGAAACACCATTAGTTTTCAGTTCTTTCACGATCTTAAAAGACATGAAGGGAAGGGACATACCGGGGCACCCAAGGCATCCCCTTGTCTGTGCAGGATTGTTTCACTCCTTGCTGCTTCTGCTGCTCTCCATGGCTCGTGGCAGGTCACGCGGGTGATGCTGTCAGAGTACCCTCTGTGTCTGGATGTTATTTTAGCTCAAACGTACTAAAAGAATCAGGTTGAAAATGTCTGCCTAATATGCCTGTTACAGAAATATCAGAATACTTCATAATATTAATACATCAAAGCCTCTTTAAATACTTCTTTATGGCTTTTGGAAAATACACAAATCCTTTCTTTCTCCTCTCCTCTTTTTAAAGGGAAAATCTGAAAAAGGTCTTGTTAGTGGCCGAGGGGCTGCAGATCTCTGTTATTAATATAGTGAAAGTCAAGACTGTGTTGGGTCTTTGTCATGAGTAGGGTACTTGTCCCACTTTCATCAAGAAATGTGTGATGGTCTGATAAACTCTGCCCACCAATGCAGTCTTGACAATGATCTTGCACTGCAGACTGCATAATAATTTTCATTATTTTTAATTAAAGTTGAAGAAGTGCAGACTCCTGCTCAAATTAAGGTTGGTTGTGTTGCCGGAATGCGGTAATTACTTTAATTGATCACAAGATAGTTTCCTTGATCACCAATTAGACCAAATTACCGATCAAGTTTCAAGACGTGAAGAAATGTCCAAACTGATTTTATGTAATAGTGTTTTCATATCTAATCAAACCTGAATATCTTTTCCTTCCAGAGCCAATTGTATTTTCCCAAAGAAGGGTTATGGCTCTACAAATACAAAGGTGATTCATAAACAATAGCGTTCCAATTCGTTTAATTAGCAAAGGAAGTATTTAGGGCCTTAATGGAGATTGCTTTGGTGAAATTGCTCGGTAGAACCATAGCTCATTTTCTTAGTGGGACATACTTTTTGTGTATAATTAAAATAAACAAAATGGCAAGAGGTAAGTTGCTTTGGGTAACGTGCACCGAGGGAGCAGGTCTCCGAGCAGAGCAGGGCACGCAGGAAGGCGGGCATGCCTCGCAGGCGCGCGGGCTTCGTCCTTCGCTGCGCCACCGCATTGCCCTGGCCGGGCAGTCGTGGCCAGCTGGAGCAACGAGCAGCAGGACCTGTCCTGGGGAGGGTCCCGTGCGCCAGAGTGAATTCCTTTTCACGGCTCAGACAGCCCCAAATCGAGCACTCCTCGGGAAGATGAACAGTTTTAAGACCAACGTCCGTTTTATCTAGCTGGAGACTTGTTACTGCCTTCAGGGGAAGTGGGTGATTTGGTGGTCCACCGGTCACAGAGGATTTGGTGGTCCACTGGTCACAGAGGATTTGTCACCACAAAGCGTGAAGGAGGGTCTGCAGGACAGACGATTCAGTAGCCTGGTTTGCGGCCGCAGTTGCTCTGCCTGCCTTCCGTTGGAGCGGTGATTATTGCCACAGAGTCGATGAATTGTGTTTGTGGAGCGTGCCCTGGTGGGTGAGTTCCTGGGACGGACAGGCGCTGGTAGGGCGTACATGAACCTGGTAGGGGGGTTTATAAATCTAATTCTTTTTCTTTCCCATCCTGTTTATTTGTAGAAAGGCAATCCAGCTGTAGATGCATTGCTGTTATAAACTTTTGGGGACCTTTCTGTGTCTAGGTTGCTCTGTTGGAAATAGCATTCCTATGAAGCCCATGGACGCTCTAAAAGCATTTAAATCAAAAATCATTCAGCACGATTAATGCAGAAGTTTTCCAAATCATTGCTAACATCTAGTGCACAACTTGCAGCTTTCTGCTTCAAAGCATGCTGCTGAAACATTTGCAAATTTTTAAAAGTAATTGTTCACTCAAAGTAAAACTAAACCGAGCGAGAGCTTCAAGGGAAGTTAGATTTTCCCGAATTTTGGAATGCTCTTGGGTCAAAGAAAAAAGCTTTTTAATTGCTGACAGTTTGGTGATTTCCAAATGACAAACCTCATTGGAATGATTTTCTCTGATTATAACGTTTGCATTCATTTGACTGGCAAAGCGACTAACAAAGTCATACTTCATCCAGGCACCGATTCTTTTTTTACTTAAAGGTTTTTGTAATTTGTGAGAGGAAAAAAGACTTGAAACTATTATCAACCATTATATGTTATTCATTGACCACATGTTTGTTTGAAATGGCCATCGCTTGGTGGAATGCGGGCTATGTGCATTCTCTTCCATAAATTAGCACTGAAAAACTACCTAAATCAGGTAGGGTTTTGCTGAGCTGCTTGTATTATAATACAAACCAGACTACAGCGTGGATGTTACTTTAGCTTTGCATGTTAATTCAGGTCCTGAACCCCGATGGATGGAGCTCAGTACGAACAAAGCCCGCCGACCGAGAGGCATCCTGCTCACGCACCAAGGCCCTTCGGGCCCCGCTGCGTAATTGCATTCTTGATTTACATGGACATTCTAATTTTCTTTATAATGCAACGATTTGCTCCTAAGTATTTTGGCAAGGGCCTGCTATTATTTTCTTCTTGAGCCCGTGATAAAACCTGCGTCCTGGGGGAGCATGTCGTGCAGAATATAGGGGCAGAGGACTGGGAAACCTATTTTAACTCATTTTAAGGGAAAATATTTTCTCATAAAGCAGAGGGGCAAACCCACCCGCCGCCTTTCTCCCTCCAGTAAAATAGACAGCAAAATAGTTACATGAAAGGATATGTTTCTGGAAGTGGTATCAGTAATACTGTGGCACGATGCTTAATTAGAAATGGCATGTTTCTAAGATGCAGTAAGGGATGAGGGGTTTGGGATGGATGTTTAAACTCACTGTTGGATGCCAAAGGTAAAACCACTGCTCTCATACAACGGCTTTGAATCCCGGAGCAGGTAACGTCGAGCAGAGTGATTTACTGGGGTCTGAAGGGGATGGTTTCAGCAATCCCAGGCAGCGCATTGGTGGCGTGAGAAGGTGAAATGCTCCTTGAACACCTGCAAACCCGAGGTGCAGCTATCTAGAGCATCTCTTGGAGTTGTTGAGATTTTGGAGTGAATCCTGCAGATCCGCTGCCAGTCAAGGCAGGTGAAGGAGTATTTTCCTCTTTGCTCTTTCTCTCCTTAGGCTTTTGGATTTATGACGCGTGTTGCCCTACAAGCAGAGAAGCTGAATCACCACCCAGAATGGTTCAATGTCTACAGCAAGGTAACGTGGTCACCAGCCCTAGGTACAGGCACGGCAAGCTAAGGGGGCCAGACCTCTGGCCCATGCTCTCTGCCTTTTTTTGTGGTTTATGTTCAAGATAAGGGAATGGAAAGAGGTGGTGTCTTTATAAAGAGGTTTGAGATTTTTAAAGAGATGCTGAGGTGTTTGTAGCCGTGAGGAATCGAGAATCAAGCTCTTTGCGAGGGCTACCAGCTGCATGGTTTGGACCTGTCACTTCACCTCTCTGGCTGAGATCTAAAAATAAAATAGGAGCCTTTAAGCTCTTACTTAACCAACTTGAATAAATTACTGTCTTTAAACTTTCTGTGCAGCGAGTCCAGAGCCCAGGGGTGTAGGGTGGCAGACCGCTGATGTGTAAGTACCTAAATGGGAGCCCAGCAGTCTCAATTTAGGTTTGATTTTTTAAAAAATTGTAGGCCTCTATGTCTCAACATAGCAGCTTATAAAATTTGTTTATAATATTACCTGACTGGTGGTGGTCTTGTATTTACAAGGGTTACAAGGTATACTGCAGCCCACAAATGAAAGGTGCTCTCTGAAAGGGGGAATTACTGCTCTCCCTTTATTTTTATTTTTTGATACTTCTCATTGCATTGTATCGAGGTGTGTGGTTTAGCATTTGGTGAGTATGCAGCGGTATCACTAAAAACATACTGAAAGGACGTGCGAAGAAGCAGCCTGCGGCTGGAACCACCAGCAGGACATCCCCACCTCTCCCCAGCAGAGGCATCCCAGCGCTGGCTCCTCCTCATCAGCCCTTCAGCTCACCCTCTTTAAGGGGACATTGAACGCACCAGACAAAGTCCTGATCACCTACTCTTCACTATTTTTGTGGCTTTCCAGAATCGTCAGAATTTATCTTTTCTTTCGTCTTCTCTCTTTCCAAAACCTCAAAGGCGAGACAAAGTAACGCCCAACTTGTCATCTGGCTTAGTCTAAACAAACCCGTGCAGGCAGCTGCGTCATAGCAAAATGCACCGGTCCATTTGTTTTTCTTTTTGAAATTAATCTGCATCAAGCTTAACAATTTTTTTCACCTTCAGGGTACTGTTTTTTAACAAAACGCCTGAGCTCCTGCCTCGGCTGTTGGCAGCTTGGTCACTGGCCCAGGTTCTTCATGAAACTGATCCGTGGAATTTGAATGTAAAGAATGAGTTACTTAATCGGACACCTCTTCTTGGATGAAACCTGAGAACGCAAAGCCTGTTTTATTCTGCGAAGGGGCTCGCTTTGGTTAGACTTTAGGGCCTGTTAAGCCCCCTCACCTACAACATATTTAGGTTTAAATGAGCATTTACATGAGCGGTGAGTGTCCAGCTCGCTGGGAGCACCATGTAAAACCAGTTCACCTTAGAGACATGCAGCGTTCCCAAGGAATTGTTGCTCAGCCTAAGTGGCGGATGTCAGAATGGCTTTGTAACCCCTTTCTTTTCCTTTTTGACAGGTTCAGATAACTCTGATTTCCCATGACTGCGGTGGGCTGACCAAGAGAGATGTGAAGCTGGCTAAATTTATTGACAAAGCTGCTGCCTCAGTGTAACCAAGATGTAAAGCTCTTTAATACAGTGTCCACCAATATTTTGATTTAAATGGTATCCCTCATTCCTTGTAAGCCTGATTTCACAACCCCCTAAGACATTTTGTAAATAGAATGGCTTAGCTTTGTTGGCCTTTAAGACCTCTGTCTTGAGACCCCTGTGGATGTTCCTGCCTGTCTTTTGCCATCGCTGGCTTCACGTGAGGATGGAGCAGATAAACCAGTAGCAACTAAGTTCTGAACAGTCCTTTTCCAGCAACTAAAACAAGCTGGAATGAAAGCAGGAGCCCGCCCGCACGTGTTGGTGTTCCCCAAGCCCCCGGGAGCCGAGGCTGGTGGCAGCCACCACGGGACCCTGCCCTGTGCCCAGCCGCTTCCCTCCTATAGATTTGTACATCTCTGCACTTCAGGCAGCGTAAGGGCAGGCAGGCTGGGACTGTCCCCTCTGCCAGTGACCGGTGGCCAGCGCAGGGGATGCTGGTGAGAGCAGTGCAAGCTGCTGCTGCTGTTGCCTTGGGGTTGCAGCTCACCTCACGGTTACAGCTTTGCTTTTGGGGTTTTTTCTGTGCTTGTCCGACGGCTCTTTGAGTGTGTCTGTCCTTTTGGCACCCACAGCCCAGCCGCTACAGCCAGCTAAGTGTTGCAGCATGCTTGAGAACCCTTCTCCATCAGAGATGCAGGACTGGATCCCACAGTTGCTGAAAACTTGAGCTCTGGTCTGGCAAATACAAAACATACTCAGTGAGCTCCCGGCCCTCATATCATTAAACAAAGCACGAGCTTAAGTGCTTGGCTGGGCTGGGCCAGTGCTCAGCACCTTGCAGGACTGAGCCATTGTTTGTGTTGTAACGCTGCCGTACCTGCGGGATCGGGGGGTAGCACCGCCGGGAGCTGCCGGTGGTGGAGGAAGCGGCATTAGCAGGATTCTTGCTAAGCTGGGTTCGGCTGAAGGTATGCTCACCCTTTTTTTTTTTTTTTTTTGTTGTTGTTGTTGTTGTTGTTGTAGCTACAATTACTCATTGCAAACATTGTTCCAAGAACTGCATATCCCACCGACGAGGTTTAAAGTAATTTCTTCCCTGGTTTCAAAGTCTTTGTTTTTTATCCTATGATCCTCACCGAGACTGATTTCCACTGCCGGCAGGGAGATTTCAACCTGCTGAAGGCTCACAGCAGGGCCTCTTCTGTGCAGTCCCGCTGTGAGTGTCCCCAGCGTGCTCCGGCATGCCCTGCCAGCAGCTCTGGGTGCGGAGCTCCAGGAGATTGACACCTCCGAAATGCCGGAGTGCATTGCTGGAGTGACACCAGAGGCACAGCCACCAGCCACCCAGAAGTGAGATACATGAGTGCCAAAATCTATATTGGGTGTATGTGCGAGGTGTGTGGTCTGTCAGATATTTGGGATGCAGAATGCCACTAGCTGCCGTGCAAGTATCCGTGTCGATAAAATAAGAAAGGTATTTTTTGTTAATCCTTAGCAAGTGCACTGTCAGGTGCTAATTGGTCGCAGGAAGGAAGATGTAAGGTGTTGGGGTTTATTGTCGGTAACCCTGCTTGGGATATCAAGTTAATACCTAGAAAGACCCAAATTCAGGCTGCGTGCTCCAGTGTGCTTTGCTTACAAGTGCATTTCCCCAGCGAAGCGGCAGATTTCTCTGATACGGTGTGAAAGTGGTCACTGTTGTGAGGAATGACTAAAACTAATAAATAACCGGGCTGTGACGTCTCCTGTTACTGGTGGGGAAGTGAAAGGGGCTTCACCCACAGTTTTGACTTCTCTAATCAAGTGTGAAAACTCTGTTGTTAGAAATTGACAGATAATGTGTGCACTTCAAATAAAACAAACAAATTCCTCCTTTGTACTTTGTTTCTTTATTATTGTACAGATGTAACAAAGCTGTTAGTATTAAGGTAAATTTCAGATCAATAATATTTAGTTACTGGGAGGTCTTTGGGTTAGAATATTGATATTTATTTACATACTCCAAGGAAAAAATAAACATCCACCAACTAATTCGGCTGGGGGAGTGCACTGCCCAGCCAGGGCAGGGAGCTGGGCAGCTGTGGTGGTTTGAGGAGCCTGACTGGCGAAGGGGCAAAAACACTTGAGAAAAGAGGAGGACAGCTTTGAAATGCTCGTCGTTTCTAGGACAACACTTATTGAGCCCAAATTTCTTGTTGACTTCTGGGACGTCCCACAGACCTGGGCGTGCCTTCTGTGAGTGTTGCTGTGCAACACGAATAATAATAAAATAAAAATAGTGAAGAAACAGCTTCACTTTCTTTTGCAGGGAGTGCTGACTTCAGAGGCGGTCTCCCAAGTGAGATGCTGGTGCTGGTGTGATGGGGTCTGTCATGCTGCTCACAGAGGGGCTTCCCTGGGGGCTCCCGGGGTGCTGTTGCCCCCGGCCCCGCTTGGTTTTGTTCAGCTGCTGCCCCGTGTGGGTCGGGAAGCGGTGCCAGGCTCCTGGGCTCTGCTTCACCTTGAAGGCACAAGTAATTTCTTTCATTCTATTTCTTTTACCTTTTATTGCATTATAATTTGAGGGGGGGGGGTGGGGGGGTGGACAGAATTCCCAGCGTTTCTGAGACACGTCCCCAAACTGTGACGAACACCCGTCGAGTTCCACCTGCTACCCTGCCTCAGCAGCATCCCCAACTCGCCGCTGTCCACAGGGCTGGGCAGGGGAGCCCCGCGATGCTGAGGAGCCCCAAGCCACCTTCATGTATGTCCCCAAACCCACGGCAGCCAGCTCAGCCACTCTGTGCTCCTGCCTCTCCCCAGCTTTTCTCCGCCTGCACATGTGCTGCTGGTGTGCGGTGAGTGCAGGATGCTGAGGGCCACCGGGAGGGGATGCATGGTCTCCCTGATTGAGCTGGAACTTCACAGCAAATTTATACAGCAAGGATTTAATGACAGGCGCTGGATTTGAGCCAGGAAAATCAGCCTAAGGCGCCTTCTCTTGTGAAGAGCATTGTCAGCTCCGCTCTGAACAAAAGTAGCTGGAGTGCGGGGTTTGGGTCTTTTCCAGGTGATGGCATCGCTGGAGCTGCGCTGCTCTGTGACGGTATGGATCCAGCAGCTGCCCAAAACTCACCTTCCTCTGCTGTGCCAACTCCCCCTCGGTGCCACCATGGTCCCCGCTCCCCGCGCGCCTGTGGGGTCGCACCCCAGCACGGGACGGTGCCGCTCCTGCAAACTAACCACATTCCCTTCCTCACGGCGAGGCTTGGCTCGTGGCTAGCAGCCACCTGGTTATATATTCCCCTGGAGTGTTTGGGTTTTTGTGGGTTTTTTTTCTCTTTTTTTTTTTTTTTTGCTTTAAGGCTGACTGTGGCTTGAAGTATTTGGATAATCCATCATGAACTGGCCTTCTCCTTGCAGGTAACTTGCCTACTTCCCTGTGCCGAGACTGATTTAACTTGCTGTGTTCCCCCCAACCAGCCCAGTCCATGGCATGTGGGAAACACCATCTCTGGGAGACCTTCTGATGGTGCTCCGTGGCCTCAGGAAATTAAAAAGCAAAATCTCGAGACTGAGAGAGCAGAGCAGGAAAGATGCCTGCAGCATGCTGCGTGTCTGGGATTGCTGCTGGGGTCCTGCAGGGCTGGAGATCACACCTCCACAGGACCCCCTCTGAAACAGGGCCAGCGAATAATCCTTCCCTTTCCCCACGGTGGGAGCTCAGGTCCAGTAAACTGCAAAAATCATATTGGAAGGGGCGGCGTCAGCATCAGGTGTGCTGCAGGGCTCTGGGGATGGGGTCCCACAGGCGGCTCTGCAGGAACAAAAGCAAAACTTCGTCTGGGTTTGTGAGTTACGGCTCAGTCCAACTGCACCGGGATCCCTCCTGCCCTTCCTCCTCCTCCTCCTCCTCCCAGCTGCTCAGACTGGCAGCCGAGGTGTGGTGGTGGAGTGGCTGAAGAAGAGGTGGGTTTTCTGTTAATTAACCTCATCAGGGGCAGTTTGGACATTAGAAGGCTGACAAAGATGTGTCCTCACCCAGCTGCACCCCGAGGCTGGAAGGACAGACTGACGCAGTTACTTCTCCGATGCTTTCCAGTTGTCTATGGCATGTCCCCAGCTCCAGGATGGGGCTGGAGGCATCACAGCATCCCTTGGGACATGTCCGGGCCGCTGTGCCAGTGGCCACTGGCTCTGCATTGGCCCCACCTGGAGCCCTGGGCGTTCAGCAGAGCAAACCCACAGGGCTGGTCCCCTTGGACCGGAGGTTTCGGTTGGTTTATGTCCCCCAGATGGCTTGGCCCTGGCTCAGGGTGCTTGCAGCATCACCGGTTTTCAGCAACGGGCACAGTTCCTGGGTTTGCCCTGATCCCTGCTCCATCCCTGCCTTCATCCTCAGCCTCGCAACCTGCCAGGTCCTCAGCCCTGCTCTGCCCTTCCCACTTCTGCAAGTGCTTTTCAATCATGCAAAACACAATTTTGAAAGCCTCCCACTTTCCACAGCATCTTACAGGTGTGTGCATCTCCTCTGGCCTTTTCAGTCTCAGGTAACGAAGGGATTGCCAATTAACTGAAGCTAATGAGTTCTTCTGCACAAGCTAGTTTCAGTTTTTCATGATCATTTGCTTCAAGAAACAAATATTTGTGGTTTACTCAAAGCTGCACCTCGCGATTAGCCGAACATGTGTGTCCTAGCACAAGTGCCTGCAGAGCATCCAGAGCAGCAAGCGCAGAGACACTGACTAATTGAAATAAACTGGCAATTGTTAAAGCTCTTTCTCCTAAAGAACCAAGGCAAGAAGCAAACATGAATGTGTTATCCCGCTGACATCAAAGGCCATGTTTATGTAAGTGTCGCTCATGCTGAAGATCAGGACAACAGGAAACGGCCTCAAGTTGCACCAGGGGAGGTTAGATTGGAGATTTGTTCACAGAAAGGGTGGTCAAGCACTGGGACAGGCTGCCCAGGGAGGTGGTGCAGTCACCATCCCTGGAGGTGTTTAAAAAACACATAGATGTGGTCCTTAGGGCCATGGCTTAGTGATGCACTTGACAGTGCTAGGTTAACGGTTGGACTTGATGATCTTAAAGGTCTTTTCCAACCAAAATAATTCTGTGACACCATGATATGTTGCAGAGTTGGACCCTTTGGTGAGGAACTGACAATTAGTTTGTGAAAAAAGTCCAGGCATGGCTGCCAGCGGTCTGCTGGTTAGAGCCAGGCCAGCCCGCGTGGGCTGCGGGGATGCTGGAGCCCCGGGAAGGGTCCCTGGAAAGAGCAGGGTCTGTGCTTGGGCTCCCACACTGGTTCCAGACCAGTGGTGCGTGCAGGAGGGAGGATTACCCCCCTAACCTCAAAGGCACACCTCGTCCTGGGCGTGCTGGGCTTGTTTTGCTGTTAGACACTAGTGCCAGGGTGGCACGAGGGCATGGTGCTCCTCCACAGGGCCGGCAGAGCTCCCACCTTGGCACGGAGATGGGCCGTTCCCCCGGGATTCTGGAAAGGACGGGGCCCAGCACCCACACAGCACCATCCTGACTTGTCCCCTCCCTCAGGCTGGAGCAGGTATCTGCCCAAACCAATCAGCAATGCAAACCCAGTAAATTAAGAATCATCATCACCTGCTTGTTACACTGCTAACGCAGAGATGTTGAGTATCCAGGAGCTGGCCCCAGCACCTTCCTGTGTGGTTTCTTCTTCTGGAAGTGACCTCGTAAGACGGTGACATCAAACAGCAAGTTCCACCCCCCTGCTTGCACCAAGGGTCGCTTGGAGAAGCTGAGCACCCGGCTTCTTCATGGAGCCATCAGGGAGGTGGCACACAGAGCATCCCGACCCTTCCCAGAATGGACAAGCCCCCTCCGATTTCCTGCCTAGACCCTTCCAGTGCCTGTTGGAAGCCGTGACAGGGCGTGCTGCCTGCTGCCGCCGCAGCACGCACAGAGCAAAGCGCTTTCGGTGCAGAGCTATGCCCCAGGTGATGGGTGCTGTGGGACCTGCTGGTTCAGATCCAGCTCAGCCTGGGTGAAGGGAGGACTCAGGCAGGAGCAGGTCTCCAGCTGGGGCTGGCTGCTGGGGTGGGTGTTTTCATGGGGGGGGGGGGGGGGAAGAAAAAAAAAGAGAGCCAACTGAAAGAGCTCCCTCCAGCTCTGCCGTTGTTTCTGACAGGAGGAAGGGCACCCAGTTCTGTGCCTCCCTGCGCAGGCTGATGGGCAGCTGCACATTCACAGTGCTCGTGAGCTGCATCATCTCCATCAGTGCCACCTCCCTGGCTGCGGAGGCCAACGGCCAGTGCCTGTTGGGCTGGGGTGCCTTTTCCGAGGGGAGGTGTGATGGCACGCTCCCATTGCCATGGCCAGGAGGGGATGGGGGTCCAGCCCCCACAGCTGCTCAGGGTGGCTGCCAGCCCACTGTCCTCCTGTGTGCTATTGCCTGCACTGGCCTAGGGCCTGGATGAAACGCATTCCAGCTTCAAATCCCTTCACTTATTCGATAATCATTGTCCTTCAAATGTAATTGTTTGGTGCTTTCCACAGCAGCCCTTTCCCCTCCCACAGTTTCAGCACAGCTAGTTTAAGCACCCTTTTAATACTCGATTTTCACATTGAAAAATCCCTCTTGGTCACACTTCTTGATTTTCTTGTCTTACACAAGCCAGCTACTGTACGCAAACTTCTGAGCCTTAATTATATATCCCAGTAATATATAGCCAGGCCTGGCTAATGTCAAGGAGCCCAGTCACGAGCGTCAGAGGTTCCCGAGAGCTCTGGCTGCAGGACCAGGCTCCGTGCAGGGAGGCAAGTGGCTTGTGCCTGGCTCCTCAGGGCCGAGGGGGTGCATGATGTGTTGGGATGCGGCCAGGACCCTCCTGCACTGGACAGTGACCCACAATGGTGACTGCGGCGGTGTGAGCTTGGCTCATGTTTGAAATGGTACCCTTGGGCAGAGGGATGTTGTTGGGGACATTTAATAGAAACATGCTGGCTGGGTGCGTGGGGTCTGGCAGCCACAGGCAGCAGCCTGGGCTCACCTCCTCCTCTCTCCAGATCACAGATGCTTTCTTCGTCGCTGTTTACACCATCGAGCCTTTGCTGAAGCTGTACGTGGATCCCATTGCCTACTGGAAGAGCAGCTGCACCACCTTGGATGCCGCCACCCTCCTCAATACCTTCCTCCCACACGTCTTACCCGTGGATGTCGCCACATGCACCCAGCTGGAGGGGACGACCAAGGGTCTCCAGACCCTCCGCATACTCAAGCTCATCAAGCAGAGCCGCGGGGTGAGGGTGAAGCACCGCGCACTGGTTAAGTCCCAGCAGAGAGGGGGAATCCCAAGCCCAGGAACAGGGGGAGGCTTTGCTCTACCCAGGTGTCGAGGGCTGCCTAGTCCAAAAGGGGCTGATGCTTGCGGTAGTTTGTAAGCAAAGGTAACAACTAATAATTCCTAATTTTTTAAGAAGCCCATGGCTTGGCCATTATTTTTTTCCCATATTTCTTCTTTCCCACAAGGAACGGAGAGATTTTCTTTCTTACTACAGCAGAGTAGACCCCAAAAAAAACCCTATAAAACCTAGGTCATGTCCTATTCTTGGTCTGTGTGTATTTTTCTCTCCAGCACACCATCTCCTACTTAGTTTTCTCCTGACGACTCTGGAGGTTTGTTTTTCAGCAAGGAGCTTATGTGGGCAATGAATGCTCAGCCAGCATTTCTGCGTGTAATTAATTGGCTGGGTAGCCCACCAGAAGTGGGATGTTTATGGGCACAGGGCTCTTATAATGTTCACTTCTGAGCCTTCATTCCTCTAGTTTGGATCGTAAACTTCACTTATCACCAGACTTTTATATGTTAATTATTCTGTGTCGCTGGGAGAAGGGAGGACATGTAGAAGTGCATGAAATAATGAATGGTTTGGGCATGAGGGATCAGATGCTGCGGTTTGGACTGGCTGATTGTGAGAGAGCAAACTGATGCATAGCAAAATGGGGGGACATTTAAATCAGGGTACCCGTGTGTTGTTGGTTTGAGCCTCGTGCTATGCACTTGTGGAACTCACTGCCAGGAGATGCCTCGTCTGGGGACCACAAGGAAGAAAACCCGTAGGATAAGATTTGGCACCGTTCCCCCCTGAGATGCTTAAAATGTTGAGGTGCTTTGAAAAAAAATCCCACTCAGCACAAATCTGCAAGTTTAAGAGCCTAAATGCCTTTGAAAATCTGGGCCATGAAACACTGGGTTTTGATGGAGGTTGGTGGGACTTAACACCTAAGGGACTGGGGCCACTGGGAAATTGCATCCTGCCTTTGGGTGAGAATGCCTAGAATGGTATTACTGGAGGGGGTGAAATAGCAAAGAGGAAAATTCTTTAGGCTCTCACAGTCCCTTCCTGTTCCAGGTATGTTATAAATACCCTGCAAAGCCCTGCCGTGCCGCTGCCTTCCCACTCCAGGGGCGATCGGTACCTACCCTTGTGTCCTGACCTGAAGGGACAAGTGCCCTGAGCTGCCTGTCACCCCGGACACAACACCTCTTTGCCTAAAATTTATTTTAAAATGTGATAGGGCAGCCTAAATGCATTTTGCTGAAGGCGGAGGAGGCTGTTTATGCCTCTGTGTGTATTGTTGTTTATTAATTGAAGCCTAAATTAGCCCTCAACAGGTTAGCAGTATTTAATGCAGAGAGCTCAAACATGCAACACATTCTTGGCACGTTTCCCTTTATTAATTAAAAACCTCTTTAAAACACTCTGCCTTCCACCTCGGAGCAATAAATTTCCACCTTGAGGAAATAATTTCCTTGTTGTATTCCATACAGAGACGTTCTGTTAGCTGCAATCCCTGTTTTAGTGTAGGCCCCATTCATCCTCATTTCAATTTCAAAATAAACTTTAAAAATGCCAGGTTGTTCTGTTAAAAAAAAAATTAAAAAATTTTAAAAATCAACTTTTCTGCTTTTTTAAAAAAATATATTTGGGATTAATTCCAATGTCGTTTACTACCTGCATACACTGTGAACCACAAAGCTCCTTCTTTAATAAAAGCTCCGAGGCTGCACAGCAGCTCCCGAAGCAGCCAGAGAAGCCCTGGCAATGGGAAACGGGCGGATGGTCCCACACTCGCCAGCCCGCGGTTACTGGGAGCGTTTTATGGCCCTCCCGTCACCCCCAGCGCTGGGTGGCTGGTTTTCTTTATGGCCACGTGCCACAGCCCAAACCTGCCCAACTCCATGACATAATTTGGCAAAAATGTCACCTGATTCTGGGGGTTGAATGGCTTTTGTTCCCCTGCTAGTCCCAGGCTGTGCCTGCAGAGAGACCTGCGTGTGCAGGGGGACAGGAGAACCCTCCTGGTTTTCCGGGACTGGTACCAGGCTTGGTGGTTTATGGCTGGTCTGGTTTGGGCTTTCTGAGATGGTTCTGCAGGAGTCCTTCAGCCATCGGAACAAGCCGGGACGTCGGCAGCCGGAGGAGGCTGGGAAGAGCCCCTTGCTCTAGCTCCGCACCCGTCCCTGCAGGCAGTGCCACCCGAGCAGCTCAGCCAGATGCGGTCCAGAGCTCCAGCCAGAGATGCTGTCGACAGTCAGAGATGGTGGATGGACAGTCCTCGAATGGGTGCACCCAATGAGACCCAGCTGGCACCAGCAGGCACGGTGGTTTTGGGGGAGCAACCGCCCATGCTGCCGCCGCTCTGCAGGGTAATGTAACGTGGGTGCCAGAGGCTGCCCGTGGCTGGCTGTGGTCTGGAGTCAGTGGGAGCGTTTGCCTAAAAGTCATAAGCTCAGTTCACCAAACCAGCAAACCCCTCAACTCCCAGGAATGTCTTTTGTATATGTTAGTGTCATATGTGGGTTTTTATAAGAAGTGAGATGGTCTCAGAAGCAGTATCACCTCCCTTCCCAGTGACCCCAAGCCTTGCATGGGGCTTTCCCAAGCTGAGCAACCACGGAGGGATGAGAGACGGCTGCGGACTCCTGTCTCCCATCCCGGCCCATCCTGCATGGCAAGGGAGGAGCAAGCAGCTGGGCAGTGAGAGCAGCAGAAATATCATTCTAAATCCAGTTTGTGCTCAGACCCCCGGGCATGAGGGTTAATAGCATTGCTTATTTTTATTCAGCTAATTTATTAATGCAGGAGCTTGGGAACAACTGTATCCTTTATCAATAGGAATCCATTACTCCATTAGTAACCTGTCCATATTTCGAAAGGCAGTGAGAAGCTCCTGTGTGCTAAGTGTGATGCTTCTGGGACCAAGCAGCCCTTGGTCTTGCCACATGCAAGCACCACTGAGCCCTACAAGGGCCATTTCCCAGTCCAAGAGTCTGATGCATGGCCACAGCCTCTGAATTTTGCCATGCTCCCCCATGCATCGTGGTGGTTGCCCCTTCTCTCTCCTTAGTTCCCAGTACAGCCCTGTGGATGCATGCAAGGGAGCTGGTTCATACAGCCCTGTGGACGCACACAAGGGAGCTGGTTCAGAGGTGGTCCAGGGAAGCTGTCATCTGCATCCCCAGCCCGCTTCCCAGACTTCATCCCTGCCAAGCATCTCCTTCACCTACGGAGCACACATTTGTCTTTCCTTTTGCAGGTTTTCACAGAGGCTCTCGGCCAGCCGGTGCAGACAGTGATGTATGCCCCCATCATGCTCTACCTGCTGATGTTTGCATTTGCCATTTTGGGACATGGCTGGTATGGAGATCCCAAAACTGGAGACTCTGAAAACTGGGGCAGCTGGAGGACTGCCCTCTTCACACTCTTCAGTTTATTAACCGTAAGAGCAGCAGCATTTTCCAGTCTGTCTCAGCCAAACGACAAACTGCAGATTTTGGAGCGCTGCTGAAGAAGCCCTTTGATTAACCTGCGACTTCATTGGGGAGAGCATAAACTGCTCGGCAGCAAACTCATATTCCAGATCCAGAAATTTTTCTTTGATAGACAAACTTCCCCACCCAGTACTGCAAATTCAGAGGGGAAAATCTCTGAAGCTAACAGCAGAGAGATCTGTACTAGCTGATTTAAACCTGGACCTCTGAGGAACAGAGAAACTGTGCTTAGTTTTAAAAAAGAAAGAAGAGGAAGATTTCGTATGGCTTGTGAGTTATGCTGTGGTTTGGAACTAACTCTCTGCTCTGCTTAAATACATTTGCAGGTTGATGGCTGGTCAGACTTGCAGCGGGAGATGGATTGTTACGGGCTTATGAGCAGCCACGTGTTCATGGTTGTGTTCATCTTGCTGGGCAACTTCACCTTCTTCAGTATGTCAGTTGCACTTGCGATTACCAAAACGCAGGTCACGCAAGCTCTGTGCATTGAGTGTTCATGCATGTGTGAATCTGTGTGAGCATGTGTGGGTGCATGTGAGCCTGTGTGGGTGCATGTGAATGCGTGTGTGTGCACGTGAGTGTGTGTGAGCACATGTGGGTGTGGGTGTTACCAGCCAGCAGGCTCTGGTTGGAAAGCTGGTGCTTGGCTGTTTGCAGAATTTGGCTTCTGGTGCAGCTAGAAACGTGCTGGATACAGAAGTCCCATTCCCTGAGCAGAATAAGTGTATCTTTCCCCATGGTCCCCTTTTTGTCATCTCTACACTCCGCTTTGACTATTTTTCCATCACTGCCAAAAGCTCGGGCTCCTGCAGCACAGCCAGTGCACGCTTTACACCCAAGTCCTCTCAGCCATGACCCATTTCTGCATTCATTTAACCCAGGGCTGCTCTCGTGGTCTTGTAGCTGCCTCTGACCCTTCTGCAGCAGGTCTCTGCACGCCGCCGGGGCCAGGGTCAGCTGGGTGCGCTGGGGGAATACAGCAAATCCTATGGAAAGGCATCTGCTCCCCAGCACCGCTCGGCTGCCAGCCCCGAGGTGGTCCTGCTTAACACCTCCTGCTGCTGCACGGCGCTGGGGCCGGAGCAGGGGATTTTTGAAGCCCAGGTCTCCCTGACTGATCTCTTGACCCACCAGCTGTGAGCGGTGCTCGGGGACTCACTCGCATCCCTGCGGTTTGGCACTGGCAGAACTTGACTCAGACATACGGACAGGACTGCGAAGCAGCGACGGCAGCTGCTGTTTGGGCCAAGAAGCAAAAAGCTCCTGAAAAAGCAAGGAAAGAACATGAGCAACCCAGTCAGGCTCAGGCAGGTGGGCTGTGGTCAGCCGTGGGTGGATAGCACTGTCTGCAAATGTCAGATGTTGTTTAACAAGGCAAGACACGGATGAGCTGCTTTCAGTGGAGGAAAAATTTCCTTTTCTTTCCTTGCCCATTTTTATAATAATCCAGGCTGTAGATCCTACATACGTTTTCGACAGGCTCATCACACGTGCAACTGAAAGTATTATGATGGCACATAGCCGTTAAAATACTACAAAGGTGGAGAAAAACTCTTAATTGGTTTCGATGTGTTTTGTCTGAGTTTGTTTAACTTCAAAGAGGAGTTTAAAAAGAAATCCTTTTAGGTCATGTCAAGCCAAGAGCCCTGTCCAGAAATGGCTTGGACTCACTTGCTGTGAGCGCTCGAGGGAGGTCCTTCTCCTTCCCGCGTTCTTGCAGCCCGTTGATGCAACATATCCAAAATGCTACTATGGGCTTGAAACACATGCTGCAGCGCCTGTAGGAGAGCTGTGCACCGCTTGATAAAGGGCTTTTGCAAAGCTGACTTGAAATAAATGCAGTAAAGCTGTCACTGAAATGTAAATGATTAGAGCAACGTGACTCCCTGAGTCCCCCAACTCTTCTGCTCATTCTTGCTTTTAGCAAATGTAATTTTTAAATAATCAGTTCAGGATGGCTCGGTTGAGAGTGGTTTTGCCATTGGGCCAGAAAATCACTGGTTCAAATACTAGACTGTGACCAGTTTGGGTGCCACCCAAGGGCAGGGGTGGGGGTCCCTGAAGAGCTGCAGAACCTGCCTGCCTGGGTTGGTGCTGGGGGACCCCAGGCTGCCTCCCTTGGGACAGGCATCCCCATCCTGCCAGTGCCTGGGGACTCCTGCGCTGCCTGGCATATCTGGCTGCTCCAAAAGTGCATTGGGGATGGGGGTCACAACCTTCTTTCCAGCCTGAAGCTGGTGTGCAGCCCATGGAGGGGTCTTCAGGGTGACAGTCCCAAGTGTCACCTTCATGCTAACAGTGTTTTCCTCCTGGGCTTGTTCTTTTTCACAGCACAAAATCACTTAAGGTGAAGATTTCAGTGAGCTGCTGGATATCAACAAGACTGTGACACACCAGTATCATCATTATGAATCATTATATGGCTTTTGTTTCACCATCCCATTTCTTGATCATTATTTGCTGTTTCTGGACCTCCAGGTTGACACACAGAACAGGTCAGTAATGAAGGAGCAGGTGACGACAAGAGAGACTCCAAGGTACAAGAACAGATGCCCTTTTCTTGGGATGAATGGATATTTTGAGCTGTTCTCCCTTGGGAAAATGCTACTGGTCTCAGCAGGAGCAGTGCTGAGAGTTTAGGAAGGTACCAACTCATGGCACATGCTAGGAATTGGTTTCATCCCTATCAGGAGGGATAATGCCATATCCCAGCACCATGCCGTGTCAGTGTGGGATCCATCACATGCGCTCAGTTTCCTGATGGAAAATTCACTGTTCTTCACTGTTGCCCATTGTGCCCCAGCCCTGGCACATCCTGCTGCTGGCAGAGCCCTGGGTGCCCAGCCCCAAGCAAGGCCCCATCCCCCTGGTCTGGCTCCCGTGTCCCACCCCTCAGCATACCTGGGAGGCAGGCGAGAGCCCATCCTAGGTTCATGGGGGCAGTTGGAGGCTGTGTTTGCACCCAAATCTGGGAGGTGAGGAGGACTTACCTTCTTCTTACAGCAGTAGTCCAGGCTGACCTGTGCTTTGCCTCTGCAATGAAGTTCTCTGGATCTTCTGTGGGGAACAACTAACCCCAGGCAGTGAGTCTAAACCATGTTACCAGAAAAACCTCCCACAAATCCCCCAGATGGAGACTGCTGAGTTTTACATGTCTTGGGTTAACCTTAATGTGATACAAGCCTATGATCACAGCTTGGTACCCATTGTTTAAAACACCCGCGGTCTGGCCTGGAGTCTAGAAAAAATTCCTTGGATATCAAAAATCCCTGTTTGCCCTATTCTCCAGGTGACTGCAGTTACTGTCAGGAATCCCTGTATTATTTTCCCCCTGTACAAGTGCTTCTGAAAATGTTTTACTGGGCACATGACACACTGCGGAGCCCGTCCTGAGTTGCACTTCTGCCATTCTCCTCCAATCTTTTGGGAGAAAAATATTTACAAGGATATTAAAATCTGCAGAGGTAGGGGGCTCAAGGTCACGCAGAATACTTGGGATCTTCCCATTGCACCTTGCTGCACCGGGTGAGTGGAGGGGTGCTCCTGGAGGGTGCAATTCTCCGTATGCCTTAGCCATGGTGTTTCCCATTTTTGCACAGTATTTGGGGATCTTTTTACCATGTTTTTCTCTCACTGCAGGTTGCAACATCGCTATTACGAACATACTAGCATATTGAGATTGTGGAAGTCATGAAAGAAAAATCTTTGCCAGATCATGAGAAGATGGAAAGTTAAAAGCTCTTTAGGTGGAACATGATCCTTGGTGGCCGTCAGAGCTCTGCCTACAACCTCCTCTTCAAACCTTCGTTACAATAAGCCGGAAACATTTGTGATTAAAAATAATTCAGAAAATATCTGCCCTACTTTCTGTTCACTGGGCGGGTGGAAGCGCAGCCGCCGGTTCTGGCCCCGTGCTACAGGCAGCTGGTGGTGGAGGGAGGCACGTCACCGTTGAGAGCTGGAGCAACCGGGGGCTGGGAAGGGATCACAGCCTGGGTCCTTTTCCTGGAAACCTTGTGGCAAAGCTGGGATTAGAGCCCAGGCCTCCAGTGCTCTCCCTGCCAGCTCCCTTTCTCAAAGATCAAGCAGCCTCGGCACAGCGAAGGGGCTGCTCAGCGTCAGAGAGAACCGACCCATGCCACAGAAATGGATCGCGATAGCTCTGAACGAAGCAGCTCATTTCTGTGCTCCGATGCTGATTAGCATCTTGGAATATCCTGTTTGGGTTCATCTGGCAGCTGTAACGCAAACACACCCACATGGCTTTGGGTAATCAGAGAAGGAAAGAGGAGACCTGGGGAGCAGCAGCCGCTCCTCCGCACAGCACGGGGTGTACCGGTACCGAGCGCCCGGGCAGGGTGGCCCTGACGGTGGTGGCTGATCTGCCTGGGATGATGAGGAACGAGCCACCCTGACCCCATCCAGGTTGTGCAGACAACGGGGATTAGCAGAGCATGTCCGGCTGCACGGCTCCACGTTGCCCCTGGCACGGTCCCCGTTGGCACGCTGTGGCAGGAGCCGAGAAATGAGCGCTGGGGATGGTGGAAGGGAGGGAAGTGGGTGAGGGGTGCTGGGCTTGGGGGTTCGGCTCTCTCCAGGCTGGATGACATGGGGAGAGGAGCGGGTGCCTCATGGCGGGGATGCTGGGGGCTCATGGCTGCTCCTCGGCTCCTGTGGCAAGCAGGCAGGCCCAAGCCTTTGATGACATGGACATGAGGCTGCCACATGTTTTGCCTTTGATGGCACTGCTGGTATAACATCAGGTGCTGTGTTTTTCTCAGCCTTGACAGTGTTTATATGACCATTCCTTGTGATTCTGCACTATCGGTGGGCGTGCAGCATTACTGGAGGAACATCTAGAAAATACCCTTTTCACTACTATGCTATGGCTTCCAGCAGTAAAATAAACTAGAGCCAGGCACAAGCAGCATCTAAGCAAAATTATTGACACGTCCCTATGGGGAGTGGTGGGTTGGTCTTGCAGAGCTCTCTGTCACTGTTGGGGCCCTGCCTGCCTCTAGCCGATGCCAGAGAGATCATCTCCATGGTTCTCCAGAACTCGCCTTCCTGATACCAGCCCCCCGCTGCTGTCTGCAATGGGTTTGAGCCCCAGAGCCTTCGCCCGAGCCGCCTGGCACGAGGAGGCTGAGACCTGCTAATGGGAGCTCCTCGTAAAAGGGTTCGGGAGAAACAGCGACACGAGCTCCTGCTCAATTTGTTTCTCATGTTCTCATTTGTAATAATTCTGTGTTTTATGAGGGATACTTCCTAAAACTTCCCCAACATGATGGAAACACATGTGGTGCTCTAACACATGATGTGACCATGTTGGCGCAGAGATGAGATGAAAACCTGCCTTGCCCTGATTGCATGGGATACGGTCCGGTGAGCCGGGGCATGGGGTATCCGACCTTCCCCCAGCCGTGTCCACACTGTTCACCTTTCCAGAAGTACTGCGTGCATATCTTTGCATGCACAACCTCTGGTGGATGTCCTTGCTAATTCATTATTTAAACGTTTTTTTCCAGCTTTTTTTGTTTTGCTAGGGGTAAGCCAGCTCTGTGCCCAGGTATGTCCATGTGTCACCTGCAGGTGACAGGGAAAGCATCGTTTGGAATTTTATCCAAAGTGCAGGTTTGCTGCTGTGCTCACTTCAAGGACAGAGTCAAACTCGAGGAAGCAAACACCAACCCCAGAAATGTTTTTTGCAGGCTTCAAAGCTAATAATGCCAAGGTTAAAGGACCTTTGCTTATTTGATTTAGCAAATCCCTCTGCAAAGGGTATGACTGAGATACCAGCATCACTAGCTGTATTTGGGCCACACCGCAACAGGTGTCACTGAACAGGGGCAATTCCTGCAGTATTTGTGTTCAGCTGAGTGACGAGGGTCACATGGCCCATCAGCCAGGACTGCTGGCATCCCCTTCCCCTCAGCAGTGGGTGCAGAGGGTCCCCGAAAATGCAGGGCTGGCTCTCACCAGCAGCACTGCACCTACAGCAGCACCCTGCCAGGCATCCCCAGCTCAGCGTGTGGACTGTGGGTAATCCTGGTTTTCATTATTTTAATGGTAAGATAAAACCTTTGTGTAGTGTGAAAAACAACCCTAAACCTCCCTGCGTTCATAGGAGGGGCTCAGACAGCCTGAAAAAATGGTGTGCAAGGGCTGGAGACTGCAAGGCAGCGACCAACATGAAAGGACACTGGTCATAAATGGTCTGGAGATATTTTTAAACTGAAAATAAAATTCTAATGGCAGGAAAGTGCAACAGATGCATTGATGAGTAATCTAGGATGAATGCAGAGGGCAGAAATCATAGGTAGCAACCAAACAGGTGGAGACTTTAACTCTCTAACCTGATTTCCGTTTTCCAGCTGGGAATGGCAAAGCACTCTCAGGTGTTTCAGCTTCCTTAAAATACAGTGGCCTTGCTTGATGGCTAGAAACATCGCTGCTTTGGAAGAAGTCTCTCTGCCTCTTGTTTTGGTGCTGAAGATGTGGATACCAACCCAGGAGCTGCAGAGGGCTGTGGTGAGATGTGCGCCATGGGCGGCACTTTGGGTGCAAAAAGCCTTAGTGCTGGGACCAGGAGCAGACAGGCTGCGGTAATGGCACCCGGAGATGTACGGCACATGGGCAGAGCAGCCTGTAAAATATGTAAAATAGCATGCAGGGAGGCAGGAGGCATGCAGGGAGGCAGGCAGCACCTGGGGGTGCTGGAGATGTTGTCTGAGGAGCAGCTTCCCACCTCTGCTTCCTTGCCGTGGGGCAGGGCTCTGCCCTGGGATGGCTCTTGCCAGGAGGATTTGGGGTTTGTCTTTTCCCACAAAAGCCCGTGCTTTGGCTTTCCATGGGGCACCCATCCTTGGACACCTCTGTGCATTTCCCTGTGGCAGTAGGACAAGGGGGATGGTTTTAAACTAAAAGAGGGGAGATTTAGATTAGATATTAGGACGAAATCCTTCCCCGTGAGGGCGGCGAGGCGCTGGCACGGGCTGCCCAGAGCAGCTGTGGGTGCCCCATCCCTGGCAGTGCCCGAGGCCAGGCTGGACGGGGCTGGGGGCAGCCTGGGCTGGTGGCCGGTGTCCCTGCCCGTGGCAGGGGGTGGGACTGGGTGGTCTTCAAGGTCCCTTCCAGCCCAAACCGTTCTGTGGTTCCATGATTCCCACCTTCAGCTTCACCTTATCTCCCAATGAAGTTTTTTTCTTAATGACCTTGACCAAGAACTGCTGGAACCCTTCGAGAAACACTCAGAACGTGTTGGGACGTTGCACAACCCCTTTGGCCCAGGTGGGCAGCGTGAAGCAGCCTTCTGGCCAGTGTCTTTGGTTTGGGGAGATGCCAGCAGCCTTTCTGGTGTCCACGAGGCAGCGTGATGCTGCCCCTCGGCTTCGTGCTGGGGAGACTCACAGAGCAGCCAAACATGAAATGGGAGTTCTCAGCAAAGGCACCCCCACCTATTAATGAGGGAAAATCGTGTACTTTGTGAACTGGCTTCTCCTGCACTTTGGGCTGGTGTAAATTAGGACCAGGCCAAAAAAGTCAAGAGGGCTGCAGCAGTGTAAACCGGACTCTGTAAAATAAAAAGGAGAGGCCCCTTTTGTCAGGCGATGGCTTTTCCTCAGAAGCTAAATGATACATAATGTTTATATAGTGTTTTGCCTCTCCTAAATGCAGGCTAGACATTAATTGATTCCAGGTTTGCTCTGTGAAGTAGGTCAGCCCTTTCCAGGCTGAGATAAAGGAGCGGTGGGGATTGCCGAGGGTGCACGGGGGGTCAGCGCTGGTGCTGGGCACCTACACGGATCACACCCTTGCTGTCAGACCATGCTGCCTCCCTAAATATACACCACTTCTGATGTATGTCGAAATCAGTTGCGACTCTGTAAACCCAGTTACATTAAGCCCAGTTCAAATGAAATCTGTTTATATCTCCAACGCTCACTGCTGGTCAAAGCAGGACTTAACTAACCCAACGCTGTTTGTGTTCAAAGCCTCTTAAACCTCTGCTCTGACCATCTTGAAGTGAAATATCAAGTACTCTCTGGGACCTGGCTGGAGGCCAGGGAACCATTTCAGACTCCCCCGCCCCACCCCGTCCCCCCGCCCTTTTGCTTGTGGGGCCGTTTAGAAAAGCATCACACATTTTAAACAGTGATGGAAAAAAAATAATTTTAATTCACTTCTGTTTACATAGCGTTGGAAGCTTGTGAGGGTATGTAGAGACAATTATTAATGGTTTAAACTGGCGTGGTAAATATGTGGCCTTAGTCTGGGAACAGGAGCTGGCGCTGGAGCCCCCAGTGCTGGTTCAGCTGAGCACCGGCCCCACAGGCTGGGCAGGGGGAGCTGGGCAGGGAGGACCTAATGGCTTGGTGGGTCCCACCGTTGTGTTTCCTTCTGGCATCTTGGAAACAGCCTCCTGCCTGTTCTACTGATGCTGAACTACTAAAACGCAAAGCCTGGATCTGGGGGACGCTGGGCTCTTGCTGTCTGCCTGTTTCTGAACGCCCAGCTTGGAGGTGCTGGGTGGCCGGCTCATAGGGGAGCAGGGTGACCCCGGGCTCGGAGCACAGCTCCTTCACTGCTCTCAGAGCAGACTGCAAAGCCTCTGTCGAGCTTCATTTTGTACATTTGGTCCAGCTTTTTGGGAACATGGCTCACTCTTTTGGTTTGGACATGGTGTGAATCTGACTGTGCTCCTCCAAAGCAGGTAGAACCACGCTGGTGGATGTGAGAGGGGACTCGGGTCCCCTGTGAAGTGCCCTGGTCTCTTTCCGACCAGCAGAGGAGTGGGGATGAGCAGGCACAGGCACACCTGCAGCACGAGCCTGGCCCGCGTGTTACACGCATCCTTGCACGAGTCCATCAGAAGACTCAGACACGGTTTTACTGGTCTATCGCACAGTGGGATCTTGCACCTATAAAACTGCTCTTAATTACTTCCTAAGTTACTAACCAGGTTGATTTTGTCTTATAACCCAATAGGACTTGGTCTATTTAGTATAAACTCCTGCCTGCCATAACTTCCTTGTCCACGTGTATCGCTGTATGATCGTACACTGCATGCACGTGCCCGTGGCTGGTGTTCGGACACCTGTTGACCTGCTCTCTGGAGCTGCCCATGCTGGTTTTTGCTTTCCAGCCTGCGCCCACCATACTGCGGCACTTCCACGCACACAGCTGTGCCGCTGCTGTGGGGCTCTACCGGGATGGCAGTGCCTGCAGGAAGGATAACAGCTTGGGAAGCACCCAGGAGCCTGGTTTGGAGGGTGGCAGGCTCCAGATCCTCCCTCCCAGTGCGCAGAGAGGAGAGATCGTCCCCTATAGCCATGACGCTGACCGCCTCTGATCCACTTTCACCCTGCTATGCCAACTGAGTTTGAAGCAATGGCTGTAGTAGCAAAGAAAATAGTAGAGCAAATGATAGCTGGGAACTAAGTCCATGCCAGCATCAGTTCCTGCAGCATCTAGGCTCTGCTTTGAAGCTCTCCTCTGATCCCTGGGGATTACCATGCACCATGGTAGTCGTCCGAGTGCCAATATTACAAAATGCAAAAGCACACAATTTATCCGCCTACTTTGCAAGTCAACCTTGCACAACAGATTACAGGGGCGCTTTAGGCATGTTGGTGTTAGAGGCTGCATCACTGTTATTAGTGCCACTCTGGCTCTAGCTGAAACAAGTGTAGGACTAATCTGACCTCATTAACTGACTCTGATGTGTTCTAAAAACCAATCTGCAATGTGTGAAATGTATTTAAAAGAGAAAAATTAATTTATGAGGATAAAGAAGTTTGGAGGCTTTTGCATACAGACAAGAGACCGGTCTTTTCTGAAGGACTCCCTTGAGGTGTTGTGACATAGATTTCTCCGTGGCTGAATAATGTAGATATATGACAGTGAGACATGGACAGAGAAGAGGCTTCCCTCTGCAATCATTGCGTTACAGTACGCTTTTTGACTGTGTTGGGAGAAGGCATTGGATGAGAGGTCTGTGAGTAACACATGGGCTGAGGAACGCTTCATGTGCTTAGTTGTCATCTGTGTGGATTAGGCAGGGAGAGCAGCATTTATTCTGCGAGATGACCCCATCCCAGAGGGGTTTTCCTTGAAAAAGGCTCAAAATTTGTTCCAAAAATTTGCTGTTGGGTGGAGTCCAGCCTCGTCCTGCTCTAGAGGTAATCTTCAGATGGATGCTGTGTTTGATAAGAGACTCATAGGTAGCATCATGCTCTGATACATAAAAGCCATGAAATGCAGAGCCAACCCCACCACCTGTCCCAGCAGCAAAGAGTGGCGCAGGGGGGGCTCTGAACTCAGAGGGAACTGCCGTGAATTCAAGGAGTGGAAAGTCCAGTTAGAAAATTAAGAAAAGGCCTGTAAATGGGCTTTCTGTTGTAATAGGGCTAATTACTTGAATCCTTCAGTTCATGCTTCTTTTGCATGCCTGTGCACCAAAGCTAATTCCAATTGATTAATGTATTCTGGACTGGTGCTGGCGTGGGAAAGAGGATGGGTCCCAGCATTCTGAGACGTGACAGTGCTCCCAGGTAGGAGACAGCACATGGGAAAAATACAACTGGGAACAGCCGTGATAGGAAGCAACACAAGACCTCAAACCAGCCCAGAAGCTGGCTGCAGAAATGTGCAAGCGATTGCAATGACTGTTTGAATGCATACCACCCTTGCACAGCACGTACCCAGGGGCCTTGTTTTCTATCTGCTTTTCCATTTTGCACTGGAATTGGGCACTCTGAACAGATGCCTGTGCAGTTCTGTTGGCCTGATTAGCCGCCGGTCCACGTGGCACACTCTTCTCTCCTGGAGGCGATGCCCATGCCTGGTGCCTGCCTTGCCATGGGGTTACTGCCTGTGGGTGCGGATGGGCAATCTGCACGGGGACCTTTGGGAGTCAGGTCCTCAGCCTCTGCGCTCAGATGCTACAAAGAAGAAAATAGTAAAACAAAATGTTTGGGAATCTGTTTCTTATTTACTGTACTGCCAAGCTGCTGGAAGATTTGCTGGAATCACAATCCCAGAAAAACAGACTGGAAAGGATTTTCCTGCTGATATTGCTGGCGGTGGGAGAGACCTTACTGCTTGGAGTGGGCTGGGACAGGTGGGGATAGGGATGGGGATGGGCTTTCTGCTTGCTTCTGAGGGTGAGGAAAACATCTGCAAATGTTCCTTGTTTCTTCTCAATCCTTTCCAAGAAGGAGGTTTATTAAACATCGTGAAGAACTGAAAGCAGGCGGGAATATCTGGGGAACAAATACTTGGCGAGACACTTCACAGCTCAGGTTTTGGTAGTGACAAAAGGTAAACATGGTGACAGGAGAAAAAATGTCAGATGCTCAGGCCAAAGCAGTTTTTTTCTGGATGTTTCCATGTTCGTGGCATCACCTGAAAGGATCTCCCAGCACTACCTAACTGTGAGGCACCAAGGGAAACGCCAAGGCAATCTCTGCTCTGCGGACTGTGAAGCCGAAGGTGGTTTATGGTACCAGGGAGCTCTTCCCAACACAGCAAGGTCTTGCATCTGCCATTTCCACCCACAAGCGCCTGCGCCTCTCCTGGGAATGCCACACATCACCCTCAGCGGCTCGTGCACACTGCAACCAGGGAAAGCTGAGCAGGGAAAGTTTCCCAGAGACTTTTGGGTCGTGATGCCAGGGCTCATAATTGCCTTGGCAGAGGCAGCCACAGTTGTTCAAACCTGCCCTCTTGCTCGTTAGTCAGAGTGGAAGTACCGGAGTCATGGGATGGCTCAGAGCAAAGATTACAAATCTGGGAGTTGCTTTCAGAGTTTTTTATTTCCTTGAGGGCAAGTCTAAAAAACATTTGTGAGGGAGCTAGAGAGACTCTAGCAGCCTCAGCTTCTGCCTGCAAAGGCAGCACCAGCCTCTCCGTGCTGGGATGGCAGGCAGGCAGCACCAGCAGCCCCGCTGCCCGCAGGGGATGGGACCATCTCTGGGCCCCCGCTGTTGCAGGGAAAGCAGCCATGCAGTTTGTGGGTACCTGTGGGGGAGCCCTGACACCGGTGATGTGTCCCAGGAGCAGTTTGGGGCATGCCTTGCAGAGGCGGCGTTCGCCTGGCAGCCACCATCCTGCTCAAAGCGCAGGGGAACGCAGCCAGCCCTGGCGGTGGGACTGATCCCCGGCTCCTGGGGAGCGCTGAACCTCCGGTATGGGGCTACAGACAGGAGTGTGTCCTGTTTAGGTCAGGAAGCATCAGGAGATGGCTCAGCAGGGTTTCCTGAGGACAGCTGGCTTTGGGCATCTCGGAGGATCTTCTGTCATGAAAGCGCTTTTGTTCTCGGGGGTTCGCCAGTCCCCCTCTGGTCTATGCAACAGAGCAAAGAGCAGAGCCAAGGCGGGATGAAACCTCAGCACCACCAGCCTGGGGAGAAGGGATGGGAGCTATTCACTCTCCCAGCATCTTGTCCTTGCCCGTGACACCCAGCTCCACCTGAGCGCAGGGAGCGAGGCAGCAGGCAGGGCTGGGAGCCCAAGGCAGCGCGGGATGGGCACTGATGGAGCCAGAGCTTCGCAAAGCCTCTGAGCGGAGGACCTGGCGTGGGAACCGCTTCCAGCACATGGAAACCATGATGGGTTGTGGTCAACCTGGCTCCACGGGATGGCTGGAGTGGTCAGAACCTGGTGGCAGCAGGGATGTCCTGAGGTGGCTATCAGACCTGTCTGGAGACAGGTGGGAATGGAAACCCCAGTGCCAAGCTCTCCCCAACCTTGGGGAGGTCCTGTCGCCTCCAGACTCCAAGTTCATGGCTCAGAGCCATCTCTCGTTTAGTCCCAGTGAATTACCGAGCCCCAGGAAGCCTACCTTACTGAGGCTTTTGTAGAAGTCAAGGGCTCAAATTGAGCAGGAGCTTGGGGAAACCGTTTCCCTTGTTAAAATAAATGTATTAGTTTAATACGTACCAGGAGAGGATAGGGAGTTCTCCTTGTTAAATGTTTACCAGTCAAACCCTGCTGAGGACTTACTTGGAGCAATTCAGCTTTAGTGATTTCCTTCTATTGTGGTCTAAGTCTCCAGCATCGCTGGGAAACCGCCCGGCAGGGCCAGGAGGGCTGGTGGCAAATCCGAGCCCCAGGCAGCGAAACCACGTCGGGGATGGCCGCCTGCCACTCCTGGGACACTGCGGGGACTCGGCAGGTCCCCACATCCACTCTGGGACCTCCACAGGGATGCTGGTATTCACTCGGAGCGATGGAGTGAGCAGCCTTATTTCCGAAGGGCAGCAAGGCACAGAAGAGATGCCCAACAAACAGGCAAAAATAAATTCAAAAGATAAGCAGAGGCGCAAAATGTTGTTCTGTGCCTCACCAGTCCTGGTAGCCCCTGAGAGCATCCCAATAGCGCTTTCCCAGACACACCACAGTGATTTTTAACAAGGAGCATAATTTCTATGGAGGCTGATCCCCTTGGGAGGATGTATCTTTGAAAAGAACCCAAATTGTGAATTATCTTAATTTTCCTAAGATGTCCTTCCTGCTGCCTAATGGTGGAGTTAAGCCATGTTCCAAGAATCTTCCATAGTTCAAGATTTCCTGACAAAGCTATTCTATTTGTAGGAACAATTTTATATTTATGTTATTTACATTTATATATACTAATTTAACACACATTTACATTAATAATTTGTCATTTACAAGTTTTTATTCCAGCAGTCTCTGATGGTTCAAGATTTCCTAATCCTGGTAACACATTTTTTTCTAATTGAGCTGAATTCATATTATTTGTATTTTTTGTGATTCCACATTGTTTTGTAACACTGTTGCTTCCCCTTAAACTCCCTAGAATAAAATTGAAGTACCAGAAAGCACGGGGAATCTATATGGCAATGCTCAGGACTTGGCCACTGGCTCCCCTGAATGCAGCGATTGCAGATTTTTGAGGATCCTGTTGCCATGGGTTTTTTTAAAGAATGACTCTATTAATAATGTGAAGAGAAAACAGATGCATCAGGTTTGCAACCAGAAATGTGGATATTCCAGGAGACATCAGTTTCTAGAAGTAAACAACAGCCCTGATTCAAGCTCTTAGGCGACGCTCAACTTTAAGCATGCACTTAACACAGGCTTCAGCAAGGCGTTAACATATGTTCTGCTATATAAGGAGGGACTTAAGTACGTACTTAGAGTTAAGCTCGTGCTTAAGTGCTTTGTTGAATTGGGGCCAATACTTCAGCTCTCCCTCTGTCTCCCTAACGTTAACTGTGCCTGACATTCAGGAAATTCAAACAGGGGCTGCAGTATTCACCTACCAGCCATGCTTTTCCCTTCAGACAGTCACTGCATCTATTTTGCAGCGTGGCTGAAGCACCCAGGGTGGCAGGGTCAAGCCATCCCGCGCAGCTCTGTGCCCCATCACTCCCCATCCCTTCGGAGCCCCACGCCACAGAGCCCATGGGGTCACCTGTGGAGAGACTGAGAAACCATCATACTTGTAAGTCTCTACAAAGATCCCACCTAGAAGACTTCTGTGTCTTTGTTTTCGTTTTTTTAAATCAAGGTGTTTTTCCATAACATTTTGCACATTCATAAAAGATGCTTGCTTTGTGGTTATTTTGATGTGGTTGGGTTTTTTTTAGTCCTGAGCACCAGGAATCGTGCTGTGCAATCATTTAGCCTCCCTGGTCAACCTTTATGCATGAAAACTTAATTTTGCAATTTTCTACTTTTGTAGCTTTTTCTCCTGTTACAACCCCCTTCCACTGAGCTGTGCATATCAGCAGGTGAGTATGAATGGGAAAGGCCATGGTGTCTTCATGGGCTACTGATGACTCCTGAACAAGCATGGATGCTCTGAGATGGCCTTCCAATTCCCTTGAGACTTCTTCTTGGCTGCAGGTCACCTTCATTTCAGACTGAAGTTACTGAGGGTGAAGGTCTTACTCTGGTGGCTATAATGGCAGTTTGCATCAGCATCACTGGAAATCCCAAAGCCCATCTCTCAGTTGTTTATGTGGCTTGGGAAAAACTCATCATTACTCATTGGCTTTTATTTGCAGTGAACACGATTTCTCCAAAAACCAAACTGATCTTGTTTCATGAGCCAGGGAAAAACTCAGTGGAAGCAGGAACCAAAATTGGTACCTCCAGACCCAAATCACATGAAGCAAATCCTGAACCAAGCATCTCCAGAGGTTTCCTGATCTATAGGTGAAGTTCTGTCTTTCTTGCAATCAAAAGGGAACTTTTGCACTTTGACTCAATGGGGCCAAGCTGCTGTCTCCCCAGGAATTTATTTATTTATGGTGTTTTTAAACTGTGGGTATGGCAGAAGCTCTCTGGAAGAGAGGAGCCTGCTGGACAGCAAACCTGCTGCCTTTCCCAGCCCCAGCCCTCTGTCCGTGCCACCTCTCTACCCAGAAGGTCACGGCTGCAGGGGCATGCTCACTGCAAAAGAGAGGATTTTGTTTTACCAGGCAAAGCCAAGTGCGATGAACCCAAGGCCTGCAGTTAGACATTACTCAGGGAGCATCATCTAGATACTACGTTAAGTTTTCTTTGATAAAAAAAAATTAATAAAGACCACAAGGACCAGCTCTTCACTGCATATTTTCTTTGCAGATGGCAGCATCCAAGTTTCAGTTATTTCTGTCTTGGAAAATAAAAAAAACCCTACCAGAAGAAAAGGAATGTGAGTTTGCAGTGCAGTTTGGTACCTGGAAGACTCTGGGCTGGAGCGCACACTCCTGATTTATGGTGTACTTGTTAAAACCACTTGTTCTTGTCATAACAAAACAGATCGAAGTGAAGCTGGGTAGAAGGTCTCCTTCTAGTTGGCACTTCATCATGGCTTCTTACTCTGTCTTAGGTTCTGGGGGTTTACAGTTATATAAAACTTAATGAATCAGTATACTTTAGATTTCCTTCCTAATGCATATGGGTTCAATTAACTGCACTGTTTGCTTATTTAAGTGTTTTCATTAAATTGCTTTACTATATTTTCCCGCAATTGAAGGGGAACATGGTGGGGCTGATGCCATCTGCCACCATCAGTTTAGCAGAACCTTTTCCTTTGTTCAGACCCATTCTTTTTTATTAGAAGAGACCCTCCTACCCCCCGTTCCCTGTGTGCCATGCACTTATTGCATTCTCCTCTTCTGACTGCAGACTGATAAATAAAAAGCTTGTGCAAGGACCTTATGTATGGTATTTTTTAAGGCTCTCTTTTACAAGATCAGGTTGTGTTTTGCTCCCCCTTCTCTCCCCCTGCTTGCAGATTCCTTTTTGCTGTAGCTTGTGAATAAATAATTGTCACTATTACAATAGCTAGCAGCTCTTGCTGCTTGGCTCTGCGGGGTGGGGCGCTGCTTGGGCTGAAACACTCAGCCGGGCTGCAGGCTCAGCCCAGGACAGCAAGGACAAGGCAGGGGAGGCTTCTTCCTTGTTTTGAAGGAATAGCTGATCCTAGATATCTCACCAAACCACCAAAAGGTCCTTTTCATGGCAGGCGGTGGTCTCCCTGCCGGTGTCCCTGCTTCACCTGTGGCTTCATTTTTGGGTCTGGTGCTGTTAGGGCTTCCCACACTGTCCTCCCACCAGCACAGATGTAGCGTTTCATTACGTTCCTCCTTGTTGCTTTAATCCATCCTTTTGAGCTGCATCTTGCCAGTGAGTGGCCCTGTGCTTCTCAAAAGGCTGGTGATTCCAAGGGGGCTGCTGCCAGCATCCCTCCAAAACACCTCGCACTACTACGGGGATGCCCGTCGGGGACAGGTGATGCTTTACCCGCATTTTACAGACAAACTGAACTGAATAAACTCACCCACTTGATTTGGGACGCGATCTGTGCCCTGCTACACAAAGCAAGTGCTTTATAGATGTCACTAATAGGCAAAACACATCCTGAAGAATGTAACAGAAGAAGGAAAAACATTCATGCTGGAGGACTCTTGTCCAGAGGTCAGCTTTTTGATTTGGAAATGCAGTGTTTGATATTGCATCGGTAATCTACCATCTCTCGGTTAGGGAAAAGAGGAAGGCATTAGTGCTCCTGGAGCAAACGGATATTTTGCAATACAGTCTGAGGAGGAAAACACCCTAGCATTTATCATTTTCTGTTCCCTGCTACAGGCTTTTTATGTAAGGGAAGATGCAAAGAGAATAAATAACTTGCCCTAAAGGTATACAATGAATCTGTGGCAAAACCAGCAAGAGAAACGCTTTTAACCATTGCTTGCAAGAGCCTTGTTCAAGCAGTCCTTTCAGTGAGGGGATCGCAGCCCCTTGTCCTCCCCAGAGTCTAAGGAAATTGCTGTGGCTGTGGAGGACTAGAGGATGATGCTGTGGGACCCTCACCCGGCCTGTGCCCCCTTTTGTAAAGGGGTTTCAGTTTGTGGAGCTATGTACCAGAGCAAACAGCTCCAGGAATGAAAAGAAAGAAAAGGAAGAAAGAAAAGAAAGAAAAAAAAATAAAAGAAAGAGAGAGAGAAAGAGAGAAAGAGAGAGAAAACATACTGCAAACCCTTCCACTTTCAGTAAAGTGAAATTAAGAAAAAATAAAATGTGGGAAAATACATTTAAACTAGTAGGAAAAGCATTCTCCCCTTCCCCAAGAAACAAGATCTTTTTTCGTCCTTTTCTTATTATCAAAAAGATTCTCTGATTTCTCCGTTTTTCAATGAAAAATGCAGAGAAGGTACCAAAGATTTTGCAAAACGTCTCTGAGTTGCCAAATTAACCTTTGTCGCTGGGGAGAAAGGATCAGCTGAAAAAACATCAGCTTGGACCCTGGGCTGCATCCCAGTCCCCCCTGCCTGATGCCCACTGGGCACGGGGGACCCCAGCGTCTGCTAACAGCCCTGCGGGCTGCAGGGACCCGCACCGACTGGCTGGCTTTGCCAAAATTGTAAGGAATCACCTGAAAAAAACCCAAACTGGTGCAGAGCCTGGGCTCTGGGAGGCTTTCTGAGAGAGTGTCTTGACAGCCTTGCCAGCTCCAGCCTCTCTCTGGTGCCTTCTCATCTTGAAGTGAGGCATAAAATAAATTGAAGCTGCTGGCTGTGGTAAACATTCCCTCCAAACATGCCTGTTCTTGATACCCCAAATGCAGATATTCAATTGTGGAAGAAAATGGAGAAAGAAAAAAAAAAAAAAAAAAAAAGAAAGAAAAAAAGAAAAGAAGAGAAGAAAAGGAGAGAGAAAAAAAACCCGACGCTTCCAAGACACTAAAAATAGACTCTGATCACTTACCAAATGGTAAAATGAAAATGATTTGCTTTGAATAGTCTCCAGAAAGGCTCAGATACAATGTCTTGTGGAGCAAAATTGAATCAGTTGAAAGTGCAGACGCCAGCTCAACCTAATCCCTCCCAGCTGCTTTGCTTTGCCTTTTTTCCAACAAGCAGCCCCTAAAAGTCATCTCCCTAATCCTGCAAACTGAAATTCAATCTTGTATTTTTTTTTTTAAATCAAGTTTCAAGCCTGGGGCTTGCAGGGTGGGGGAAGAGGAGGAGGGAGGGCTTTGGGATTGCCTCCTTCCCCTTGCCCTGACTGCAGTAAACACAGCCTTGAATTCAAGGAAAAGCTTTAGACTACAATTCACTCGGCTTGAGCCAAACGCACAAATCTGATGCTTTTAAAGCCCCTCCAGCAGACGATAGATAGCTTTGAGATGCTCACTAAATGGCTGTCTGGTTGCTGCCTTTTTTTGTTGTTGATTGGGGGCCCAAGGAGACCTTGTCTCTGGGTTGTTTTTTCTTTTTTTTTTTTTTTCTTTTTCGGTGTCTGCTGTTATCAGTGAATTTGGGTTGGGCGTTTACCTAATGCAAAGACCAAGACAAACAATTTCTCACAGAGGCTGGTGACTGTGGCCAGCGTTGCATGTATGGGCTCTGCTATCTCAGGGAATACCGAGAGGTATTTATGACACTTTCCCAAGAGTTTCCCGACTCCTGCCCTCCTCTCCCCAGCTCCTGCCACGTGTGCGGCTTGCAAGGATTCAGCAAAGGCTCCCAGGGCATCCCAGTCCCCGGCTCCCTCTGCAGCACCTGGCAGCATAACTCCATGCACTTCCAGACTTGCCTTGTCAGTCTTTGCCACCTAATGGTTCACTGATCCCAAATTTTTTTTAGCATTAGGTGATACTGGTTTGGTTTTGGAGAGTAATTGAGAATAGATAAAATAACAGAAAAGCATTCAAAACCAAATCCCATGGCTCAGCATCCTGATAATCCAAATTCCTGGGTCTGAACACTTCCAGACTCAGGGCTTCAAAGGTTTTGCCCCCTTCAGCCATGCAAGGCTCTTGTTTGAGCCCAGGACAGGGTCCACAATCTGAGCAGAGAAAAAAAGACATGGCTAAGAGTGAGAAGAGGGAGGGTGTCTATTTTACAGTATAGAAACTCCCCTAGGAGCAGCTGCAGGCAGGTGTAGATTTGCCTGGTCAGGGAAAGATTCAGAGTACCAAAAAAGGGAAATCAAACTTATAAGGAGAGAATGGAAAACTCAGGTGGGAACCTTTGATATCACTTCTCTTACCCTGACACAAATGATAACAAAAGATGAACCATACCACTGCAGCTGACATGAGTATTTGAAGTTGGAAATTGGTCCCATACCATGAAAATCACACATTTCACAGATGCAGAAACTATTGTCTGTTCCCAGTGTCCACTTCTCTTCATCTTGTTGGCATAATGGTCTTGACACCCACCCACCCACCCACCCAGTTTTGCATCAGGAGCAAACTTCTACTTGTTTGCAGCTAGTGGATATTTTTGCTTTGAGACACGTGGGGTTACATGGCATTGGCTCAGACAAAACCTGGTCTTTCTCTCTGCATCCCTGTACCCATCAGTGTGATACAAGGCTGGGTCACTGAAAGTGATAGAAGCATTATTGCTGCACTTACTTTGAACTGAATTACCTCTTGTGTAACGAGCGACTGCACGTTGGGCACCCAGATCGAATGGCCCCACGTGTTGATTGCTGGATTTTATGGTGTAAACTGATGGATAGTTTAGATAAACACACAGAAATAAATGGGTAGAGACAAACAGGTACGTGGGACACGGGTGAATTAGAATAATTGGCATCATTACATAGACATATACAGGGTTTGTGCAGAGGATGGATAAGTTGATATTAATACAGATGTGATGATGGAGGGAAAGCATGTGTATTTGACATGAACTAGACAGCCTGGCCAGGGGTTTGGTATGGTAGGGGTGGTCCTGATGCACATTAAGATAAGTAGAATAGATGTGGAATGTGTTGTGTTAAAGCAAGTCCCATCTGGGTGAGTGGAAAGTTTATGTAGGATCTGGCTGGATAGCTGGGTAGTGGAAGTACAGCTGAGGTGGGTGATGGGATGCATAGTGAAGCTATGGGATAGATATGTAGACGCAAGAGGCACTGGCTGGATTTGCCATAAAAAAGAAATATTTTTAAATGTAGAGCTAGATATGGGAGAACTATTAAGGGAAAAATAAGGAAGGAAGGAAAGAAGGAACTGCCTGATACCCATGTTACTCCATGATACTCCAGCCTGATACCCATGTTGCAATGAGCAAATAGGTGTCTGTGTATCACATATTGATTTGTTGAATGGATGTGGAACGGATAAATGTGGAAGAGAGAAAGAGTATTGGGTAGGTAAAGTGACTGCTGGGTGGCTGGGAACTTAAGCAGAGTAAATGTAATGTGGATAGATTAAAAAATAGAAATATGGACTATCACAAGTAGGTATTGTAAGTTGTAACTTAATAGGTAGCAAGTAGATAAGTACAGGTGTAATAGAAAATGTAGCAGGACATAGGGAATACAAGGAGACATGAACTGATATTTGTATCAATTAACTTGTTTAGGTGAAGAGATATGTAGAGATATTCTGGGCTACATAAACTAAATAAAAGTGACATGAACAGCAGTGGCACTAACAGATCTAAAACAGGAAAATGGATAAGGTAAGGAGGAGGAGGTGATCCACTCGAAACACTGAATATTCTGCGGCTGGGTCAGCTGAGCAGAAATTGGATGGATGGGTGGATGAAGAGATGGGTATATATACCGACTGAAGAGAATATTAACTGAGCTTGTATTAGCTAGAAAGGTTGAGTAGATAAACCTGTAGAGAGCCGATTAATAAATTGAAGGCCAAAAGAGAAAGAGATTAGATTGAGATGGACAGGTTTATAGCAGACAGCACACGTGTTGTCTGGGTAAAGGGATGGAAAGTCAGCCGGAAGGATGGAATAAATATATGAGCAATAGAGCCAGAAAATATAGACTGATAGGGTGAATAGGCCATTGATGATGGGGAATGTGGATAGAGGGAGCCACAGATAAAAGAAGAACAATAACAGGGTTAATAGATGAGCAGTTAATAGAGTAATAGGTGAGTAACACCCATAGAGAGGGTACCTAGTCATCGAAGCTCCCTGCAAGTACAAAAGCAGAGAAGCAGTGAGAAATGTGGCACACAAGACATAGATGAGCGAAAGAAGTATTGCGTAGGTGCATACAAAAAAGATAAAGTGCACAGACATGATGCGTAGATAGGGGAAAAAGCAATGAAGTCAGATAAAATAGGCATGGAGTAAATAGATTACATACAAAAATCATACAGAATAAAGAGATTATGCTGAAAAAACAAGCTTGGAACAATTAGCGAGCTAACAGGTTGGACTGGGTATTGGGTAGATAAAGAGACAGAGGAGTATTCATGAGCTGGGAACATTGAGAAATTAGCCAGATGATCAAGCATGAATTAGAGGGATGTTAAATGGGGGAAATAAATCCTGGACAGGATGATTGATGAAGAAGGATGTGGGTGCACATACAGATGAGTGGGTACCAGGAAGCTCATCAGAATGGGTACAAGTGAGGAGAAAGATGAATATGGACAGAACAAGTAGGGAGATGAAAATATATAGTTTACCATGTGCTATGGAAATCCAGAGAGATTAATTAAAATTTGCATCAGATTAATCAGATAGGTAAGTAGTCACAGACATTATCTTTATGAGTATGTATAAATGAGGCTGTGAAAAAAGATTGTTAAGGGTGGCATTAGTTGCACTGATGTCTTAGGCATGATAGGCAAACGCAGAAGTGGTGAATACATTGTGCTGTAAGAAAAGACAAGAGTGATTAGTAGATGTGAGACAGACTAGATGTGTGAGACATGAATGTATGCAAAACAGGCAAAGAGGTCAGGTAAATGAGAATACATGGGGGAAGTGGATTGCTAGGTGTTATGAAACTCAGCTGCAAACACCTGCAGGGATGTGTGGGAGAGAAAAATAGGTGATCTGCAGTTGTAAGATGGACAGAAAGAGACCAGATCTGTTTGCACAAGAAATAAGCATAGAGAAATTACATGATCAAGGCTAAGATGTGACTCCTAAACAAATGCTAAAACTAACCCTAATTCTAAATCCTGATGCAAACCCAACCCTAAGCTTAAAGCTTATCCTAACACAACAGTAAGCCAAACCTAACCCTAACCCAACAGTACCTGAACACAGCACTAACCCAACAGCTCTGCACCCAATACCTAACCCTAACACAAGCTGAGACCTCGCACTGACCCTGACACTAACCATAATCCTATCCTAAACTTAACCCATGCCTCACCCTCACCCAGCCATAACGCAAATATAATCCTAAATGCTGAAACAGCTCTATCCCTAACGCTAAACCAACCTCAACCTAAACCCTAACAAAACCCTGACTCTAACTCTAAGCAGTAAGCCTTTAACTCTGTCACTAACTTCATCTTAACCTTGGACCTTAGAGGAACAGGCAGAATTGAATGATACATTTGTATTTAGCTAACACTAAACTGTGTTAAAACAAAATAAAGAAGATTAGGTGAATACGTCAGACATGGAGTTACCAGTTTTAAGTATTATGAAGTTATATGGTACTCATTGGCTACTGGGAGGTGGGAGGGTTGGCTAAATGAGTAGGTATAAGGTAGAGATGAACAAATTAAATATGTCTGTGCAGAACAGTTATAGCAAAGAGCTTGACATGTGCAAGTAAATAAGAAATTCATGGTTACAAACTCAGATCAGAGATCAGATAGATGAAGGTACGTAGAGCAGGGTGATACATGCAATCAGTGTTTAACTCCCACATCCAGGCAGGCTGGAGGTGGGCAGGTATTTGTACAGGACAGACAGGTAGGGAACGAGGGAGGAGGAAAGGTAAGGCAGGTGAATACATACAGCGCGGGGGAGCTGTGGAATGAATAGGTATGTATGTTGTCAGAGCTTGCTGAAATGTATGGAGAGGGCAGGTAACGGGGTAGGTTCAGGTCAGGAGAGAGGGCAGGACAGTAGGTGGGCAGTTTGTGCCCTTTTCAGATCATGACCTCTGCGGATGTGACCAGCCTGGTGAGCTTCAGCCCACGGGGCACAGGGGAACAGTACTTACCGCTCCCCCCGAAGTGCTGGGAATGAGGCGGGGACTGGCGAGGGAGCGATCCCGCACTCCTCACACAGGGCACCGTGGCCGGGGTGGGCGCAGGGGGCAGCTGGGCTATCTGGGGCGGGGGTACGGGCAGGTGGGATGGGGCTGTAGGCTGGTGTGCTCAGAGGTAACATGTGCAAAGCCACTTAAGAGGATGAGCTTTCAGAGGACAGGATCCAGCCCCTTTTGCTACCATGCCAGGCAGAAGGGTTGCACAAGTCCGGTGCTGAACCCGGTTTGGTGCCACTGTGTTGGTCCATGGGACCACAGAGGTGGGCCAGCGGAGGGGGCAAGACCTGTCTCAGCAGACTCTGTGAGTGCAGGCAAGAGGTGTAAGCATGCTTCCCTGCCATAATCAATGAGGATATTCCCTCCAGCTCCAAGTATCTGCACTCACTCAGGGTATTTTATTCTCCTCACTGAGGGAACAAGCTGGCAATGTGGGCAGAGACCCGCGCGGGACGTCCCGGTCCCAGTCTCTGCTGCTGAATCCACCTCGGAGGGGATGCTCCGGAGAGCTGCTGGCTTCTGCAGCCCAGGGAGGGGAGGCTGCTGCCTCCGTTAGCCAGCTCCTGGGGAGGGGAGAGCAGGCTGGCCCCCAGTCTTCTCACCTGCCTTTCCAGGTTTGCTTTCAAAGGCTCAAAACCTACCCCTGTAAAAATGCTTATAGTGGGGTCTTGCTTTGCGAGAGCATAAGATTAAATATAGGACCTGACTTCAAACATAGACTTGTGAGAACATGACTTGCCAAAATGCTTCCTTCACCCCGCTTAACTTTATGCTTAACTTTAAGCAACTTCACTTTGCTGACTCTGGTAGAGCGCAGGCAGCGGTGCTGCGGTTACCCACGGGGCGCAGCCAGCGGCAGAGCTCCAGCTGGCCTCCGTGGGACCAGGGCTTCACCTCATGCCTAGAAGCATTTTGCTGGGTAGTTTCCTTGTGTGCTTAAGTACTTTCCTGAATTAGCTCTTAAATGAGTGAACCCTCCTTCTAGACTTTCTGGGAAAAAGAAGGGAGTGGAGGGAGAATGGGAATTTTTAAGGGTGCTCAAATGCCGAGAGCCAGCCTTTGGAAAGGATTTGGGTTCCCACAGTTTCACCCAGGGAGTCAGAGGAGCCTCAGAAGGAGCCAGAGCAGATACCTCTGATAGACACAGGCACTGGGTGTTTTTAAAGATCCCACTATGTACTAAGTTGTATCTTCAGACATCTAAATCCCTCTAAAAGTCTCACTCTTAGTGTCTAAATCCCAGGTGCCTAACTCACTTCTAGGAAAATCTCACACCAGGACTGATTCACTGAATCATTTTTTAAATCTGGTCCTCACTCACATAGGGCTTTTGAAAATCCCACTGCTAATCTCCTATACCCAGGCATGTATCACTTTGAAGCCTGTAAAATAAATTGCTTTGCGCTCCTGGGGGACAGCAGCTACTTTGTCCCTGCTCATACTAAGTCAGATTTTTGTTTCTTGCATATTAACACATAGATTTTTTTGGGAAGCTCTGAAGCTGCTATGCAAGACTTGAATTAGCAACCTGGATCGAGTGCTGTTTTACACGTTATTCTCGGGCAGCATCGCTGGCTGCTGTGGGTTGTAGGTCTGCATCAGCGGCGGTGGCGGGAGGAGCTGGTTCTGGGCTGCTCATTTACATCGGTGGGGTTCGCCTGTGGGCACAAGCCTGTGCTCAGCTCCACTGATCTCCTGGGAAGATTGGTGAGCAAATTTGCTCATCTCTAGCAGAGTCTGAAGGTTGTTACCTGGGTTTTTGCAAGAAATTACTAGGGTGAAGAAGGGGGAAAAAAAATCAAATACATATGTTCTTTCGTCTTTCCTTTTTTTGTTTCCTATGGGAATTTTTATTTGTTGGGAAGTTTTTTGGTAAATAAAGCTCTTGTGCATATGCTTCCTTCATTAGAGAAATCGGAGTTGGGGATAAACAAATTATTTTTTCCTGTGAAAAAAAAAAAAAAGAAGAAAAAAATCATGCCGCAAAAGAAAAGGCTGGCTGCCATTGAAACATTTTTGATAGAAAAATCTGCCTGCAGCCCTACTGCTTAATCAGTTTGGAGCAGAGCGTAGCCTGTAGCTTGTTAATAAGAGCAGCTTGCCCGAGCGGTTCGCACAATGGTAAACTGCAGAGGAGGCTTGTTGCATAGCTGTGGATTTTATTTTGCAGCTCTGTTAATTAAAACATATTTTACTTTGAAGGAGGTTTTTACTGTTTTCTATGAGAGTGAGCAGAAAACTGTTCTCCTGGATAGATTAAAGGAGGGATGTGAAGTATTTTTTTTTTAGAAGTAACAACTTAACTTTATTTGATGGGCAAACTCTTAGCAAAAACAATGTGTAGTTTCTTATTTTTATTTGTTCTCAGTCCTTGTATACAGTCTGTTTTATGAGTCTGAATATCTTGGCTGTTTTGATGATATCAAACTATGTTTTCACATACGAGTTGCCAGACTGGAACAGAAAAGTTGTCACAGATTCTTCTTTAATTGATAAAGTAATTTTTACTTATACAAGGGTATACTAAAATAATAGGGCCTGAAACAGTGCCATTGAAGTTAATGACAAACCCTTCATAGGCTTCATATAAAGCCTGTATTTTTATTATCCCAGTTCCAGTGACTTTTGTTGCAAGTTTGCAGCAAAATGTTAGGGCATTTCTAAGTGTTATTTTTATTATACAAAATCCCATTAAAATCAGTACTGAAGCATCCCATTAATTTAAATGGGACTTTGCATAGTTTGCTGAGTTCCAGGCCACAGATAAAGAAAAGTATGCAATTTGGAGTTAAACTGACCACAGCTTTTTATTAGAAGACATTTAATCTCGAACTAACAGCGCAGTCTGAGGCATAAAGTCTTTGTAAACTTCATCTGGGCTGGTGCAATAGGAACCTCCACCGTGCGGCAACTTCTGGGTTGGTCGTCTGGGACCTCTCAGGACCATATAGCGTTCCCAAGCAAACCCAAGCAAAGCTCTCCTCAAGCAGCTTTGCCTTGGAAATGCTAATAGGTAAGCCAGCACACCCAGAACAAATGGAAAACTTGATTCAGCTATTTTTCTGGCTCCAAGTATCCGCTTGCCTTGACAAAGGCAAGGCTGCAATCAATGGGCAGGAGTCTAAGGGCTCTCTGCAGCACCGCGGGAAGGCAGGGTCCCACCGGGCTGGAGCACGCTAGGTCGAAGCGATGCAGCTTCAGAAATCCCTGCTAGAGCTTCACGCGCTGGAAACCACTTGGAGGAATGCACAGGGTGAGGGATGGAAAACCATCGCCTCCGGCGCATGGAAACACCTACCAGCCAGACGCTGGCAAAGGGAGTTCAAAAACCAAAGTGCGAAGAGTGGTGGGGAGAGCCGTTTTATACCTGGGACCCCTTCTTTGGAGACTTTGGGGACTGAGGGACCCTTACATGACAACCCCCCTCGGCTGCCCCCAGCGTGGGCACACACCTGGGCATCTCCCAGGGCATATCCCTAAGGAAGCTGTGCTGGGGCAAGGCGGTGCCAAGCCATGTTTCAAACACCCCAAATAATTCAAGGTCTAACCATTGTGGTGGAGACCTACAGGCTGCTGGAAGCAGGGCATCCGTGAAAGTGCACAGGGAAGGTGTCGGAGCTGCTTTCTGCTCAGTGTTTCCTTGGAATTTTCCTTTCCCTGAGCCAGAAATGTGTCAACATCCCCAAATTTCACCCAGCACCAGCAGATTGGGTATCCCTGGTGTATTCACAGGGGGTCACGGCGACAGGCACCAGCGCAGGAACCCCCAGCTCTCTCCCACAGACTGAGTTTCGGGGTGGGGTGGGTGGGGTGGGGGGTTGGGTCAGGGCTGTGGCAACAACTGCAGCTTGCAGCGGGGTTTGGCTAAGCATGAGCACTGCGGTGGCTACTCTGATTCAGGACTAACAGTGCTACCTCCAGGAACAGGAGAAAACGAACAGGGGAAATCCAGGCTGAAATCCCAGCTGAGGGCTTGTGGACACCCTCCCGGCTGGAAACTGGAGGGAAACCCGGTTCTTTTCCTGGGCTGGTGCACGCTCCCGTAGCTATAAGAAGAGATGGAGGAGATTGAGCTCCTCTCCGCGGAGCCCCCGCGTTAGGTGTAAAGCCCCTGCGCAGCCCCCCAGCCCCGGGACGGGGGACCGGTGGGCACGCCCCACCCCCACCCCCCCCACCCCCACCCCCGCTGCCCTGGAACGGCTCCCGGGGCTCCGCGGGGCCGTGGAAACCCCCCCGGGGCTCAGGCGGCTCCGCGCAGAGAGGTGCCACCCCCCCGGGGAGACGGGGACATCCGCGGCCGCGCAAAAAGCAACGGCCCTTCCCGCCGCGGAGGAAGGCATAATTCAGAATTACGGCATTTTTTTCACCAAATATTAATAATAACCATAATAGTAATGAATTAGTAATGAAATCAGAGTCTTTTGTGCTTGAAAAATCTTGGGGAGGAGGGGGAATAAATCGAACAACCTTTAAAATTCAGGATCTGGGAGAATTTGGAGGAGCAAGAGGAAAACGCACCTTGGCAAAACGGGCAAAACGGCAAAGCGGGAAGGAGCGGTCCCAGGGCTGCGGCACCGGGGGTTCCTCAGGGGGCGAGGGTTAACTTTTTGGGGAGGAAAAAAAGAAAAAAACAAACCTAGCCACGGCTCGAAGCGTTATGAATTGGTGGGAGCAGAAATCCAGGCGGCAAGGAGGGCTGCCCCCGCAAAGCCCGCCGCGCAGCCAAAACAGCAGCGGTAAAAATCTGCCATAAAATTAGAGGTGGGGAGGATTTCCAGTGCCGGGGCTGCCCCTCGGGGTGGCCGGGACCGAGGCCCCCTCCCCTGCCGGGGCGCGGGGGGGGCAAGCGGGGCGACGGCGCAATTCCCGGGGGGAAGCGGAGGGGCCCTCCCCAAAATGCCACCACGGGGCGGGGAGGGGGGAGAAAGCTGCTTTTCTTCTCGTGTAGTCGATCTTTTAAACACAGCCAGAAAAGAACATTAAAGGCATTTCTAGATTTCGTTTATCTTTTGTGGTTTTTTTTGTTGTTTTTTTTTTTTTTAGTTTTTATTCCCATGCTCTTAATTTTGAAAAAAAAATAATCACAAAACATAACTTATAAAACAATATATATACTGCATCCTTATCCACAACAGCATAATTGAAACATCCAGCGTAACGTTTACCACAGGTGTGAAATACACTGGGAAAGAAGTACCGTGTGCATTTTATATTATGTTTCTTTGTCATCTACAGGTAATAAGTATCGACAAAAATAAGCAACAAATATGCCTGCAATTAAACTTCATATGCGTTTTGTATGCGTATTAATAAAGATCATATTTATCATTTCCATGTTGTTTTTTTGCCAACAAGCACTTGTTAAAGTATCTACATTTACATAATAACACCTTAAGATACTAACACCTTAAGATCTTTTTTCCTTTTTTTTAATTTTTTTTTTGTTCCTTGTTTTTCCTTCACAGTTAGAAAAGCAAGGAATGCTTTCAGCTTTGCTAAGCAACCTTTCCGGACGCCGAGGCTCGCTGTTTCTCTAGCAGAGATGCAGTATCTGGATACACTTCATAACAGACCGTTTTTCGTCCTTTTTTCTAGACTTTTTAAAAGGGGGGTTGGTTTTTGGTTTTTTAAAGAGAAAAAAAAAACAACACCCCTGCATTGAAATAAAGGTGAATGATAATTTCATTATCAGGATAAGACTTTGGATGGGGAAAATGCTGAACAGATTTCGCATCGCTGGAGGGTTTCTGTGCTCTCTCCCAACCGGAGATACTGCAGTCTTTTGGAAAGGATGAAGAGGTAGGAACCTTGAGCTGCTTAGTATCAGGAATGACTGGATTATAGCTTCCAACTAAAGAAAAAACATCAAGAATCATGCATTTTAAAAACAGTTTATTCAACGGCCAAGGACAATGACCCGGCACAATGCAACGGTAGATATAAATATAACCTTATATAAGTGGTTGACCCTCGTCATTATTATTTTTAATAGTTTCATACCTAATATTTTAACCATTTTTTCCCGCAGAATCTACTCTGCGAATTATATTTTTTTTTCTTCCCCCCTCTTCTTTTTTTTTTTTCTTTTTCGAGTGTGATTCTGTTTCTCAGTGGTAAACATTAACCAAACTCTTCCCGTGCGACAAGCGGCCAAGAACCGTCCCACCAGCTCTTACCACCGAGGCGTCTCCCTCCCTCGCCGCCCTCCCCGCGGGGAAGCGGCTGCCTCACCAACTCCTGTGCAAGTTCAAGTAAACACATACAACCCGCATAATCCAGAGAAAAATTGCAACTCATCCATGTACCAGATTTCGATGTCTCTTGCAAAAGTTTTCTGGTCCGTTTACGGTTTTTCGATGGTTTATTTTATTTTTTTTTTGTTGTTGTTTTTAAGCGCTGATTTGTCGGTTGCGTCGTTGGTTTGCATTAATAGCTTCTTTTCTAGACAGTCGAAGTACGCGGAGCTTTTGGTTTTGTTTTGGGTTTTTTGGGTTTGGAATTTCTTTTTTGGTGGTGTTTTGTTTTGGTTTGGGTTTGTTGTTCTCTTTTTTTTTTTCCTCTCTCACTTGCTCGGGTTTTGCTTTTAATCATCATCGGGTTTAAATTTATTTTTTTTTCTTTTCCGTTAAACGTCGCTTTGCTTCTGCTTTGCTTTGTCGGCGATGTTTTGTCGGAGGTGGTTTGTGTCAAGTCCGTCAACTGTTGTACTGACAGGCGTTTAGACTAGAGCCGGGGCTTTGCAAACTGCTGTAGCCGAAGCCGGAGTGCTGCTTTGATTTCAGTCTGAGGCTGGCTAAGCTGGAGTTGCAAGTGTCCCGGTAGACGCTGTAGGGCGAGCCCGGTGGCCCGTAGGGACAGGCGGGCGAGGACATGGCCGAGTTGAGCGAGGAGCCGCTGATGTTGTTGATGTTGTTGAGGCCGGAGTTGGCCATGCCCGGCACGGCCGAGTGGCCCATACTGGAGGGCATGTTCATGGAGGAGATGCTGCTGGGCGCTGAGAACATGGACTGCGAGGAGAGGGGGCTCATGGAGTTGAAGAAGGTGAAGCTCTTGGTGGAAAGCGGCGCCGGGGTGAGGCTTTTGGTGGCCCAGTTGTTGTAGGGGTACCCGGCGTACATGTCGTCGTAGGGCTGCATCAGCCCGCTGAACTGCGGCACGTAGCCGTTCTTGCACAGGTCCATCTGCTGGTTCCGCTCCCGCTTTCTCCACTTGGCTCGGCGGTTCTTGAACCAGACCTGCGGGAGGGGACGGGGACGGGGGACGGGACCGACACAGCACGGTCAGTGAGGGACCACCGCCGCCCCTCGCCCCGCCGCCGGCGCGCAGGAGGAGCGCAGGCAGCGCGCAGCCAAGCGCCGGCAACCCCGCGCCCCCCGCCCCGGCCAGCAGCACCGGGGCTGCGAGAGGAGGTGGAGGCCGCCCCCCCCGCCCCCCCAACACCTCTGCGAGCTGCGGGCACGGTTCCGCGGCCGCGCACCGCCTCTCCCCGCAGCCCCCAACCCGCCCGTCTCGCTCCGCGGGGTGCCTGCGCGCACTGCGGCTCTGCGCGCATCCTGCCGCTGTTCAGCGGGATGTGCGAACCGGGATGCGCGCAGCCACCTCTCCGCGAAAGGTGCTTACGCGGAGGTCCGCGCCACGGCCCTTAGCCCCCCGGTCCCCCCGGCGCCCTCTCCCCGGAGCAAGGCATGGGGCGAAGGCACGGCCCGCTCTGATTAGGGCCGGGTCGCCCCGGCTCCGCCGCGTTTCCGAACGCTAATGCTGTGTAATAAAAGTCCCCTGTTACAGATCATAAAAAAGGGGATTGGATTAGTATGTTTAGGTTAAAAAAAAAAAAATCAATCCTCGCATCGCCCTCGGATAGATGCAGCCTCTGCCTTTATATCTGATGAGAATTTACAGCCCTGACTGGGGAACAGAGAAGCGGGGGCCGCTCCTGGTGTTTGATGGAAAAACCTGACCCAGGGTCTCTCTTATTATTATTATTATTTTTAGCCCTCGGAAAGCGTTTGAACCCCCCGTGATGGAAGCCGGGCAACCCCCAAATTCTTTTTCCAGGTTAAAAAACAGCATCATGCTGGCTACCTCTCCTGCTGCATCCCCCCCCCCGCCGCCGCTTTTCCCGACCGAGCCGTAGCCCCCGGGCTCCGTGCGGCCCCGGGGCGCTGGCCGGACTGCGCGGTTCCGTGCTCCCGGTACGCGGAGGCTGCGCTCCCCTCCGCACGCACGCCGAAGCCGGGGCGGGGGGTGGGGGTGGGGGTGGGGGCAGCTCTTCAGGTCTCCCCTACCGGCGCAGAAATGGCGCAACTACATTGAACCCCGGTCTCAAGGATGGAAACTTCGGGGGGTGAATGGATGGCAGGGTCTATTTAAAAAAATAGCAATAATAAAAAGAATCTCGTATAAATAGGAAACGAAAGCAAACATGTTCAAAACCTGTAATATACTCCTCAGAAGGTGCTTCCAGACAGGAATTTCCTGAAAATGAGGGTAATAGTTTTAATTATGGCTCCTAGACATTTTAAAGGAAGGCCCTCATAGCAAATTAAGGTTAGATTTGCAATCTGCAATCTCAGAACATCAAACCAAAACATCTCCACACAGAGGGAGAACGAAATGATGTTAATCGCAACTCATATATTAGTTTTATTTGCTTCCTGAAATATTTCACCAATATCAATGCTCCGGCTTTGTTTTGTTTTAAACTCAATTAAGACAATGCTTTCAGATGCATTTACCCCGTTGCAGATGGGTGTTTACTCTTGAAAGGTTTAAAGCAGAACCTCTGTAATCCGCTTTGGTCACTCGCGGTTTAATTGCCAAGAAAAAAAAAAGAAAAAAAAAAAAAGAAAAGTGGCTTTTTGGGACGGCGGGGCCGCCTTCCGCCGTTCCCGTTTTCTCCCGGGTCTCTCTCCTCCCCGGCAGCGTGCTCAGCCCGGGGTCCCGGGGGACGGCGGGCTCGGCTGAGGGCCACGCCGGACCCACGCGGGGAGATGTCCCGGGGGGAAACGCAAAGGGGGGGTGGAGAAACCCTGACAGCCCCCGCACAGCGGGTCCATACGGCCCGAGCCGCTTCGGTCCGGCCGTTCATCGCCAGCATCTTTCACTTAAAAATCTCTCCAAGGAGCTGCCGAGACTATATATGTAAATGTATATATATGTGGTGGTATCGGCTCCGAGGCGTGTGAAGACCATGCGCCCTCGCCGCACAAGTATGTGTCTGCGGCGCTTACTGACTTGGGAGGCAACCGCTTCCCAGCCCTCGTCCTCCACTGCCCGTCGGCGGCCTCCGCAAACAGCCGGAGCGCTCCGCCCGCCCGCGGCCGCGGGAGATGCGCGGCCGGGAGGGACTGGCTCCGAGAGTCCGCACGGCGGGGGGGGAGGGGGAGGAGGGGGGGCCTGATCCGCAACCGCGCCGCCGCAAGTGCATCAAGCAGTGGTTTGTCGGGAGATGATCACGGTTGCTGGGATTATCGGGAATAAGCAGAGCAAGGGGAAGGGCCGCTGTTGCTCGGATCCGGGGATTGCTCTAGCCCCGCACTGGGTTTAGTACGACCCCGGGGGGGTTCTTTCCCCCATCCCCGGGCCTTCCCCAAGCCCCAAACTCTCCGCTGCTCGCCCCGCACTTTTGGGGCCCGTCCCCACGCGCGGGGCCGGCGCTCGCACCCGCTGCGGGCCGCATCTCCCCACGGCCGGGAGCTGCATTTCTCCTCTCCGGCCTGCATCCCAAATTTAGTGATTAAAATCAAGCCCGCAGCAGCCGGGCGCTGCTCGCAAACCACCGCAGCGGCTCCCTAAAGGGGCACTTTCCCCGAGCCCTTCCCGCTCCGGAGCAGAGCCCTGCGCCCCCGGCAGGGCTGCGCGCCCCCTTACCCGGACTCGGGGCTCGGTGAGGTTGGTCCAGACGGCGATCTCCTCCCGCATGCTCATGTCGGGGTAGCGGTTCCGCTGGAACGTGGCCTCCAGCTCCTGCAGCTGCTGGCTGGTGAAGTGGGTCCGCTGCCGCCGCTGCTTCTTCTTCTTTGCCGGGTCGTCGGCGGCCCCGTCCTCGTTTTTCTGCTCGCCGCTGCGCTCCTTTTCTGGAGGGTTGGGGGGTTGTTTGGTTTGGTTTTATGTTTGTTTGTTTGGCTGTATTTTCCCCCCCAAACACACCTACAGGCACACAAAGGCAGGCACGCCGCCCCTGCACCAGCCCTGCCCACCCCGCCGCAGGGACGCGTGGGGGCACCCACGCAGGTCCTGCCGGGTCCTGCACCCGCAACAAGCCTGGCCTTTCCCGGGGGGCTGGGGAAGGAGCACGGAGCCCTGCCCGGGCCCAGGACCCCCGGGGAAGCAGTGGGACCCCCAGGGCAGCCCGGCTGGAAGCGGGCCCGAGGGGCAAGAGCAGTGGTGGGAGTGGGTTCCCCGCAGCACCGCCCGCGCTCCCTTCCCACCGCACCTTTGCGCTCCCTACGAGCTCAGGCGCGATCTTTGCTCCATCGTCTTTGTTGTGCTGGGCCGCGGCAGGAAACCTTGGAAGGGCAGTGGTCTAAAACCCGGCCGTAATTAATTGCAAAAGGCACCCTCTCTTTTCCTCGCCGCTCCCCTACTTATTATTTTTTTTTTTAAGACTTATTTTTTCTTTGGGCGTTTTTAGTATTTTAGTGTTTATTTTAACCCGAGGCTGAGCGAAGCCCTCTGCAAAAATCATATCGAAAGAAGCAAAGGAAAAAACCTGGGAGCGTTTTCGCAGCCTGGGTTTGCGCGGACTGGGAGCAGGAATACAGCCCCGGCGGGACGAACCCGGCTCCTTTTTCGTGCCGGCCGCCCCGGCCCGGGTTTGGGCAGGATTTGGCCCGGGTGAAGCGCTCGGAAAGGGACTCCAGGCCTGAACGAGCCGTGCTGCCGGCCTGGGCCCGGCGGGAGCGGGAAGGTGCGGCGGGTGCGGAAGGCGGCAGGGCCGGGGGCCGCGACCGTCCCCCCGGCCTCTGTCCAGCCGCTGCCGAAAGGGAGCTCCGCGGGGCGTTCTCCCTTGGAGAGGGTCCCCCCTTTTCACTTCTCAGGGTTCTATCCCGGCGGCGGCAGGCCCGGGGGCACGGCCGCAGCCCCGACCTCTGCGAGGTAAGTGGGAGGCTAAAAATAATCGCGGGCTGCACCCGGAGCCCGGCAGGACTCGTCCTTGCAAAGTCACCCCCGAATCGCTCCAAGACGGGGCACCCTCCTAGGAAAAAGCGGGGGGGCGGGCAACTCCAGCGGCTCAGTGTGAACCCCAGAAGGGGCCGATCGCAGCCCGGCCGGGCTCTCTCCTCTGGAAGCGCTTTGCAGAGCAAACAAGGCCTCTGCAGCGCAGACCCCATCGCCACCGGCCCCCCCCGCTCGACCCGGCCGAGTGCGGCCCGGCGCCGGCGGGGAAACAGAAACCAAAATAACCCCTTGCAAGGGCAAATCCCCTCGCTTTCGGTGGGGCAGAGCCCGGGTGGACCGGGCCGGGGGGGAGCCGGGGAGCGATAGCGAAGCAGCCGAAGCGTCCCGGCGGCCCCTCGCTCCGCTCCGGGTTTCACCCCGCCAGGATTTTGTTAAAAATCCGGCCTCCGCGCAGGGATGTGACACCATTTCAAATCATAAGGCACAATTGCTTTAATCGGTTTTTGCATTTTTTTTCCATTTAAAAAAAAAAAAAAGTGAAAGGTATTTTTGCAGCTTCTCGGAGGAGAAAAGCAGGCAGATCCTCAGCCTTCCTCCAGCACCGAGGGGTCACACACAGGGGTAGGGCAAAACGGAGCAAATCTGCCTCTCTAATCTCAAATAATCCCCCTCTAATCTCGGAGTCCCTTCCAGACGCCGGTCCCTAACTTTGTTTGCGAATTAGGCTGGGAGGTACAACCCAAACCCTGTTTACCACAGGGTGCCACTTTGGGACTGACTCTTGCCACAGCCACTCTCTAGGTTATAGGACCTGCTAAAACTTCGAAAAGCAACAACATCTATTTAAAAATTTGAAATTAAATAAGAGAGAAACTCCCCCTGCAAGGGTCTCAGTGGAGAACGGGCATCACACTCCTTCCTGCAGCTTTTGTTCCCTTCTCCCAGCTTCCCTTGTCATTCTAGACATTTTGCTATTTTAATTAAATACAAACTGGGAAACCACAGCTTTCCCTGAAGCCCTGCACACGGTGCTCAGGGTGCGGGGACCCCTTTTTCCAGCGGGGAAAGCGCGTAGCCCCCGCACGAACCCCCTCCACGGCCGCGCACATCCCCCCGCGCTCGGCCCCACGCCGCCTCTCCTGCTCCGCGGGGCTTTTCTTTATTTTTTAATTTTTTTTTCCTTCCCCCCCCCGCTCCTTTGACAGGGAGATCTTTTTCCATCTCCGTACCACCCGAGCTGGAAAATAAACCCGGGCAAAAGCTGACATTATTTCAGAAGCATCCGGCAAAACCGCACTCCCCGAAGAGTCCCCCTTCCCTTCGACCCCATCAATTAATAACTGTGTATTTCATTTAAAAAAAAATAGAAAAAAAAAAAAAAAGCGCAGCTCCAGGGTTGGGGCTGGGGAGCCATTGGGGAGCCATGCGTGCCCTCCCGGCGGGCTGTCAGCGCCGGGCACCGGGGGGGGGCAGCAGCTCCGGGTGGGCCCCTGCCCCCTGATTTTGTTCCCGAGGCTCGCTAGGGATGGAGCCGCCGGGATCACCGGCAGCTCTTGCCCCCCCCATGGCCTCTGTTTGTGGGGGGGTGCGGGCCAAGCACCACGGAACGCTTCGCGAAGGGAAGGCGCGGTGGGGAGGGGGAGGCGCGCTGGGGGGAGCGGGCCGGGGCCGCGGGGCTGGGGGGGGAGGGTTACCTGGCACCTCCGTGTCGGAGGATTCACTGGCTGAGTTGTCGATCGGGTCTCTGGGTTCCGAGGATCTTTGCAAATGGAAGCTGGAAGCCATGTCATGGGAGGGTTGGGGTCTCAAGCTCTCGGGCAGTCTCTCCAAATTCATTCCACCTTTAAAGGAATCCATGGCAGGGGCGCCGGGCTGCCTGGGGGAGTTTGCAGGTGTTTATTCCACACAGAAAGGAACAAGGAGCTGCTTTTTTTTTTTTTTTTTTAAGGAAAAAAAAAACAACAAAACCAAAAGCAAATCCACTTATTACTAACAGTATTATTTTACGGGTGTCGGAAGAAGAGATCTGGGCAGTGCCTCGAAGCCGCTTGTCTCTGCTCGGGGAGAGGCACGGCAGTCCGGCCGCATAGGCAGGGAAGTGGTAAAGATCCCTTATAGAGAAACGCGAGTTGCGAGTTGGACAGTTTAAAGCTAAAGAGATTAAAGTGACCTGCCCTAGAACAAATGCCTGTAGTTAAACGGGGCTCCTCCCCCTGAAGGTTAAAACCTCCCCGTCTCGCTAATGCATCACTCCATCTAGCGCTCGCCCAGCCCGGCCGCGCGGGCGGACCTGCCTCCGCGCTCCCCGCCGATGTGCGCGCCTTGCGCGGCCGCGGCCAGGCCCGCGACCCCCCGGCGGACCCCTGCCCGGCCCCCGCCGCCCGGCTGCGCGTCCTCCGAGGGTGCCCCCCCCGCCTCCTTTCCCTCCCCCGCAGCCTCCCCCCAACGCGGTGAGGTATTAAAAATATTTCAACAACGAATGGAAAGGTGGAAAATCACTCCCAGACGCGCAGGGGGCGGCTCGGAACCCCCTGCCTGCCCCCCAGCACCCCGCCAGTCCGCCCTCCGCCACAGCGTCCTGCTAGCCGGCAGCGCGCAGGTTGCGCCCCCGCGCAGCACGGCATCTCCGCTGGTATCCCCGTACCCAGCCCGGCTGGGCCTCTCGGTCCATGCAGCCTCCGCCCCCACGCCCTGCAGTGGATGCGCAACCTGCGCACCCCTCAGCATCCCTGCGCGGGGCTACGCGGCCCGCCCCGACGTGAAGAGAGTTTCGGTCCCGCGGGGACCACGCTCCCCCCAGCCGGAGGGGATTTCTTTTGGGGACGACGGCCCTGCGGGTTGTGTCTGAACTGGTTTATCCTTTTTTAATATTTTTTTTCGTTCCTGGCTGCGCGGTTTGTAGAAAGGCGGCTCAGACCCTGCTCGGCGGCCGGGGTACCGCAGCCAGGGGAACGGCGGCAGTGCGAACGCCCCCATCACATCATCTTTCAGCACACGATTAATAACAAATAATTTTCCTGCCGCAGCCGAACTCGCGGTGACCCTCCGAAAGGGTGTCTGCGGCTCCCTGCCAGCCCAGGGGCCGGAGCAGCCGGCGAGGAGGGGGCAGGAGACATCACTCCCCCCCCCCCCCCCCCCTTTCCTGCAGCGGGCACCCGTGCGCCCCGTCCCGGTGCAGTGCCGAAGGCGGGTGGAGCGGGGCCGGTCCCCGGTGATGCCCGTGCAGGCCGGGACACGGCCTTGAGCCTTCCCGGATAACATCTCGGTGTTTGGGGGGTGTGGGGTGTGGAAAAAAACAAGAGAAGCCTTCAGCTTCGGGGGGCAGGTGGGAACCGGGGGTACCGGTGGGGCAGGAGCGGGGTGCTTGCTGCACCGGGGAAGGGGGCGAGAGGAGAAGGACCCTGGCTGTAACTCTGCCTGCGGAAAGGACCTTCTTTTCTCTTTATTTTCTCGGCTCACTTTAACTGATCCATCCTGACACTCTATTTTGCTTTCAAATCAAGTAAAGATGTGGGAGAGAACTTTTGAACTGGTTTATGGAAAAGCAGAGGGAAGCAATGTTCCAGCCGCACAGGCTTTTTCCTACACCGCCGGGGTGATGCAGCCGGGCCCGCCCCGCGCCCCTCGGAGCGTCCCGCAGGGCCAGGGACTCCCCCTCCCCACCTCCCATGGGCCCAGAAGGGGACATCAGGAGGGGAGAGAGCCAGAGCTCCCAGCCCCAACCCCTGCAGCTCTGATGCCCAGCGCCTTTTTCAGTTTAGGGAATGCACAGGTGGGTGCTGTCAGGGTCAGGTCTCCCTAGCTCTCTCTTTTTCTTTCTTTTCTTTTCTTTTTTTTTCTTATTTCCCCGTTTTGGAGTGGCATGCTGATGTCCATCTGTCTGCCCGCAGCTCCCGGCTGAACTTCGCTCAAGAGTCTACAAATGACGGGGAATTTCGAGCACCCGAGGTGAACCAGGCAGTCTCGGGGCTGCTAAACATGGACGTGGTTTAAAATGCAAATATTTACCAGGGCCAGGGCCTCTGGGCTTCGAGGGGCTCAGCTGATGCAGAAGACCACGACACGGGAAGGATGGAGACCTCCCCCCGGCGGAGAGGTGGAGGTGGCCTTCCTCCCGAGGAGGAGGAAGGTGACCGGATTGCAAACGTGCACCGTGCCTGAGACCCTTCACAGTCCGTTCATCCGTGTGTCCCCTCCCCCCTTTTTCCCCCCCTGTATTTCCGTGGGCCGGGAGCGCGGCAGCCGCGGGGCAGGTCTCCGGGGGACCCCCGCTCGCAGCGGGAGCAGGATGGAGCCCGTGGGCCGTGCTGGAGGGGGCTGCCAGCAGTCCGGCTGCACAGCTCCGGCTATTTAAAACCTACTGCTCACAGCAGCCTCAAACCCGGAGGCGGGATTCTTTTTTCTTTTTCTTGGTTGTTGTTGTTGGTTTGGCTTTTTTTAATGCGCCCAATTTACATGTTTTGTTCTGCTCTATAAAATCTATTTTTTAAGAATTCGTTCTAGGCTCAATTCCTCCCAACCGGGCGCGAGGAAAGGCTCAGCTCCGGGAACCAGCGTGATTCTGCTGCGATAACGCCGGGTCCGGTTGCCTCCCAGGGCAACGGCCCCCCCTCGGCTCCTTCTGGGGGGTCCCCGGGGCAGGCACTCCGTGATCCCGGCGTTAAATCGAGAGTAACAGGCCGGCTCTGCCGCCCCCGGGCCCTCGGGGAGGGGAGCAGCGCCCGGCCCCCTCCTGACCTCCCCACGCGTGTCCGTGGCCGGGCCAGGCACTGGCCGCACACCCGCGCTCGGGAGGGCAGCCCCGGCCGGGAGGACAGGTACATATGTCTTCTGTACGTCGCGTCTGTGTCTTATGTGGATTTAAGGGCATCCTCTCGCTTCACGCTTTGGGCAGCGGGTGCAGTCCTATCGCACAGAACCAAATCCACCCTGTTCGTCCCGTTGCTGGTCGCGACAGCACGTGTCGCGACAGCAGAGCACACCCGCAGGGCGGTGGACCCCGGATTTGCGCTTTCTCCTCCCTCCTTCCCACCAGGCCCGCTCCGTTTCGGGATGCCGGGGCCACCTCTCCGCCGGCAACCCCCTCCGCCAGGCGCTACGTCACGGGTCCGTCCTGCATGACGTCATGCTCCGTTTCCCTGACGTCACGGCTTGCCTTTCAGCCAGGCCACGACCCAAGGCGAGCCGGCTCGGAGCCGGCTGCCCTTCCCACGACGTGAAGGCGGCCCGGCGGCCCCACGGGCCGGGCAGGACAATGGCCCCGGGCCGGGGCTCTGCCCGTCCCCCACCACCTCCCCGGGCTCTGCGAGGGCCGCAGGGGGCTGCGGGATGGGGGGAGAGGCCGCCGCAGGCGAAGGCAGCCGGGGCGCGGGGGACCCGGCAAGCCCCTGGGGAGCCGCGACCCGCGTGGGTGTGGGAAGGGCCGCGGAGAGGCGGAGGGGGGGTCGGGCCGGGGGCCGAGCGGGACACAGCCGATGTGCGGGGGTCACGGGAGGGCTTTGCATGGGAAACCTCCGCACAGCGCCGCCGCTCCGCACCCGCGCAGCCTCTGCATCCCGAGGCTCCCCCCCCGGGCTGGGGCTGCAGCAGGGGTCTGTAAAACTCTGGAAGCCCGCAAATAAACCGCTCTGCTTCCTCCCGCTATAAATAACCCGGGAACGAGGGATGGCGCTTATAAATAAATCAGCGCTGGCCACGCCGGTGACAACCCCATGAAGCACAGAATGTGATGCGTCTGAACCAGAGCAGGACACCCACTGCCCCCGACGGGGCGGGCGGACCCCGCGGGATGGGGAGGGGGCCGCAGCCGTGTCACCCCCCCGGATGCCGGGGAAGGGGTCTCTGCTTTCTGAGAGAGGCTCCCATCTCTGACTGCCTGCAGTGGTTGCAGCCAACGCAAAACCACCTGGGCCATATATCAGGTGGTGAGGTTCAGTCTCTGCCAGCTTTTCCTCTTCAGATTTATTAGTGTTGTATAGACTCGGATTCAGTCTATAAATTAT